>NC_139955.1:32567506-33080006 GCF_963454915.1 Gymnoscopelus microlampas
AGGAAAGCGCCACCGTGGAGCATTCCTCTCCCATGACTAACTGAAAGGGAGAGTCCTTTGCCGGACTGTAAAATCCTCAGGGTTAATTTAACTCTGAGAGTATAGAAATGCAACCAAATGGACTAGTAAGGGTCCATTTGGTTCCATTTGAACACTCTCAAGAGTTACAGACCCATACGGGTCCATTTGGTTCAATTTGTATTTTCTCAGAGTGTGGGAAACATTCGCCAGATATAGCCGATCTACAATGTCACAATGCGTCGCAACGTGACGTGTCTCGAGCTTATAGATCTGCTATTTCTGGTGAAGAGTTTCAGTGTAAAAGGAAATAAGAGCAGACCAAGTAGCCTACAGTTGTAACTTCTTTCTATTGTGGCGTCTCCTCTCGTTCCTTTCAGCAGCATTGAGCCATGGCTGCTGCTAAACATTACTGTTTTGAAGAGGTAATCAGCTAATCAAGAGCATAGTGATTAGTTGGCTTTGGGAATGAGCTTGGTTAAGAACTTGTATCTGAAACATTTCTAAAAACCCTTGATGATTTTCAGCTTCTATCACTGTTTTCTTTGACTGAACTGAAACGGATTCAGGCTGCTTTGGTTTGTTCTCTGTCTTTTACGCAACAGGGGGCTGGAGTTAGCAGGGTCATCAGTAGCCAGTGGTTGATTTGTTAGGGCTGTCGTCGACGAAATAATTGATCCCTTTATACTGCCCTATGAAGGAATAGACATTAGACAATAATATGGAGACTCCTCAACACTCCCCCCTGCCCCCGCCCCCACACACACACACACACACACACACACACACACACACACACACACACACACACACACACACCTACATGCGGTATGCATTCTTCAATTCTTCAGCATGGTCAACGTCCCTAATATTCCTTCCCATCCGCATACCTTTACTTTTTGAAGAGCAGCACAGGGGCAGCATCACAGTCATCAACGCGTGCTGTATTCCTTTCCAACCAATCACTCTGCACTATCTCCAAACGGACAATTTAATGATTTTACCAGTTTCCTATGGAACCCCCAGTGCACAGTGGGAAATGACAGATTTGAAGTCCAGAAGGGGAGTTCGTTCTAGAGGGTTTGACAGGGCCCGGTCAGACTTTTCTCTCTCTGTACAAGCCCCCCCCCCCTCCTCCTCTCTCTCTCTCTTACTCCATCCTTCTCTCTCTCTGCTTCTCTTTCTCACATCCTTTCTCTTTCACTCTTCTTTTCCTCTCTCTTGCTCTCTCTCTCTCTCTCTCTCTCTCTTTCTCCCTCCTCGCCACGGCAGAGCTGGCACAGAGAAGCCTCTTATTCAGAGTACAAGAGACAGACTCTCAGCTTTCAGAGAGCTGTTTTGGACCCTGATACTATAAATCACAACAAGCAGTAAAATATAATTACAAACCATGAAAACCTCAAACAGAGCCACCCGTGGTTTTGAGAGTTTAATTATGATCTGATGGTGCAAAAAAGAATACAAGGCCGAAATTTGGACAAAGCTCTCCAGCTATAAAAAAATAAAACTAGCAGCTATTGGAAGCCTAGTCCGCCATACAGGCCTGCTCCATGTGGAGCAGCAAATTTTCCTCAATGTTACTGTAAAAACCATTAGGCCCTTCCATGAAATATAGTATTCCCACCCAGGCATTTACAAATTAAAACAATTAAACCAACCACTTTCCAACCGAGTCGTTGGAACCATCCAAACAACAACAAAAATACAGCATTATTTCTTACCATTCCGGCCCTCCTGGCGATGACCGTGTGGAACTGTCCGTTTGAGACCTTTATCATGGTCATGAGTTTATAAGTCCCGCTTCCCAGGTTAAAGGAGAAGCGCATCCGTCCCTCGAAGATCTCCAGGGCCAGAAACTCTGCCTTGTCTCCGGTCTGGTTGTCATGGTTGTACATGAGCAGCGCGTTGCTCTGGAGCGTGGCGAACTTGATGTAGATGTAGTTGTTGTTGGGATCCAGGGAGGGGAACTCCATGTATGACAGCTCCTCAAAGCCGTAGCTGTTGAGCTCACAGTGCTTGCCGAACACCCCTGAGGAGGAACGAATATGAGAGTGAGACAAGGACGGAGAAGGACAGGAGGGCTGTGAATGACTTACCACACACAGCAGCATGGTGGAGCATCTTCCGTAAACACTATATCAGTGGTTCTCAACCTTTTCAGGCCGCGACCCCCCAAAATAATCAGATTTGAACTGGTGACCTCCCATCCCGACAAGCACATGGAATTGTAGGAGTTGAGGCATTATATTTAGTTTGACTCAGTTTCCACAGATAAATATTGTGAAAATAGCAGATCTACAAGCTCACAACGCCTAGGCTATTTTCACAATTTTTTTACCTCTTTCTTTTATTATTTGACAATTTGGCCAATGTTTGACCAATTTTTATAGTATAATATAGTTTATAGTATAGAGTTTTGGTATATTAAAAGTCCTTAAATTGTCACTTAACTGTCATCTGGGGACCCCACCAAAATCATGTGGGGACCCCCCTGGGGGTCCCGACCCACAAGTTGAGAACCAGTGCACTATATAGACATTTTTACAGTAGTCATGAAGGAGAAATATTATAATGGCTGAGTCATTAATGCCTGTTGACAATATTCTGTATGTTCAACTTTTTTTTAATCATGACCGAAATAAATAAACAAACAAACTAACTAACCTTAACTATAGCTGGTGTCATGTGAAGTCAAGTTTTGAGGACAAGTAGGCTTATTTTCAAATTGATTCAAGAAATTTCATGTTCCGTAGTCATGAAACCACATACAAATATGACAATCAACCAAAGTGAAGTTACAGGTTTACAGCAGTGATAAAATGGGGACACAAAACCAAATGACAACATCAATGAACATTGTTTTACTAGAGAAAACAGCAACCAGTTTTCAGATCTGGTCGTCAAAATAAAGCCTCCATTTCTGACTATTACTCACCAAACGCACAGTGACAATAATATCCATCCACCCGATTCTGACAGGACCCGCCATTAAAACATGGGTTACACTCACAGTGATTGATGATGGAATCACACGTTTTGCCTGGGTTCACAAAACAACACAAATTAAAACAGATGAGGTGGCAGGCGACATAGGAAAAACACCATGAGGAACATGGGTCATGCTCTGAGGGGAATTTCCCCACAGCCCTAGACACGAAGGCCTTTCATCACCTCAGCCTTAGAAAAAACACACTGTACATATATGCATCTCAACACATCATTTAATCCAGGATTGAGTCTTAAAATCATATTCTTTTGAGTGGAAAAAATATGGCAACAAGGTGAGATAAGTTTCTTCTTTTCAGCCTCATTTGAGGTGATGATACCATGTGGTAATCAGAAAGCTTTTTGTTTCTTCTTTTTTCAAGATGTACCTCTTGCAGAGGTCCAAGATGTACAGTACCTTAGTTTTTACTTATTTGAAGAATAACAATGTTTTCTTTTTGTTTCGTTTTTTTACTCAATACCAGATTAAATGGCTTTTGAATATGAGCATTTTTGCTATGTAAGAAATACAAAATAAAAAACAGCTCAAATGTACGTGTATGTGAAATCCTGTCATTCTCACATGATTCATGAGGTGTTAACTCTGACATACAGACATATAATGATAAGGACTGTGGCACTATGGACAGTTATAGACAGAACAGTTTCACATGGTACAAAAACACTGGAGTAGGTACTAGGTATTGTGGGCTCTAAATCTAGGGACAAGTAGCTTTAATGGAGACAAATTTCGTTGCCAAAACCGGGCAGGAAAAACAGGAAGCTCATAGTTCAAATTGGGGGCATGAAAACTACTGTAAGTCAATAGGTACAATTCTTCAGTTACCTCGTTTGTCTTGATGAAATCCCAAAAGTTTATGGTCATTTTTCATCGTTGTAATAAAAGCGGACAGTAATGACTTGGACTTGAAGCAAATCGCCTGTTAGGGGTTCCATTTCTGAAATGTCTTTCAAATGCTGCCGTCATTGGCTGACCAAACAGGCGGGAATCAAATGACTGCTTCTTGTGATACCTAAAATACCGCCTTATTAAGAGTAATATTACAGTGCATATATCACATGGAGTGATTTAACTCCAAGCATTCCATACCTATAAGTGTAATTCATTTATACTACCGCTCATTTAGTAAATGATTCAATACGTGGCCAAATAAGTAAACCCTTGAGAAAGAAACCCAGTCAAATAATAAAAGGTTGCTGTGTGTGGTCAAAATTGCATGCAGCGTGTATAGAGGCATACTGAGAAATGTGATACTAGTGAACTGTGGAGTAGAGTCTATGTTAAGGCCCTGCCTAGGGTTAGCTCTGTATCATCGTTTTTATTAAAGTAAACAGGGCAAGCTGATCGCATCACAGCTGATACCCCCCGACTAGTAATCCTAAAACCAAACTGTGTTTGGCAGCTATGCTGGTATGCTCAGGTTACGACACCCCTGGCAAATGCTTAGAGGCAAATATTTACTTTGGATGAATAACAGTCGTAATACTGCGTGTGTGTGTGTGTGTGTGTGTGTGTGTGTGTGTGTGTGTGTGTGTGTCCATACAGTATGCTTTAGACTTTAGAGTCTATAACATCTATGGCTGCTCAAATGTATAAAATGTAAAAGGGATTGGTATACAGTACCTGAAAATCCTGATTTGCAGAGGCAGTTGAAGCCACCAGGGTAGTTCTGGCAGAGCGCCCCATTCTTGCAGGGGTTGGACAGGCATTCGTTGATATCCCTCTCACAGGCCATCCCTGTGAAACCCTCAGGACAAGTGCACGAGAACCCCCCCACCAAATTATGGCAAGTTCCGCCGTTGTGGCAGGGTGAAGGCAGGCACTCATCAATGTCTGTCTCGCACAGAGCTCCAGCGTATCCTGGCCTGCAACTGCATGCGTAAGGCTGCAGGGGATGGTTAGAAACCAGGATCACGGGGACACTTTCTTCAGTCTTCATATCCGGCCCAACACTGAGACGCCTTTTGCAGCTGCCTCCATTCTGGCAGGGGTTACGCGTGCAGGGATCGTGGTCCACCGCGTCTATGTGCACACCGCTCTGTCTGTGTAGAATGTCTTTGATGCTCTGGAAGAATGTCGCCACGCCACTGGGGCTGACATACTGTCCGTGGCCCCGCTTCACTGCCACCGTCAAAAACGTCTGGTTGTTCGACTCGAACGCTCCGTAAAGCAGCACTCCCGTTCCCATGCCTGCTAGCTGAGAGTTGGCGATGCGTAAGAAACTGAGGTAGTGATCGGTGAGGAAGCTCTGTACGCTCTGGGACTGGAGCCGGATGAGTATGCTGTTGTCCACCGTGGCATTCGTGTACCCCAGGAAGAAGACTCGGGCCGTGTTGCTGACTGAGCCATGGACACCATCGCTGCTGCGGATGGTCAGTTCGAAGGTTCCATCCGTGGAGCGAGCCTTGGAGTTGAGGTTGCACGTGCCTGTTGGGATGCTGAACAGGCCGGAGGAGGGAGGAATTAGGGAGCAGTGGAACCTGTCCTGGCTGTCAGGGTCTTGGGGTTTCACAACCCCTAGGGAACCTCCGGGGAACATGTTCCCAAAGTAATGCACAAAGATCTCCATGGACCTCGGCTCTGAGGGGTTGTCGTTCTCGTCGTTGATCTTGACATGAACCATTCCTGTGGAAGACATTTGAGGAACGCCAGAGTCCTTGATTACCACGGAGAGGTAGAAGTCACTAATCTGTTCCCTGTCAATCTCTCGGCTGGTGGTCAACACTCCGGATGAACTGAGGCTGAAGTAGCTGTTAGAGGAGCCAGTGTTGAGGAGGCTATATGTGAACGGACCCTGATTGGGTGGGAGATCCGGGTCAGATGCCGTCAGAGTTGTGACCGCAGTTCCCGCCCTCTGGTTCTCCATTACCTCGGCAAGGGCAGTTGTCAAAGTTGGACCGTTATCGTTAATGTCTTCAAGATTCACGATCAATGTAGCGCTACCGGTAGCTGATGGTGAGCCAGTGTCCACAGCGAGGATAGTTAGATTATATACAGGTATTGTCTCTCTGTCTAGCTCTGCAGCGACAGACACTTGGCCAGTTTGGGGGTTGATTGTGAAAACATTTTTGTCCGACTCAGGAGCGATGGAGTATGAGAATCTGCTCCAGCTTGGGACAGAGTCAGAGTCTTCAGCACTCACAAAGGTGACGAGACTACCGGCAGAGAGGCCCTCGCTGATCTGAACATCATACAGCTCTTGTGTAAAGACAGGAGGGTCGTTGGCATCAAGTATTGTGATGTTCACAAACACCTCATCAATATCCGCACCTCGGATGCTTCCTGCGTTCTTGGCCAGCACCTTCAGAGAAATCTTTTCCTCTTTCTCACGGTCAAGAGTACCTGTGACATAAATCTGGCCTGTTTTTCTATTGATGCTGAAGCCCTTCTTTCTACTCTTCCCAAAAATGAGGTAGTAAACCACTCCGTCATCTCCCTGGTCCCGGTCACTGGCGAACACCTCCCCAACCACTGTGCCTTTTGGAGCGGCTTCAGACGTTTCAAAGTAGTACTGTTTAGAGACAAAACGAGGCACATATTCATTGGCTCCTTTCAGCTGTATGTTGACATTGGCGAAGCTGCAGCGCTCCTCGTCTGGAACATTGAAGGCCTTTACTGTCAAATGGTAAACCTGCTTTGCCTCGTAATCCAAGAACCCCTGTGTGGTAATGATGCCGGTGTTTGGATCAATACCAAAGAGATCGCTGTCTGACGACTGAATCACATAGGCCATGACTGCATTCGCCCCTGAATCACGGTCGGTGGCATTCATTTTAACAACAGTGGTGCCACTGGGAACGTTCTCCTGCACAAGTGGGAAATACTCGTCAGGATCAAACACGGGTGGGTTGTCGTTAACATCCGTCACATGAATTGTTACCGTGACGTAGCTGGTCTTTGCAATCCAACCCCCGTCTGTGGCTGAAACTCTAATCTCATGTCGTTGTTTCTCCTCAAAGTCAAGTGGATGAGCAAGGGATAATACTCCAGTTTTGCTATTGACTACAAACAGTCCCTTGTCATTGCCTGAGGTGATGTTGTATGTGATGAGGCCATTCATTTCTTTATCCTTGTCTCTGGCAGAGAGGGTCCTTATTGCCGTTCCCACAGCAAGGCTTTCGGGCACCGTCGCCGTGATTTGGCTTTGGGAGAACTCAGGGGTGTGGTGATTCTCTTCTGTCACTGCCACTCGTACTTGGGTTCGTGCTGACAATGGAGGGTTGCCTTTGTCTCGAGCGGTGACCTCAAAGAGGAAAACCTTATTCATATCAGAGGTAAGAGGGGAGGCGACAATCACCCACCCACTCTGTTTATCCAGTTTGAATTTACTAGAGCTGTTCCCTCCTGATATGATGTACTCCACTGCCGAATTTAGGCCAAAGTCTTTCTCGTCATGCGCTACCACCCTGATAAGTTTTGTGCCAACCTTGACACTTTTAGTGACAGGTGTGAAATATTTTGGCGACTCAAACTTGGGAGGATTATCATTGCTATCCACAATGTTTATAATTACTGTGGTCTCACTCATCAGGGGTTTGTTTCCACGGTCAGAGGCAGTGACAATGAAGCTGTGGCGATTAATGTTCATGCTACCAGCGCCTGTCGAGTTCTGATACTTCAACTGCTGCTTCACAAATATTTCTCCAGTACTTGAGTTGATTCTGAAATACTCCGACTGGGATCGTATGAAATAGAATAATTTTCCGTTGAAGCCCTCATCTGGGTCTGTGGCAGCTACCTGAGTGACCAGAGAGCCCACCTCAGTGAGTTCAGGGTAATCCAGGTAGTAGGATGGACGACTGAACCTGGGGGTGTTGTCATTGATGTCCGTTATGAATATGGTGACGTCTGTGCTAACGGTCCAGCCGGAATCGTGGGCAGACACTTTGGCAATGTAATGATCAGTGTCTTCTCTATTAAGAGGCCTGCTGATAGTTATGTCCCCTGTGTTTGGATTAATATTAAATGGAAGGCTAGGATCTGTGATTGAATATCGGCTGACAGCATTAGCACCCGAGTCCTCATCTGTGGTAGTGACTCTGGTGACTGTGTAGCCCACAGGAGCATTTTCCGGTACTGTGGCACTAAAGATTTTGGAAAACCTGGGGGCGTTGTCGTTTACATCCAGTACACTGATCAGGACTTTGACCACTGTGCTTTTGGGGGAGGAGCCCCTATCAGTGGCTTTGACTTTCAAAGCATACTGTGCCACCTTCTCCCGGTCCAGAGGCCTGGTGGTTCGGATTTCACCAGTGGCCCGATTGACGCTGAAGCTGTTCTCCTTGTTTCCGTCCACGATGGCGTACTCCAGCTGTCCATTAGGCCCACTGTCCTGATCCACAGCGGAGACCATCAGCACCCGCTGTGGAGAAAGGTTCTCGAGTATCTCAGCATGAAATGGCTCCTTGTCAAACACCGGGTGATTATCGTTCACATCCAGCACGGTTATTTCCATTTTCTCGTAAGAGGAGTAAGGCGGGAACCCTTGGTCCCTGGCCTCAACCCAGAGCACATACTTTTGAATGTGTTCGTAATCCAGTGGGTGCTTGATGGACAGCTCGCCTGTCAGCTGGTCAACATGAAAGGCGTTGTCCAGGTTGCCACTGGCGATGTAGTAGGACAGCGACCCGCCCCTCGTTGAGGACCCAGTCACTGTTGTAACAATGGTGTTTGTGGGCTGGCTTTCAGGAAACGTGAAGGTATGATCCCTCACTTTGATAATGGGGAAATCTCCCCCGGTAACAAAGCGAACTGTCACGGTGGTTGTATCCGTTTTGGGATTGACGCCGCCGTCTTTCACTCTGACGGTGAGGGTGACCTCCGAGCTTCCCATCAGCTTTTCGTTGGCTGTGATGGCGCCTCTGACCGGGTCGATCTTGAACCTCTCAGAGTTGCGTCCCATCAGGGAGTAGTGCAGCTGGGCATTGGAACCTGCATCCTCGTCAGTCACAGTAACAGCAAACACCAAGGAACCTAAAACGATAAAAGGCAATCATAAGAATAAATCAATGAGTGCAAATGTGTTTTTATGTCCAATTGTTTTGTGTGCAAAAAGTATGCATACATTATACACCATTGTGAAAACACATACAGTATACATCTACAGTATATGGCCCTGTGCACAGGTAAAAGGGGAAAACAAATACTGTAACTGGAGAAAAACTAAATCTCCATAAATGGGTGAGAGTCTGCATTATGCCTCAACATAAGTACATGGCAATAAATGGCAAAACGTCCAAAGACTCTTTCTATTATCCATTTACGAAAAGAAATCAAGGTCTTATTCTATTTCATTTTAATCAATGCATTGATTTTCAAGACCTGTGTGAGCCCTTTTTGAACAACATCAAAAGGGCCTTTATTTATATGCAAAACAGTATGAATATGAACATGGACAATCAAAATACCAAAAGACAACAGAAGCTCTGTTGTGGTGGTATTTTGATTGTTTTGTTTATTGTCTGTTTTGTTTTGAGTTCTAACATGATTAAGCAAATGAAAATGTCTGCATGCACTCCCATGCAGACAATAAAGTTTTAGATTTTTACGGCACGATGCCAAAGGGGCCAAACGTCTAGACCAGGGTTGGTCTGTATCTCTGTATTTGGGTTGACCAAAAAATCTGAGATTTATTGATTTAGATGTGCTTTGACCACTGGCATACGCATGGAGTATATTGTTCAGTTTGCCAAAATTTGACCTGATTATTAGTGGGAATACTTGTAGATAAGGGGATTAACTAACAGGGGCAATGCCAGAGCCCAAATCCCCTCTACACCAAAAATCTTTGGCAAAAATAGCCGATCTAAAACAAGCTCACATTGCATCGTGATGCTAGTGTTCAAGCGGTTAATTGATTGGCAGGTTTCCAATTGTCTAATAGTGCTTTATATGGGCTCAAGGCTAAACACACAACACTAGAGAGAACACCAGCAGAGAAAGAAAGCTGGCTCAATGGTGCAAAATAAAGGACTTTGATTTTAACACATGGCAAGTAGCAGACCCAAGGCTTGGCTACACGTAGGCTATATACTTGGTGCACCGATATGTATGTGTGTGGTCAATAAAGCGCAGAGGCTTTTATTACAAAACTGTATAATCAATTGTGTTGTCAAGAACCCACAGCAGAACTCAACGACCAATCGGCAGGCGGAGACTTGAAATGCATGGCAGTTCTTATGCAGTTTTCTCCTTTCTCCAGTGGGATGATATATAAATCTGACTTTTTACTTACCACAAATCTAAGCTGATTTATAAGCATTTCTGCCACGGGCTATTATCTGTATTGGCAGTTACGGTAAGCCTCAATACTGCACATAGTTTGGGGAGTATGGACTAGTATTGCAATAATAGCAAAACATAAAAAGTGAGTGGATCACAGGCTCCGGAACAAATAAAGGAGAAGTGTGTCTTGTGGAGCACCGACCTGCTGAAGTGGAGGCGGCGATGTGAGTGACGTAGG
This sequence comes from Gymnoscopelus microlampas, assembly GCF_963454915.1. Taxonomy (NCBI): domain Eukaryota; kingdom Metazoa; phylum Chordata; class Actinopteri; order Myctophiformes; family Myctophidae; genus Gymnoscopelus; species Gymnoscopelus microlampas. The sequence continues at coordinate 32,577,994 of NC_139955.1, forward strand.
GGTGGTGGTGGAAGCGGGGAGGGTTGTCATTGATGTCGGTCACTGTCACGGACACGGTGGCAGAGCTGGACATGGCCTGGGGCAGCCCTCCATCTGTTGCCACCACCAGCAGCTGGTAATTGGCTCTGGCTTCACGGTCGAGCAGAGAGCTGGTGATGATCTGCCCTGTTGCTGGGTTAATGGAGAACTGACCATTCCCTCCAGTCAGACTGTAGCTGTATGGGGGAAAAGTATAATCAAATAGGGCCCTCAATAAGAGCAATAAGAGCAGGGATGGATTTATTTATTTTTAAACAGACAAGGGGACATTTTCTTAACCTTTTATCCACTTGAACCCCAGCATCCATATTCTGGGGGGAACATTAGCCAAAAATAGTCGATCTACAAGCTCACAACGCTTCACAACACGATGCATTATGAGCTTGTAGATTGCCTATTTTTAGCGAAGAGATTTGGTGTAGATGGCCAACTCAGGTCCAGTTTACTAAGTCTAGAGGTTTTAATTGATTAAGCCATATATATATTTCTTTGTATGACAAATCTACATCAGAACGTTGCATCGAGATTTTCTAAATTTGCCCAAAACAGGGATTTATCACACCGGTGATAAAAATGAATGACCAGAAGCAAAAAGGCACATATTTTCCCCCCATCCAGCCCAGCAAATCGAACTCTGGCGTAATGGATAGTCATGTATACACATCAACTGGTGTCCCATGTCTAAAAAGATTCCTGATTACATGGCTAAAGTGAAATACTGTAGAGTGATACTCTGTTCACAGAGCTCGAGGCTTAATGAAGAAATACATTAAACACAATTTTAGCAGCAAAACAACAAATTGTATCTACTGTATAGGGGTTTATGTGAAACAAAAAACAGCTACAATCAATTGTATAATTGAACTTGAAAGGATGGGAACGCTGACGATACGAGAGACCCTAAGGTAATTTACTGTAAAGTATGACAAATATTCTAAATGCCTGTGTGGTTCCAAATCACATGTTTTGTTTGGGAAACAACAAAAAAACACGCAGTAAATAAGATTAATTAATTCAAGTTAGTCTTAGAGCCATTACCAAAGTAGCAATAATACCACAACCTACAGTTATGGTCACCTACTGTACCACTATATAGATGCTGTACTTTTAGATGAGGGATAGAATTGTTCATGCTCTTGGTCAGTAGTGTCACCACATGTCCTATAGAGGGCAATGTATCAGGCTTTAAAACAATGAATCAGATTTAACAGAAACACATGCAGTCATATACAGTAAGATCATGCATGAGAGTGGTCCCCATTCAGTACACAGATTTGCATCTTCTTCAAAGTCTGTTTTGTTAACCGATTTTTGATGCGGCCACCTTCTATGAAATCTATGAAAAGTAATCATTCTTTCTTCTGCCTTTCTGATCTTCCTCAGCTCACAGAGGAGTCATGTGGTTCAAGTTGCTGCTCTCTCTCTGCTTATACGTCTAGTACTGGAGACACCCCAGAATTCTTTATGACCAGAGGGCCATACTTTTTTGGTTTCCAACGAGGATCGGGTTTCACTCAATATCTCTGAAGTTCTCCAACGTGTCCCAGATGCAAACGTAAAACGACACATACATGTACACACACCAGCATCTATTTTGAAAAGGACTCTTGCTAAATCACCATCCCATCCCCCATCTCAGAAATGGAAGGACAAAGCACAGAACAAAGTGCAAACATAGACTGGGCACAGGCTCATTTGGACAACAACAACAACTCTAAAACACTGTCCACAACACGGCCCCTTGTGGTTCATACACGGCTGGTCCCGCAACAAGTTAAAGATTAGGGTCTTAAATTTAACGGGGCTGTGAGAATCGAAACTAATAATGGACGGGCAAGTGGTTCTGGTCTCTATTAAGGGCCTCAAACCCCCCCCCACCCAGCCCCCCCAGGACCCCCGATGGGCACTACACGTACTGTCATAGACAATTAACATCCTCATTACCATGTTTTGGGAAAGTAGAACATGCTGCGATACCCCCAACATGTACCCAGTGGGGTTACCGGGTAAAAAGGAGGGATTGTGTCTGAATCAACGTCCGGCTTGAGAGAGAGCATCCAGAATCTCTCACAGACCCCTCCACCCCCCCTTCCTTCCATGGAGGTTGGAGGAGGGCAAGGGAGGGGCAGAGTGCAAAAAAAGCTGTCATACAGCTGGAGAATTACAGCCCGAACAATGGATTTGCAAAAAAGTATAAAAATGAAACAAAACAACAACTCCTGGCATCAATTGCTAACTTGGCCTGGCATATGTCACAAAATCAGGAAATGATGTGTCGGATGCGTCATGGAGAGTGTAAGACAAACGGCAACAACAAAGCCTCAGTCTTGTACAGACTGTCCAGACACTTTGCACTTCTCAATCAAGCAGATCGACATCTCCATATTTAAACTTTTAATGTTTTTTTCGTAAACTAATGCCCGTTCAAGAGTGTCGCACAAAGGTAGTGAAAATAGCAGATCTACAAGCTTTGATATTTTCACTATTTTATTTCATTTTGTTTTATTCTAAAAAAAAAAGAACGACATAAAAGGTTTCCGCCCAACAGCAACGAAATCTAAACTTGTACTACCAAATCACACAAGTTGCTGGCACTGCAAAATAAATTCATCATTAGCCGTTTAACTGCTTTGAGCCATGGACATAAACTCAAAGACAAACAGGAGAAAATAAACAGACTAAGAAGTAAAAATGATGAGGGCTGGGCATGTGCATGCGCAAGAGTGTATGTTCACAGTACTGTATTTGTGGGTGTATGCACTTGTACTGTGTGTGAGGAAGCAAACTCATACTACGGCAGGGGCAACGGAAGGGCATCCATTCAGGAAGAGAGAAGTATTAAGGAAAAGGCTCCAGGATTCTAACCACGTCTGTACCTTATGACTCCGTTGAGACCCACATCGGCGTCGGAGCTGTTGACCAACAGGACGTCTGTCCCCGTAGGAGCATCTTCGGCAATGGTGGTGTGGAACGAGGAAGAGGTGAAGATTGGGACATTGTCATTCTCGTCATCGACCAGAACTGTCACCGTGCCCGTTCCACTGAGCGGTGGAGAACCTGGAGATGAAAGAAAAAGAATAATATAAGGGAGGGGAGGGGAGGTGAAAATGAGGTAAGGTAGCCTACTTCAGTACAAGTATGAAAAACTACTTGGTCACACTACTTATGCCACAGGGAGATGGCAAAAGGCAACCAGCACACTTGTATCCTTACCTATACTTCATTGTGTGACCAAGACGCTCAACAGAATTCAAATTAACAAAATTTATGATTTTCAACTTAAAATATGTGGTGCGGTGTTGAAGGGCACGGTCGCACAATGAATTGTATGAATTAGCCGTAAGTCTTCTTGTGTTTTTTGGACAATGGCTGGCGATGATTTATTGGTGTTTTTTTTTTGTTTTATAGTCTTGTCATTTGCATTTCGTCCCATACTGAAGCAATTCATCCTGGTGGAGCGAGGGCTCAACCACAATTTTCCTGTTGCTTTTTTTTTTTTATTCCAGCAAATGTCTCTGGCCGCTGGTGTTGGTTTCCATAGGGCTGCACTGCCACATCAACACACATCAGCACACAACACATCAAAAGGGGCTCAATATCTCTGAAACACAATCTCTTCAGCGTCCTTCCTGGGGTCTTTGGACACACATAGATTTAATCTCCATGGCAATGGATCTATTTTAGAGCGAGCGGCAGCGAGCGAGTTAGTCTGTGGAATCTGAGAAAACAGAAAATGCTATTTTCAGCGAAAATCTAACCGTTTTTCTCCTCAAGCGAGTGACGAAACGGGGCTCATGGGGCCCTGAGGCACGGATTTAAATCAATAGCAGATGAAAGTGAGCCGCAATGCAGAAAAACCTGAAGAAAGAAAAAAGGACTCAGACATCTGCCTTGTGCTGGTGTTGCCCTCCATAATGCTTCCTTAAATGGCATGCTTAAAGGCCTGATCCATAATTCAAACATAAACACAAGATCCGTGCTTACTGAAAGTCACAACATGGGACTGGTGGACAACTTTTACGATATTGGATGTATTGTGAAATGGTTTACTGCTACTGGTAGTTGTGTCGTTTATAGAATAGAGGGCACCTGAAGTTTGAGTCGGGATGAGATCTGAAAGCTGAGATTTTATTTTCTTCTTCTTGTCCTTTTTTTTCTTTTTCTTTTTTTTTTACCAAGTCTGTCAATCATTACTCAAAATGAATCAAATCATCTGTAAATCTTCCTCCATACACACTGTAGCTTTAGCAAATAAACCAATACACTCAAAACAAAATCCTGGAGTGGTGCTGTAACATAAACTCTGAGTTTGTGTCTCTGTGTATTCAGCTGTTAATAACATCAGATGCTTGAAGTGCAGCTTGCATACAGCGGGGGCTGGAATTAATAAGGAATAATAGAAAACATTTGGAGGGTGGCCACCAATAATCTCTCTTAACGTGAAGCCATGCGAAATCAAAGCAGTCAAGAATCTCAGGGGAGGAAAATTAGAAGAGGTGAGGGGGGGTCAGGGGATGGTGGTGGCGGTGTGCGTGTGCGTGTGCGTGTGCGTGTGCGTGTGCGTGTGTGTGTGTGTGTGTGTGTGTGTGTGCGTGTGCGTGTGCGCGTGCGCGTGTGTGTTTGTGTGTGTGTGTGTGTGTGTGTGTGTGTGTGTGTGGGTGTCATTTAATACTGGGATGTATCAGGAAGAACTGGTCAACTTTCCCTAAAGACCTATCATCAAGGTGCCCTTTGTGACCATATCGTGACTTATTTCCTAGTGAAACCAGGGCTGGGCATTTTTCAGCCAATCACAGTCTCAGCCGACCGCCCGGTCCTCTTGGGCTATGGATGCATCTACACAATGCCCAAATCACAGTTATGTTACTGCATTGCATATTTCTCACCTCAAACGTTTTCAGATACATATTGCAGCATACTGTTTAAATCTAAAATGAGAACGTTTGTAATGCTCTGAGCTGTCATATTGAATTAGAACAGTGTGGCACCGCCCCCTATTAGTACTGTATCTCCACCATCTAACCAGTGGAGATACTAATAGGGGTCCAATCTTAGGGGGGCTAAGATTGGACTTTTATAGGTTTTCGACATACAAATACACAAAATGTGAAACTTTCCCCATTTTTTTTTACATCTATCGTCTCCATTATTACCACGGATATGCTCTATAAGTATGAAAAACATATTTTTCATTTCAGCTTTTCTTCAAGCAAGGACCATAACCCACCAACCAATGCAGTGGAGCTGTTCACTGGCTGGCTGTGGTTGAACTAGTGAGGTTAGAGATGTAAAATACCATACTGTAGGTAATTTTGAACATGATGCAAGATGTTGCTGACAACTGATTGTCTTCCATTGAGATGATTGTGACTCAAATACGTTATTGTATAATAAATGTCAGAAATATCTTGACAATAATAATAAAAGATGATAAAGTAAAATAGAAAACATGGAATTTCAGTGGGACCTCTGATTTTCAGTGAAGTTGATCATAAATCCAGGTGCTCTAATCAAAATAGTGTTTGCTAACACACGCGTGGTTTGGGCCATATGCGTAAACACAACTGCATTCCAGCAACAAAATAAATTATACAAAAAGAGAGAAACGTAAACAAGCTTCATCCCAAAAGTACGGAACCCATTGACCATACAACACTAATCTTTAGCTGACTCATTACCAGAATGAGTCACACACTCTGCTACTCTGCTACTCTGCTGTCTTGTTGACTTTCATAAGATGCTATGTTTATAACCAAATATAGGCAAAGTTTAATTTAGAGGTGATTATGTATCCAAGTTCACAAATATTTGTGATCATGGGGATATACATTACGAGCAAAGCGGCACAAGATACAAGTGACGCAAGCACAACCTTTTATGAATGTATTGTCAAAGTATTTAAGGCATTAAAGAAGTGCTTCGAGCGCAATGCATTAATCATTGTGGTTTGTAATTAAGGTGGCATGTAGACTTTTTGTCATCCTAGGCAGTAATTATGCAGTTAAAATGATCGCCACATGTGGCCAAGTGCCCAATTCAGTGTATTGAAGGGTTTGCTTAATGAAGTTCACACTGTTAGCAACACAGGTGGGCGATCGTCTGTCTGCACAATTCCACAGTGACACACAATCAAGTTTGCATTGTGATTGGGCTGACATGAGTCATCATTTGGAAGGAAGTTGCTATGGCAACAGATTAATGTTGCCTGTTGCTCTTTCACTGATCCTTTTAACTGAGGTGTGCTCTGTGTCACTTTAAGTTAGTGGTTCTCAAAGTGGGGTCCGGGGACCCCAGTTAAGCATCAAAATCAGTTTAACCACAAAACACACTAAATCTCTCTCTATATATATATATTTTTTTTTTCTACCTTTATTTACCCAGGGATGGTTGGCTGAGCATGAGTAATATTTTCAGCAAAAACAGACACATAACATCTACATATATAGGATCTATAAGCTCACAATGTGTCATGACGTGATGTGTTGTGAGCGTGTAGATCTGCTGTTTAAAAAAAAGTATTGAAGCCATGTGAAACAATTATTTTTGAAACATTTTAACAACACAAATCTCTCTCGGGGTTGTTGGCACAAAATATCTTCAGATGGGGGTCCGTGGCCAAATACATATTCATTTGTGGGGCGTTGACATGAAAAAGTTTGAGAATCACTGCTTTAACTGTTTCTAGGCAAACCCCTATTTGACAGTAAACAACTCCTTTAAGACTGTTGTTGATCAAAGATGTCCTATACAGGCTGAAGCTGTTGGGACTGATAAGTGGCTCTAGGAAATGGCTTTGTCTACAGAAGCCATTAGCTTCTATCGAGAGAGTGAGAGGCTGAGAAAATATTTGTATTTAAATACAGAGCCAAGCAGTATATTTTTCCTGAAATCGAGCTGCCCTCTGTTAGTGTGTTGCAGCCATTGCATTTTGGCTGTTGCATTTCAATCACATTGTTCCTACACTAACAACGGAAGCAAGCCAAGCAACAGGGGTGTGTGTGTGTGTGTGTGTGTGTGTGTGTGTGTGTGTGTGTGTGTGTGTGTGTGTGTGTGTGTGTGTGTGTGTGTGTGTGTGTGTGTGTGTGTGTGTGTGTGCGCGCGCATGCGTGCACATGCACGCCGCTCTCCTTCCAGGCGTTACGCTTCGGTACAGGATGTGATGTCACAACCTGTTTACCAGCTCCAGAGAACAGACAGCATCAGCCTCCTCTACCTACTGACCGCTTAGTCGGGCACTTGTGTGACCTTTGACCTGCAATACCAAGCACCCCCTGTCACTGAACAAATCAGGGATGGTCTCTGAGGCGCAGGACACTCTTACCCTGGCTAATCCCCAGTAAGCGCGGCACAAGGCCACCCCACCCCCATGCCCAAACACTAAACCCCTCTCAAATGCACACAAACCCCCCCAACATGCCTCAGTCCAGCTCTGAACCTGTGCTGAACTCAGTGGTTGCTGACAGCCATTGGGGGGGGGGTGTTCAAACGGGGCATTTTTCACATCTTTCTGGGTGTATCGCTTCTCACAGCATCTCACGCAGACACACACACCTCGGCACTGCCACGCGGGACGTGCCTTCTTAGTCTCCCAGGGATCACTGATATCGCATAACCCCTGGCAGCTGTTTTCTCTCCCAACCTTCTGTCCAGTGTGTAAATAGTTCAGATCTATCTTGTTACATTCTGCTGGCTGACAGATATAGTCATCAGGGAACACTATATCTCGGCAGGTATGCAAATATATGTAAATTGCCGTTGTCAGACATAGTTAAGTCTACGGTGAGACGTTCCATGGATGTGATGGATGGCACTAAATAACTCCAGATAAGTCGATGTGCACCCATGTGCCATGTCTGCCCTGGCTTAAGCCTGAATTATATTTGGTTGCACGCCAGTGCCGCTCACTGAAAATAGCAGATCTACAAGCGATAGCAATCTGTTGCATCGCGACATGTTGTAAGCTAGTAGATCTGCTATTTTCGGTGCCCGAAATGATGCGCAACCCAAGTATAACTCAGGCTTTAGGCATCCTCCCCTTTCTAACAACTGGGGTACCTGTAAATGACAGCAACAGTGGCTGACAATCAAATGCCTTGTGTGAAGCCAGGTCTTTTTTTTTTGAACGGGTGACTGAACCGCAGCGGAATGCTCTCACAGCCTGCTAAAAAAATATCAGCATCTCCTTTAAACGGTCTTTACTGGAATCTGGCTAAGCCAAAGGAGGGTGTCTGGGTCAATGACTCAGATGAGTGGAGGGGTGGAGAATGTCAACTCTTGTGTGTCAATGCTCAAGACAGGGTACGGGGGAAGGTATGGTGAGAAAGGTTCTGTCTGGGTTTGGCAGAGCCAGAAGCCGTCTGGCCCAACGCTAAGTGACAAATGACATCATTTTACCATGGAAAGAAAAGAGAGCTGGTGGAAATTTGAAGGGGGGAAGTCAGCTGCCTACCGGTGGCTGCCATGGATCGTGGTTAGAAAGTATTGTTTCCATAGGCAAACCCTGTCCCCGGTCCCTTTTCCCTTTCCCCCGTCATTCCTACTGCTGCAGTAGTTCTGTACATTTTACACTATTTTATGAGGTTGAATGAAACCACAGCCTGTTTTCCCCATTTGCATTGTCTCTGGTTAGTCCCTGAGCTATGGACCTAAGGACATTAGTCTGCAGATCAGCACATGCACATGGTCATCGTCAGCATTAATAGAGGGCATCACATGCAGTGCATAAAAACGTTCATAGCTCATTTCGTGCAAAATAAATTCTAACAAGCGAAAAAGGGGTGAGTGATGTGATGTTGTTTATTATGAATATCTCATGCATGGGATAATCTCTGCGTTGTAGTTTGTTAGATAGCCAAAACAGATAAAACAATCAAGGCGCTAGCTCACCTCTGACTGAGTGCAGTACAGAACCGTACCATTAGCCTAATCTCATTTCAGGGGTTAATCTTCGGTCACTCAGGAAAACAAACTACAACGACCCGATATGACTCCCCAGTTGATTACAGCCCCTCATCATCCGTATTTACCTCACACAGAGAATTATCAACACCATCACTCAAATCTCCAGATAAACTGTATATTTTACCGGAGAGATTTTGCTGCGTCTGGAAAATGTTTTGGAAGCAAATGCCACTCATTGCTTGCAGCACAGCACGAAGTGTTTATATTTGATCCAAATAACTTCTCGGATATTGTAGGCTACTCTAGGAAATGTGGGGAGATTGGTGACACCAGAGAATCATGCTCCTTCAATCAGTAAAGAAAAATGCTGGATCTCGTCGGTAACATCATCATGTCTCCATCAGGAGGCCTGCCTCCAGAGAGTGAAGGGTCGTGCCTGTGTCACTGAGCTCTGTAACAGTATGGACACCATATTTGATAAGTCCAAGTTAAATCCTGGGGAAAATGCTGTCTCCAGCACGGATGGTTTGCTTTTTTCCCCCATATTTTCCAAGGGAAGACTTCAGAGCAATGGTATGCAGATAACCGTTTTGATGATGAGCCGCCACGACATGGGGATAATGTATGGAGTCACTGGCGTCATTGCACTGACTGCATTTCACACGAAGCAACTCGATACCTCAGAGCACTCAAACAGTGTGTGAGGAGCTTGCTGAATTCTCGCCACTTTAATTTGATCTTGAAAATAAAAAAAACATTTCAATACCATTTATTTAAACAGGACATTCCCGACAGACTTGAGAGTGACACACACCTCGGGAAGCAGAGACCAAACACAGCCTTCTATTATATTTCTTAAATTATTCCATTAGCGCTTGGGGAAGGTGGTGAAGTGGTCATGAGAATGACATCCACGTCTCTTGGCCAATATGTAATGACACCACTTGAGCCAGGCTCTGGGAAGTTTGTTTTTGGTAAGGACCACCAAATGACTTGGGGACCCTGAGTACCCCTCCCCCCGCAAAAAAAAGGTGTCCAAAATAACAAGCTTTGCGGACCCTGAGACTGAGGAAGTACAGTTGGCCATCTGTTGCCTTCGACTCCCATCCCAAGGGCACACAGACAGTAAACCTCTCATAACCCCACCGCCCCGGAATGCATTGTCTAGCTAGCACAAACATATGGCAGAGTCCAAGCACCTTATTAGTGTACATTACCACTGAACAAATCACATTAACCTCCCTGAAGGTTCTATGACCATACTGTACTCTCAAAACTAGAGGGGGTACAAATGCATGTGCTAATTACAGCTAAGCTATGTGTTTTTTGACCGCTGCATCTGCTGTGAGGGCACATACCACTGAGAGAACCACGCGGGGTGCAGGGTGTGGGATGGAGGTGATTTAAAAGGAAATAGCAGCACCCACCCCCCTGAGAAATGGTGTGAGTCTGAAGTTGCTCCGGTCTAAGCCGTGCTAAGACTTAGATTTGGGTTGTCTCTGCTAGCACAAGAGATAATCTCTTCCTTCAATATGATTGACTGATGTTTTGTCCTGCGGAGTCGGGAGCGGAATTGTGTGGCACCTCCGCTGCACGAAGAACAATACTTGATGTCGAAGGCGGGAGGGTTCATTAAACTTGAAAGTTTAGGACAGGTTGACTTAAGGGGAAAGACGGATGAATGTGTAAATTTATGAGACAGCCCATCTGTAGCCTGGAGCTTAGGGCTAAACGGTTAATTACGGTTTATGGACTGAGGCTCGATTATTGTGCTTGCTCTTAAGAGACAGCGTAAATAAAACACCATTACTAAGGGGAGGTGGAGGGGGAGGGGGTGAGAGAACTGGCCACCGTTGGCAGTGAAAATGACATTTTTCTCCCTCTGAGAACCTGTTGCTTTGCGACAAAGCTTCTTTTAATGCCGACCCCTGTCCAGCACCCATGAATGGCCGCAGCGGAGCTGTGCGCAGGGTGCGAGCAGTCCCACCACACGGTTTGCCAAACACAACAGAGTAAACAGAGGTTTTCTCACAGTTAACAAGCAAGGGAGTGAAAGGGACATCTCAACTCAAACACTCAAAAGGCACTCTGTAGTAGTAATAAGGAGGAAAAGAAAGAGTATTTAAAAGAAATATGTATGGCAATCTCGCAGGCATTTGTCGAATTGGGCTCAAAATGTTGTACGAGCCGTGGTTATTTATGGAGTGCTGTATCTGAACGCTTTTGCCTAATTTATTTTCCGTATGTTATGGGATTAGGGATTTGGGTGGTTTGCAGAAGGATAGCAAAAGCCCATTTGCGTACAAAAACATTGTTTTCTTACTTTGGACCGAAGGCTAAAATTTTACGAAGTGGTTTGACTTTTGTGCTTTTATGACAACAAAAGCACAAAAGGGCACTTTTATTTGCTATGGTCGATACCTTGGAGATCTCTGCCTAGGAGGCAGTGCCAGTGGGTTCTATGGAACAATCCCAATGACTGTGTTCCAAGGTTCCGAGGTCAATCTCTGCAGATCCCTAGCTTGGAAATCTGACGCATGCTAGCAGGTCACAACCAATGGGACAAAAGGCACTGAAAGGCAAAATTCTCACAGAACTTATAAACAGATATACATGGACAACATAACTGCAATTATGACTTGCAGAAAGTAAGGCCAGGCTTATTGCACATGCTAGCTTGCCCAGCAAATCTGTTAACTGCTTTTTAGACACAAAAGAACAACTTGTTCTGTGTAAACATTATTCTGAGATATTGTACACTGCTTTTGCGAGTGAGGTGCTTATTGTAATTAAATCAAGCCAACCAGGGTCATAAGAGAAGCTGAGTAAAAAACAGCATTAAAAACATAGTGGATCTTGCCTGGCTACCGCAAAGTACTTATCATCCAACCCACACCAGGTCTTTAAAAACCTTATTAGATACTAACGCTATTTACACAAACATTCAGTTCCAGCAATTGTTAAAGTGTGTACCAGAGAGTGGAAAGGAGAAAATAGTGGATAGGAAAAAGCTCTGCAAGACCACATTGTTACTGCCTGAGTTTTTTTTAAGAGTTGATCTAGAATGTTACAGGTCTGTTAAAGTTCATTTGAGGAACCTGATATTTTATTTGGCCGAGTCCTGTGTTGCCACTAGACTTGAGTCTGGCTGAAAACTTCAGAAACGGACCCTATTAAAGATTTATTGTGGCAAGCTTTTGGACAGTGATCTGGCAAACTCCAGCCATGCTTTTACACGACTTATCAGTGGCTTTTTCAGTACTTCATTTGCTTAACTTTGTATTTGTGTAATTTCCAAAAGTTAATGTACTCAAGGCAGGCAAGGTGAGAAAGATCTCTTTTCGTCACTTGTATTATAAATCTACACAGGCATAAATAACAGACCTGAGACAGATGCAACATATTTCATCCTTGCCAAAGATGGACAGGAAGAAGTCATCACTGAAAAACAAGAAATAATAAAAAATACCTGGTAGGTATAAATAAATACCATTTGGTTCGATTACTCTGCTATCAAAGTTAAATTAACACTCAGGATTTTGCAATGTAATATCCTAAGAAAAATCATTCCTTTAAAAATAATAGTAAAATAAAATAGGGGACAGTCATTAACCACATGAACTCTAGCGTCCCATTTCTGGGCATGTCAAAATAGGCAGGGACTCAGGGAGAACAGCAGATCTAAAAGCTCACAATGTGTCGCAAATATGGTTGGCTGTTTTCAGCAAAGAGATTTGGTGTAGAGGGAAAAAAAGGGAAGGGACTAAGTAAGTATAGACAGCTGGGGGACCTAGACAAATTAGTATAATGTATAATGTTTAAGTGGTTAAAAGTCTTTAAGAACCCCCCACAATCACCACTAACTCCCATTCTACCACACACTCCCCATTCCGCCCACTCACCAGTTGAACAAGTGACCATGTCCATGTCCACACAGTAGTGGTTAATTTAACTCTGCAAGTGTCAAAATGTACCCTACTGTGAATGGAGAGATGGAGATAGATGTGCTGGGTGGGGGGTGGAAAGACATGGGATTTGCAGTAATAGCCATGGGGACCGGGGATTTGCTGTGCCTTCTCTATTAAAGCAAAATGAGACCAAGTGCTATGCATGTGTCAATTTAGCCCTAAAGATGCGCTCACCACACATGTAGAGCACACACACACATGCAATGATATCAAAATATGCGCAAACATAATACACTCTCACCACAAGCCAAGCACACATGGTACACACACGCCCACGCACGCACACACGCACGCACGCACACACGCACACACAAACACACACGCAAGCATGCACGCAAAGGCCATGAACTTATGCAGACAGACATATCTTTCCTCCTCGACACTTCCTATGTAGACGATTCATTCGACAGTGTCAGTGGACTCTTTTATTCTGCAATGTGCAGCACCACAGAATGTGCAATTTTCATACCACTAAATTAATCTTAATTCGATTTTAGTCCTCCGACGTGGCAACATCCGGAGGGTTAATCTAACTCTGAAAGTGTAAAAACGGACCCTTACAGGTCCACACAATGTATTCAAGTGTAGGGACACAATAGGCTACGCTGAAGAATATACATTGGAATGTGCAACCTACAAAGACCTTTCTTAGAGAGTGATTTTCTGCTTGCTGGCCCGACGCAACCTTAAGTGACCGAATGTCATACTGTACATAAAATGTGTTTTCTGAAAATGTGGTGGCCCACTTAGAACGGTTCCAGAAACACTCCCTGCTGAAAGCGTTTCACTTTGTGGCTCCCTGTTGGAGATCTCATTGTTTTATACTCTTCCATGGGGGCATAACTTAAGCGTTGCTAGGCACTGGCTTACGAAATCTGATTTGCCTACAGTTGATACCAGATGTTGCCCCTGCAATGAGACCAGCCCAGGACCCTGACGTCCTGGTATCTCTCTCTCATTCTCTCTCCCTCTCTCTCTTTCTACCTCCCCCCCCCCCCCTCTCTCTCTGCCCTTCTCCTTCCCTCAGAAATGGTGCCAACAACTTTCCACTGGCGGAGAATGGGGAGAGGGAAAAAAATGAAATATCCTAGGTCTGATCTTCCAGTTTCCCCCTCAACAAGGCTCCTTGTAAAACACCTTTATGCAGCTTGTATGTGTGCCACGTCTCAGGGCTTGGATTTTCGAATAATGACAGAAGTGTGCCAAATTCTGCCGATCGCCTGAGCCAGGAACCATTATAAGAACCAGCACCCAGTCCGCTCTTTTGTTTCCATCCATTTCGTGACAGATTTCACTCAGCAAAGCAGAATGGGTCTTGAAACTCTACTCAGGGCCCAGATTAATGAGTTTACCTTCATCGAAAAAAGCCTCAAAATGTCCCCGGAGCAGCAGAGCAGAGCGAGCACTGCTTTGCTACCGGGCGCAGACACAACCCCACCCACCCCCAAAATGAGTGGAAGTCGTGCTATGATTCATTCACAGAATAAGTCAAACAAAATGACCTTAGAGCACATCTGTCTGATCATAAGTCATGTAGCACTCAGCATTTAAGCACAAAATTAGCTCTTGTTCTCATGGTGAAATGCTCCAGGAACACATGCAGGCTGCTACGCTATTCTGGCATATGTTCTACATGTGTGCCTGACTAAATAGTGGATAAATAGCAAATCTTGTTTTTAAAAACCCTTACTCTAAGCAGGTAACTTTGGAGTTTGTTGACTATACTGTATCACTGTACATACTCTCTCTCTCTCTCTCTCTCTCTCTGAGAGAGAGAGAGAGAGAGAGAGAGAGAGAGAGAGAGAGAAAGAGAAAGAGAGACAGACGGACAGAGACAGAGAGAGAGAGAAATATAGTGGAATGCAATATAAACAGTGGAATCTGACAGACAACATTAAGTTGTTAAGAGGAATGTCTGTGGTTCAAAAAACGCGCCTTGGTAGACAGCTGAGCATCATGTCGGCACCATCCACCTTCAAGATTTCCTGCCAGATAGAGTCTGGGAGAACCATTTCCCCCCTTGTCCTTCTCAGCCTAGGCCTCAAAAATGTGAGAAAATGCTGCAGGGTAATTTGGACTGTACTATGATTATGGGGTTTTCGATATTTTGATATTCTACCCCCAAATCCTTCTTTCTGCCTCTTGGCAAACATGTACCAAAATGTCCTGTCAAAATATTTTGGAATTGTTGTCAGGAGTCTAAAAATGGACTTCTTGTGAAGCAGGCACAAAGGGAATCGAATCCTAATTAGTATGTTCGCTTATTGGGCAACTTCAACCATATGGTACAAATTTCTGAGCAGCACTACGTGAAGTAACAAATCAAAATGTGACATGCAGAAGAATACGCTGTATTGCTACACAGACTTCATCGTGTGATAATTTGCTGCTGCCATTGCAAAGTTTGAGATCAATCCACCCCTTTCATTCATGCATGAACCAAGCTGTTAAACGTGTCGAGATGTGCCTACCCTCGCATCACATGAAACACATATTCATCTAGTTCAATATATCACTCGCATTTTTCATAGACAGCATCTAATTCCACAATGAAAAACAAAGAGACGCTATGTGCCGGACTGTCACAATTCTCACCAAAGTCTGTGTGCAGTCAAAAATACATAGTGTTACGGACGCCCGTCACATGGTCAGTGCAGGAATGAAACGGAACCACCCTTCGACCATGACGGCCGTGCCAGAGCGACCCATTGAAACATATACTTATGCTGGGATACCATGTGATTTGGCTGCAATGGGGATATGCATGTACTCCTTTAACTGCACATTAACCGGCCTCTGTGCAATAACAAGTTAACCTTTTATCTGGCTACGACAAGCCTCACCGCTGTATCCAAATAAACAGAGGACGCTTATTCAATCGAACCCGCTGAAAAGGACTTCTGGGGAATAAGTAAAAAAATACCCGTTATTTAGCAAGCTAAAAACTCCCGAATGTTTAGGTTATTGTGCCACACACACACACACACACACACACACACACACACACACACACACACACACACACACACACACACACACACACACACACACACACACACACACACACACACACACACACACACACACACACACACACACACACACACACACACACACAGTATGAAATCAAATCAAAATGTTGTTTGTTGACATTTGTTTTTTTTCCCCAGCTTGGTTTTGTTGGTTGCTTTCAGAATATGTTGAAGCTCTGTTGAAATCAAACAATGTCCAACTGATGCAATACAGACGCTTTATACAGTATGTGTAGCACTTTTGTCCCCACTAGACATGTTCTCCTTTTTACTGAAGAAAGTTACAGTAAACAACCTAAAAGTACAATATTAATAATGGATTACAATGGCAAATTTGATTCACGCAGAACCTTTCATACATAAAAATCTATACAAAAAAATCAAAAGAAATACTAGTAAAATGATGTTGCAAACAATGATTGTCGACAGACAAAATAGAAACAAAATGAGGTCAAAATCTAGTATATGTCTGGGCCATGTATGAAACGCTAGAGGGCGAGATAGTCACGATATTATATTATCCAGGACCAGCAAAATATTCCGGTCGTAGTGTGCAATAAGTTTGGAATGAGCTGAGTGGAACCACTGTAAACACCTTCTGAGGAGGCTGAGGATGTAACTTAAGATGGCTGTGGGAGGAACTGTTCAAGATCAACGGCCAATTTGGCAACTCCAACACCCAGCTGGCCGGCCAAAGGTGTAACTTCACCAGTCAGTCAGTCAGTCAGTCAGTCAGTCAGTAAATAACTGGTCATGTCCATGATCACTACACTTTACAAATATCAGCATTCAAAAAAGAGCAATACAAATTGTGCTTTCTGTCACTGTGTTGCCTTTTTACAAAATGTTTCAAAATGGCACAATAACTGCCCATGTGGGCCTTGTATGAGCACATGTGCTGTGTCCTTACCTGAGTCCGTTGCTGTGACCAGAAGCATGTATTTCCCTTGCATCTCACGGTCCAGTGTTTGGGTGAGGCTCAGCTGACCACTTGATGAAAGGCTAAAAGCGCCCTCGTCGTTGCCACCGCTGAGCATGTAGCTGAGCTGACCGTTGGTCCCCTGGTCATCATCCCTTGCAACAACCTAGCAGACACAGAGGGACGCATTCACAAAAAAGTTTGCTTGTTTAACCTCGATTTATCCTGGGTTCAGTTTACTGAGTCTTTTAGCACTACCCTGATTCACTCACAGTTAAAATCTGTATCGGGGATTAGACTAGCATAACCACAATGTTCAGCTGCATTCCCCACAGGACCAATTTGCATTGCTCGTGGGTACGTGGTTGGTAGTAGTTGGGGGAAGGGAAATTGTTGCTCATTAACCAGATTTTCACAGTTGGTCTGAGGGTTCCAAACCAGAGATCTTCTAATCACAAGCCATGTCTGCTTCTCTAACTGTGTGGCCACTGGCTGCTCTGGATGTTAAGAATGCTGGACACAAGCTAATAGTTTCAAAGTAAAGGCTCATTTATACTCAATGTTAAATATGAGGATGCATTTTTCTGTCCATTCACTGTGTTCATCTTGTCCGTGTTCTGAAATCTTACGGATAACAAAAACGAGACCATAGTTCACTGTTCAATGTTCAAAGTGGGTTATAAATCTTTGTACTACAATGTTCATTAGTGAACCCTATTGTGGGCTGCCTGGCCTTTTCTATCTCACGGGCCACAGAGAACCATAGTGTTTTTGTGTAGCAAACCCACTGTAGCTGTACCCCCGCCCCCCCTTTTTTCCCCTAAAAAGATGTAATTGAGCAGAACTAATTGCAATCATATTTGATTTCTTCATATTTTTCATCTCGTATTTGTTATGGAATTACACAAAACAAGACCACCATGCTCAGTGCTTCAGTTAAAACGATTCCATATACATCCTTGTACTTATTGGGTTAGCATCATTGCAAATCTGGTTAAACTCTTAAGCCATTAAGGTCTCTGGGCTGACATAGTAACATTCTGCCTTGCTTTCTCACAGGAAATAGTCGCTGTTGGGTGGAAACCTTGTATGTCCTTTTTTGTTATTTAAACATTATGAAATAACATTGCAAGCTTGTAGATCAGCTATTTTCACTGCTTTTGTACTACAGTCTTGTATGGTGAAGTGTACGAAAAACTTGTCCATAAGCACCAATGTGCTTTTACTTGACTACTGTAAATGGGGATTTTTAACAGGTCAAGTAAAATGTAATGATCGCCCTAGCACGCACACGCACGCGCACACACTCACACTCACACTCACCTGCAGGATGTTTCTGGGCAGGTCTCTGAGGTTCTCCGGAACGTTAACAGTGTAGGGCGAGAGCTCGAACACCGGTGTGCAGTCGTTCACGTCCAGCAGCACGATGTTGACCGTGGCTCGGTCCACGCGGGGGGTGCTGCCGCGGTCGGCCGCTTGGACCACCAGCGAATAAGAGGAACGCACCTCGCGGTCCAGCTGCTTGGCCACGGAGATCACCCCCGTGACCGAGTCTATCCTGAAGTCGGAATTGGTGTTGCCCTCGGCGACCGAGAAGCGGATCTGTCCATTGGTGCCCTCGTCAGCATCGCTGGCGAACACCTAGTAGAACAGAGTGGAATAGAGATGTTATTGTACCAGTTTAACATAATTCATATCATACAGAACCCTGGGAGACCCCAGTCAACAAAGTATATAAGTGATAAGTGGTTAAGCTTGTCCAAGCTCATCTCTCTTCTCACCTGCAGGACATCGGTGCCCGTCAGGGTGTCCTCCTCGATCTCAACGTCGTAGACATTCTGCGAGAAGCTCGGCGTGTTGTCGTTCACGTCAAGCACCATCATGGTCACGTCCATGGTGGCCGACAGAGCGGGTTCGCCCTTGTCGGTGGCCACCACCGTAAGCGTGTAGTTGGCCAGCTCCTCGCGGTCCAGCTCCCCGACCAGCCTCACGTCCCCGTCGATCGTGCCGATGCTGAACTTGTTGCCAAACGGACCCCTGAGGCCGTACTCCACGTAGCTGTTGGGCCCGCTGTCGACGTCCACGGCGCGGGCCGTGAACACCACCGTGTCCACCGGCGTGTTCTCCTGGACATAGGCCATCCTCTGGGACGTGAACGAGGGCGGGCAGTCGTTGACGTCCAGGAGGATGATTGACACCTGGGCGGTGCTGGTGAAGCGGGTCATGGGAGGCGGGGCTAAGTCGTGGACCGTGACGACCAGGTTGTAGAAGGACTGGGTCTCCCTGTCCAAGGCCTTCTTTGTTTGGAGAACGCCCTCCTTCGTGATGTGAAACTGGCCCTGAGGGTCACCGGATGCGATGCTGTAGAAGAGCTGGGCATTTAGACCTGGAAGACATGGGAAAGGTATTGCTTTGATTATTTCATGAATCGTCATAGATATCTGTTTTTGAAATTCAATTCACCGATGTATAATATAAAAAACATCTGACTGTTATCGTGTTAAAAAAGGAGACAAATACTTTGAATGGGGATTATTTAGAATGACCTCGTATAAACAATAGCAGGATAACAAGCGATGAGACAATACTAGAGGTCAGGCACTGATTTAACGGGCTCTCATTGTTAGAGATGCATACATGAATTTGAATTAACTGCTTTTGTTCGTTATCGACATTACATTTCCACAAATTGTGCATGCACATCAGCAGGAGCTCTGGTTGCTACACTTGTCCGTCGAAGTGGATGATTCATTCCTGTACCATGACAGATTGCTATCAAAAGACAAACAACACCGCGGGCCACTTCCTAAAAATGATAGCGCCGCTGAACAATTTGGGAAAATCCCTCTCAAAAGAGCAACATTTATTTAAATGACATAACTAGAGTGCGACTAAACCCCAATGTAGCAAAACTATCTACCCTTAAAATCTGTCCTAATCCGCACTACTCCCCTGGAGCCAGGGTTAAAATGAGCTTAAATTGAGCGTCTGTAATTCAACTCAACGGGGTATTCATGTGGAAAGTGCTGGCATCTTCCCACACTCTACCACATATTTACAGTACACAAGCAAGCAATCCCTTATCAAAAGCCCTTAGTAGCACTTCCATCCCGGTTTTACGGCCGCAACATCCACAGACAAAGTCTGGGAGTCAGGGGTCAGGACTTAGGAAGTGCTAACAATGGCAGTGCTTTATCTTGACAGTGAGAAGCGGAGGTTATATCTGCGAGTCTGGGACATGGTCAGACTGCCCGGACGCCAGAGGACCAAGACAGACTGGGGTTGAGTGTATTTCCCAGGAATGTAGGTCACAATAACCACATTAGGTCTGCTTGAAGTGGTAATTACAGTAGGAAAGAGTAGCAGGGACTGTTAAAATACCATACGGCACTTGAGAAACATGGACACACCACCTGATATTGAGAGATATCTTAATCCATTTAATCACATGCTTAAAGGGATGTTGTAATTTCGTCAAATCACTCATGCATGACATGGAAAAAGGATGAAAAAATTATGTAGGTTTAATTGCTATACTCTATATCCAACTGTCATAACAAAGTGACAGCCCAACATTAAATTAGGACCTTTCACACAACTGATTTATGGACTATGACAATAAATTGTATAATTATGTTGCATGTTGCATAAATGCTCACAGTTTATGGGATATTCCAGCACCACACTGTCCAGTTACTGTAACTGTGACTGCTAGCCCTCTCATGTCTCATGTCTGTTTGTAGTAGCATGTCATGCTGTTTGATCAAGGAACCTTATTGTGGTGTTTCACATTTGTGAGTCAGTTTGGATAAAACCATCAAATGCCTAAAATGCACATGTAAATCATTTAGTGGGTGTTCTAAGCGTCGTAAGTGTTATTATACATAATCCCAGAGAATGCAATTAAGCACCGAAAAATGGGTCTATGTACTGTACATCTTCTGAAATCTATTCTAGACCAAAGGATTCCCAAACTTTTCCATGCCAAGGACCACCAAATAGCTATAGTCATCTGGCTGTGGCCTCATTGCGTAAGTAAGTAAGTAAGTAAGTAAGTAAGAAAGTAATCAAATACAGTAAGTACATCAATAAATAAATAATTAAATAAACAAACAAACAAACAAACAAGGAAATTACGTGGATCCCGAGGATTTTGGACTTCATGTGGCCAGCCTGTGACATCAGTCATCTATGATATCACTTGTCTATGACTTATTGTATCTATGACGAATGTCTCCAACATTTGGGAAAGATTTCAGCACGATCGCAGCCCCATTGACTTCCACTATAGAATTATAGAATTATAAAAAGTACAAAACATACAATATATATTTTTAAAAACATTTGTGGAGGTATTTCTGTGGCCTCCTGGCAGCATGCACATACTGTTAAATTGGCTGTGTCTACCGGTTACACATACAGACCTTGTCATAGACGGCCTCTTGCAGAGCCATGGTGTAAAATGTTTAAATATAATATTTCTTTATTCTAGACCAGTGGTTCCCAATCTTTTGTCCATGCGGCATCGCCTTCTTATCTGACAAAGCTGAGATCCCCCCCCCCCCCCCACATGCACGCAGTTGTATTTTTCAGACATGTTACCCACTTAAGCCCTACTCGTACCACAAATAGCGAAAACAGCAGATCTACAAGCAACACATTGTGAGCTTGTAGATCTGTAGATTTCACAGCTCCAGTAGAGCTGCTAGTGCTTAGTGGCCAACAGTATGCTGACTGTAGCTGTACTGGGCAGCTCCCGGGTTTTAATGTGTGTGTCTGTGTAAATGTGAAGCGGGGCGTTGTTGAATAAAGCACTCCTGCTCAGCCAACCTCCCCTGGGTAAATAAAGGTAGAAAAAAAGAATAAAGAATGAAACACGCTCGTAGAATGGGCACTAAACCTGGTCATAGCCCCGGGCACTACAAAGCCTTAATCGGCCCTGAATGTACTGTGTGTGTATTACATAACATGTACGGTACGTACCATCGTCAGCATCACTGGCTCCCACGGTGACAATGCTGGAGCCTGGAGGCAGGTTCTCTGAGACGGAGGTGCTGTATGCAGTGGTGTTGAACACCGGAGGGTTGTCGTTCACATCCAGGATGTTGAAGTACACCCGCACTGTGCCGGCCTGGCCTCCACCGTCCCGGGCCTTCACTGTCAGGATGTAGTACTGCTGGGCCTCGTAGTCCAACGACCGCGTCACGTTGAACACACCCGTCACCGGGTTCAGGAGGAAGGTCTCGTCCTCGTCGTCTTCCTCCACCGAGTAGGTGATCTCCCCGTTCGACCCCGAGTCGGAGTCGCTGGCCAAGATGGCTGCCACGATAGAGCCTGGGACACATTTACACCAGTAACATTAGAACGGTCTCTTTTTTTTTCTTGGTATATTGTAGCTACACTAAATACATTTCTGGCTGTATGTTAATTCTCTACCGAGAAAGTGGTGTGGCCAAATGATACATTAGCAGCCTGGAGAAAAGAAAGTAGCTAAAAATTAAAATGATAATTTCTAAACCGCTTTTTAAAACACTGTATCATTATTCATTAATCATTTAGTTTGCTCATGTTTGCATTCATACATCCTGTCCATTCAGTATCTGTTTCTGCCTTGCATCTTGGCAACCCTACTGACACAAACTGAGTCAGATAAAACAGATTAGAAGACAGGGAGGTTTTGGGGGGATGTCTGCTGCTCTATTAAAAAATTACAAAAACAACAAAATGTTGAAAACGTACTTCAAACGTTCCTATTGGGGCTCAGCCAGTTAGTGCACCAACAACATGCTCCTTGGTAGTCATGAGGTTCACAAAGTTTGAATCCGACCCCCGTCATATCTCACATGTCTCCCTTATCTCAGTTTCCTGTCCCTCTACATTCTACTATCTAGTAAAGCAAAAATTGCAGAATAAATTATCTTTAAAAAAGAAGCTTGTGTGATGCATTAGCTCTACAAAAAGATAAGATAAACCTTTTTAATACCATTAGGAAAACTGATGGCTGTTGAGGACACTATCACAAACACTGAAATCAAATTTAGACACACCATTTACCAAGCCCGAACATACTACAGTATGTGTACTGTATGTTTCTGTGCAAGGTTTCTCTATTAGTCCTGATATCGTCACTGTAGGGTAGAAACCTTGTAGGTCCAAAACCGCCACTTTTCATTGATTTACGACCGCGACGATATGCTTCACAGCACTCACTGTGTGATGATGTCACTCGGGTACTCGCATGAATCCTTACCTGGCGTCGTGTCTTCGAGGATGTCAAAAGAGTACGTTCCACGTGAGAACTTGGGGGTGTGGTCGTTTACGTCGCTGACGGTGATGTTCAGCCTCATGTCCGAGGACTGCTTTCCATCATCGGCGCGCACCAGTAGGGAATACTTGGAGCGGCGCTCCCGGTCCAGCTTCTTGGTGGCGATCAGGTCACCAGATTCAGGGTCGATCCGAAAACTCTCCTCCGCCCCGCTGATGATAGTGTAAGTCACAAGTGCGTTGGGACCCTAAAATAGAGGAAAAAGGTATCACACAGTGGCAAAAGGCACGTCCTGTCCTGCTGGGCTGGGTGCTGGATCAAAAAATACGGGAGGCTCTTCCTCAGACCTTACTGGGCAGTAATGTCTGAGGAAGAGCCTCCCGGCTCGAAAGGTTACCAATAAATGAACCCACGATGGGAGCAGCATTCTGGTGTGCGGATTTGATTGTTTTTTCAACGCTAAAAATACACATATTAAAGGGCATTTCTGATTTGATTTGATCATTTACACACACGTACACATACGTACACACACACACACACACACACACACACACACACACACACACACACACACATATGATGTCATAGTACTGACGTCATAGACTGGCCTCCAAGCACTATGAAAAGGGGTAGTGCACTAAGTACTCGGGTACAACAGGTATTGCATAACCGAATGGCATGCGTTCCCAACGGGCATCATCCCCAACCGGCATCGGCCTAGAAATAAATATAGGAGAATTGTGCGGGAGAGGTAGCCTACATAAACCCAAATTAGCTTATTGGAGATCCTCCGTTAAAGTATGTGTACAGTCAGGTAGTAAACAAAACAAAAACATACATCAGTGACAAATTTAGCTTAATGCATAGTAAGTAAAAAGAGACAGAGAAAAAACTGAGAAAAAAACATGGTAGTCATGAAAGAAGAGAGTCACAGTTCAGAAAGTTTTATATTGTGATATTTGAGCGCTTGACTCAGACGAAGTACTGCAACAACCTTACCTCAAAGGATTTTGCATGGTCAAACATGCATATGTTTACAGGACACAAACCATAAATGTAACATTGGACCAACGGTGAGTCAGTGTTTGTTGGGTTTACACACATTCATTGTTTCAAATTGACCCAACTCTATCTCTCAGGCAGCAAACCAAACCAAACCTTAATTAACTCAATATTTGCGGTGCTTTCAAAAAAGTTGTTTCATCCCAGTTCTCAGGCTACAGGGCAAAACACAGGACAATACATTTAACTTGTTTCCTGAAACCGCTGCCTCAGATGTGAACTCTCAGGAACCACGGGTTGTCCAGTATCATGAGATCACAAGATCAAAGTTACACCATGTTAGCGTGTCATGTCCTCAGAGTGAGAGCAACCTCTCGGCCCAGATGAATGACACACTTCTCTGTTCAAGACACTCTTTAAACGGAAGGCTCTACTAATCAATGAAACCAAACCACCAACTTCTAGTACGAAAATTCATGTTTGTTTGCAACAATTTGGCACTATAGCCCCCCGTTTGATTATGTGATTCATGTGTCCTGTTTGCTTTGCTAGTGCAATTGTATGAGCCATGAAACCATAATGTCGTAATGACATGCAGGAAGAGTGCTGTGTGATTTCAACACTACTGTAGATTTTAAACTCCACTGAACTGCATTGTAAGATGAATATGTCTTTGAAGCTAAAAAAAACTCTGGCCCGCAAAGTTTTTGGCTAATAGGTGAAGTGAAATGAGGACATCCTAAAAGGTGAAATGAGTTGAAACTAATTAAAAACATTAATATTCTTTAGTAGTAAGAAGTCACTCACAAATCTTATCTAGGGTAGCGTAATGGACTAGGGAGAGAAGGGAAAAATCAACACAGCAGCTGAATGGTGATATTCTCATGGGACTCCCTCTTAGTCTTTGAACTTCTACAGGCTATAGTGTTCCTCTATAAAGGCAACTAATAGATCCCCCGGTACTTTGGACAAGTACAACCGCCAGGACACATGTGGAAGCTAAAGCAGGGGCTTTGGAATAGGAGAGGAGAACTGAATGCGATATGACAACTGAATAAGCCCGATGACAGAAGTTGACATTTATGTTTGTCCTGGGCACAATAGCATCCTGAGAAACATCAGACAACTGTCTCTGCCCATGTCTTTCGCCGAAGAGCAAAAATGGCACATCAAAAGCTGCTGCTATTCATCGAGATGAAGCGAAGGCTTTAAGTTACAGCTGGTAAAGAGCTAAGCTAAATGTGTCTCTTTCAGCTACCCGTGAAGTCTGGGCAGCTTTTTGATCGTGGCAGGACAATGGTGAGGCTTATGCAATGTGCGTTGCATTAAGTGCTTTCTATACCTGCAGAATATCTTAAAATATTCCTTTATTGGTTATAGGTACAGTTCTGAGGATGCATCACATTATGCATACTGTGAGTTATTGTTCGTCTAAAGTAAAATATTTTAGTGTTTATGTTCATCCTGGACAGACAGTAGTGAATGCATCTGACACATGATTGGAGGCCTTAGAACCAAATACTTTCTGTCCATCATGAATAGAAGTGGGATGCCAGTATAGTCCTCCTTTTAAACCCTCTACATCAAATCTCTTTGCCAAAAATAACTGATCTACAAGCTGATCTCGGAGCTCTGCTATTTCCGCCAAATATTCACCCCAGAATAGGGACGCTAGGGTTCATGTGGTTAATATATTGACAATGTCTTTCTCTAAAACAGTCCCATTCCTTTAAATAGATACAATGAGAGACTGTGCAAAGATAATGAACCAACCAGCCAGAGCACAGTGTTTGTCTCCAACAGCCTTAGATGGAGTACATATTAAGAGGCCTAGTTCATGTCTGACTCCTTATCTCTTTCCCATCACTGCTAGTTTTATGATAAGATAAAAATGCCTGTCATTTTGACCTTGCCTCTCTCTCTCTCTTGCTCATTGCATTACCAGAGACGTGCTCATAGATCCAGACCTAGTAAAAGTGGGGAGGCGCGGGGAGATTAGGAGGACGGACTGAGTGAGGCTCTGCTCATCTTAAGGACCCCGCTGTCATCAATCAGGAGCTCCAGGTCTGGCAATCCCATCAGCCACCTGGGCTGCGGCTCCGGAATCCAACACCCGCAGTTTGCCAATTAATTTTCTGATAGGGTTCAAAAGCAGAGCATGAGAGGTAGGAGGGAGAGAGACAGAGTAGGGGGTCCCATCTAGGCCCCCGTTCAACACTTTCTTATGCACGCGCTCGCATGTGTGCATGCACACACGATCAGGCATGTCCGCGAACATGGCGTGCACATGTGTGCACACACATACTGTAAGTTAACCAACATTGACCGCCCCCTTGACCTTCACTAAGGATTACTTTACGGCCCTCAGAAGACATTGTCATTAAGGGGGTGGGTGGGTGGGGGGGTTGTGTGGCGTGTGGGCGGGTTGACCAATTAAACAGCAGACTTCCACGGAGCAGCAGACTCAGGAACAGAAGGAAACTCATTTAGCAGACGAGTGGTTTTTGGGAGCAGGCAGTTCCTATGAGGAGTGGAGAGGTGCGAAGCAGACAGCGCCGCCAGGGATTCCGGGCTTCCGGAATGCAACGTTGAGCTGAGCAGGCGAGGCCAATCATAACGCAAACAGCTTGTTGTCACTGAGGCCCTCCAGATGAACCCTTGTTGAAACGCGGTAAAGTCTCAACTCAACTCGACTGTCATGGTGTAAATCCGCTCTGAACACATTCATGCCTTAGAAATGGCGGCGGTTATAATGAAAACAAAAAGGAAAAGTGCATAATACGCCGCTGCTTACAAGAGTTGTGTGTCTCTGGAACACATTACTGCTCAATTTCAGGCTGAGGTTACTTTTTGGAGGCCTCTCCAAAAAAACACCCATTGTTGTACTTTTCTTCATTAAGAGAGCTTTACCTGCAGCGTGTTTTCCACATTAGGTCACCATGTTAATAAAATGTTCGGGTTCTCTACAAAAGCACAAAAGGTAGTGTATTTCTTTTCAAAATGAGGTGAGAAACTTTTTTCAAAGAGAGTCCGACCTAGCCCGCATTGTGAGGAGAACAAAATAAAATAAAAGAGAGCAATCTCTTTTCTTTTAACCCGTACGCAACCTTTTCCTTCTTTGGGGTGGAAATGGGTGTAGCGAAAAACGGATGCTAAGAAACAGCATTTTAATACCCTCACACATGAATCCCACATGTAGCACTGTTAAATTGGATGGGATCATTATGATGTCTGAATTCAGCCAGTCAGCTGGCCAACAGCTTGCGCTCTTGGCTACTCCAACTCTGGCTCACACATGTGGCTTTCTCTCAGCGAGGGCTCCAGTGCGTTCCGTACGCTTAGTGTCAGCGCAACTTAAGTTTCCTGCGTTAGGATGTGGGCAAAGTGTTGGCCGGACTTCTGCCTGGCTCTGAGCAGGAGCTGGAATGAAACACAGGCTCCTATTTAGCGACCCTATTCATGGCAGTGTTGAAGTTTGGGATAAACATCTATAACCTGTAATTCTCGAAAGACTCCACTAGATTCTCTTTTTTTTGGTCTTACGGTTTTTCTTTTCTGCATGTCTCAGTCTCACTGCGGGCAGCATGCTACTTCCCCTCAACAAAGGGTTATTGTTTGACCTTCATCATCTCAACTAGATATTAGCACATGAACTCAATTCAACGCCTGAAGTCTAGATACGTGCGTGAAAGTATAACATTCGACTTTTGAGTTGTGGAACACAGCTCACGCAGACGCGCCCCTCAAAAGTCAAATGTGAGGAAAAAGGGAACGACAGTGAAAGAAACACTGCTCAGTTTGATTTCACCACCATATGTTAAACCTTTCAAGATCAAAGTCTTGAGGTCTCTGGCACTGGGGAGCAAAAAAAAAAAAAAAGTAATCAAATAATGTCCTTAAAATCCCCCTATTGAAAATACTGACTTGATTCCAGGCCTGAGATTTACAGTCAATATACAATTCTGATAAAAGAGAAAACGGACGAAATTGGACTATGTCGAGTTTTTCTCACATTGAGACCTAAGCGTAGGGGTGAGGCAACAGCTGTGCAATAAAAGACGTGTGGCCTCATAAGTTAACATTAAGTTTGATTCCATATTCCCTCTCTCACACTAATCTTTCTCCTCTATGGCCTGACTTCTTTCCACTCGCTTCCATTGTGTCGTTTGGCATGGGCTGATGGACCGCAGACCTTGGAGATGGGGGTAGGCCTCCTTTTCACTCGCTGCAGGATTTCATGTCCACATCCTGCCTAGAGCATCGAAAGATGGAGGCGATTGGTAATTGAGGGCGATGCCAGTGATGTAATGTGAACTACGGGGGCCGCAGAGGGATTATCGGAGCCTCACGGTCGAAAAAAATCTATCACTAGTCCGCTTGCGTCCACGTCGCTCCGTGACACCATGGTCTTTACATGCCTCGAGTTATGTCAAAACACAAATTCTCTCTCTCTCTGTGTGTGTGTGTGTGTGTGTGTGTGTGTGTGTGTGTGTGTGTGTGTGTGTGTGTGTGTGTGTGTGTGTGTGTGTGTGTGTGTGTGTGTGTGTGTGTGTGTGTGTGTGTGTGTGTGTGTGTGTGAGAGAGAGAGATAGTGATAAAAGTGAAATAGTGAGGAAGAAAGTAACTGCAGGCTGGGGACCTTGCCAAGTGTATAGCAAGGGCTACAACAACAACAACAACAACAATTATGTGGCATCATTATTCACTTAGTGGAGAAGCACAGGTTAGTATGCTACGGCCTGCTTATGACCTCTGCCACCATTATGCACAATGTAACATCTTGTTGAACTTTAGTAGAACCTTGGATTATAGACCTACCAACCTGTCCATGATATACAATCAACTTTATCTGTTTGCTCCTCTACTATTGGCAAAGGTCTCAGAATCACACTTTTAGCTTTGTTTTAATCCTTGAGCACAGAGGCAAGAGATATCGATTATTGACATTATTTGAACTTATATCATGCACAAATAACTACTGTATATAACCCAAGGTTCTACCAAAGTCTAACATCATTTAAGTGCCAATCTAAAAAATCCTTCCAGAAGTCTCCAGCTACGGACATTGTTTTAAAATAAATATTCACAGAACAGATTTGTTTCAAATTATATGTATCACGTGTCGCTTTCTTCCAGATGTACATGCGTTTAAATCCTTAGTGGTTTATTTACTCTAGTAATGCATGTGCATTTTGAGTGAAAGGCTGAGCATCTTGACAGGCACAATAGAAAAATGCGAGGAGCAGTTACAGTACCTCGTCTGCATCCGTGGCTGTTAGCTGCATTATCTTGTAGCCATCTCCAATGTTCTCCTCAATGGTCACGTCAAGAATATCGTTGGGGAAAACAGGAGGGTTGTCGTTGACATCCTGCAGTGTGATCTCGACCTGTGGGTGGGGGAGACAGAGAGAAAGGGGGGAGAATAAACAAGTCTGTTTCCATCAAAAATCCTATGTCAAACTTGGCCTGCTAGACCCGTTAAGTTAACAACAAAAAAACATTGTCCTCCTCTCCCGTGGATTTCTGGTGATTGACAAGCAGCAGGCCAGGGGAAAGTTATCGTTCTCATGAATCCTAAGTGGAACTACAAATAAAGAGGCTGGAGAGGAACAGAGATGGTAACCTGTATTCACTCTTGTTCTAGTCTAGCAGCCTCCAAGGTAGTGTGTTGGTATCTATAATCACCAATTATCTCATCTACTATTTGTGTGGAGACTAGTAGTAGCAGAGAAAATATCTATTATCAGAGTCTCAAACAACACCTCGCTTCAAATTGTATTCAAGAAGCGAGACTCCCATGACTTAAGAATTAAATCCCTTCTGGCTCTTCTTATCCTCGTTAAGTTTAAAAAAATGATTACTCATCCACGTGTTGATTGTACACAGGCAGTCAGGGACCTTAAGGCATTTTAATCATTTGACTCAACAGAATGTAAAATTGCGTGAGATCGGCATAACTATGGACATTTACATGATGTTTTCTGATAATGTGACCTAAGGGAAACAGCTGTCTCCAATGCCGGGCCCACTCTGCAGTATGTGGCACAGTCAATGTAGGTGTCACAGACTCATTTTCAATATCGGAGTTAAAACAGCATGTTTCAAGCATTGTTCTTCACTCTTTATCACACAGTGCGAGAGAGGGTCAACGGTTTTCTGCCCCATCAAGTCATGCAGATCATTTTCAAATCCATTTCTAGCTCAGAGAGTGTACAAATGTAACCAAATGGGTCCTTATGATTTGAACCCTGAGGATTTTACTGTGTGCAGCATCTCACTGGGACAAATTGTGCGTGCATTCCAGACAATGTGATCCCAAGTGGGAATCAAACTGACTACCCTCCAGCCATTGAGCCAGGCAGGACCTCCCGTGGCGAGTACAAACAAAGTAGAACAGGACCAGAGCTACAGTACAGAGCTATGCAAATGTCTGGGGGAAAGCGGTGCACTCGAGACAGTGAGAGTGAGGCAGACATTTGCGGTGTCAGATGTTCTCTGTCTAGCCTGGCAATGTTACATTTCCACTCATATCCCACCACTTAAAATGTGATCCCCCCCATCTCATCCTCTAACCCAAATATATATTTCAAAGCCGGTAAACATGGCTCGATTCTGAATCATAACAGACATTTTTGCCCCACATTCTCTTGTTTGTTGCTTCTGTAAATATGTAAAAGCCGTGTTTAAATTCTCAAGCGATGGAATCTCCATTAATGTTGACAGTGATTATGGTAATCATTGTGCCCGCCGTCGTGAGGCTGGACATTATACCGTTGGTTCTACTGTTCTGGTGTAGCGGCATCGACGTCATGCTGAGCCTAACAGGAAAAAAAGGAACAGCTGTCGAAAGGTTCCACAATGGGTGACTTTTTTTCCTTTTTTTTTCAACCAACCTGAGTTTCCCTTAAGATATTTACAGGGCAGACAATGGGCCTCAAGGCCATATGGACCTCCGAGGTGGGGGATGGGGTAGATGGAGGGGGGTTTGGTGGACCGGCAGATACAGCAGTCTATTCATACTTCGGCCATTAACAGGAAAAATACTGTACCGTGTCCCCACAAAATGCACAGGACACAGAACAAAATGCAGCTGGGACCTCTTTCCTCACAACTGCCACTGTCTTCCTTTCTGACTTCATTAAAGTATATCAAAAGAGAAAGAAAATACTGCATGTTCAGAGTGATGCCAGGAGTAGTATAGTCTTGGAAAGTTAAACTGCAGTGTGGACATGCTGGACATGTTCGCCTGTTGGGATCAAACCCAATTATGAGGCCACCCCACCGACCATGACCAAGTTCAACCCTGATCCTGACTCTCCTGAGGGATTCAAATGTGAAAATTGTGATTATCAAACATAAACTGTTGAAAGTGCATGTATTTAATTCAGTCTGATCAGAGGCAGGGATAAAATATATCCAAAAATCGAACCCTAGTCACAACCATTGCAGCAGAAACAAGACCGATTATGTACAGTATTAGGCAGATGCGCCGCATAAGCAGGTCACACCAACTTCGGCTTTCGACTCAACTCAGGGCCCGAGCCCAGGGACCCGGGCAAAGTCAACAAACAATGAATATTTATCTCCAGGCCGTGTGTCCCCCTTGATGTGTAAATAATGCAAGCCCACTTCTGAGGAGGAACTAATTAGGGCAGAAGTGCAGTTTTGAGAAATAATTATGTTTCCCGTCTTCCAGTTTGCATTACCCAGGCTCCCGCGGGACAGGAAATATATCAAAGAGCTGTGGTGAAAAATTAATCGGGAGGAAGAGGAAGCAAGACAGAGTGAGTGAAGAACAGATCATGGAGAGAGACGGAGGAAGAGGAGATTTGGTTCTGTGGCGTTGCTCCAGGGCACACAGGCCCCAAGACCCGGACGCCCTAGCCAGGGCAGGTGAAACACATTAGTTTACACGGTAAAAGATTGTGTTTCACTGACTGCTGTTTCAAGTTGCAGCTACTGCTAACGGGCTGGCAGGGCTCTATTATTTATGGGGGCGGTATGAATGATTCACGTGTCAAGCGGTTCCTGACCACTGTCCATTATCATACCTTAACCCATTCAATCCGGGAACGCTATGGGCTTGTAGATCTGCTTTTTTTTGACAAGTCGTAAAATTTGTGCAAATCATTGAATATATATATTTTCAAGCATTTTTGGAACGACATATTTTGAAATGGGGGTCAGCGGCCAAATACCTATCATTTTGGGGGTCCTTGACATGGAAAAAGTTTGAGAACCACTGATATAGCAACATAATTTTTTGGGATTTAGACATTTGTAGAATCCCCCAGAAGCAAAGATTTGAGTTAAAAATGTTCGCTTTAAAACAACATTCAAAGATTTGCACACATTTTTACGATTACATTTTTTTTTAAATAGCAGATCTACAAGCTCATAGTGCGGCACTCAGTTTTTTTAATAGAAAAGAAAAGAAATCTAAAATGACAGAGATGCGTCCCCGGACTGAATGGGTTAAGTGATGGAGATTATATCTCAGAAATAGCAAAGAGTTGGAGACTGCAACATATCCTCAGGCATCAAGTCAATTCAAACTGCATTTGTATAGCGTGTTTCAATCACTGGGACGCTAAAATGTGCTTCACAATAAACTTTGAACATGCAGAAGCACACGCATGCAAATGCAATTTAGATGAGGATAAAACTCACAGAGAAAATAAAAGATCTAAGATAAGATCTTAAATGGCTAAAAAGACGTGACGCATTAATCTGGTTACTAATCTCTTTAAGATGATGTGATATATGTGTCAGTGAGAGGTATGACTCAGATGTCATGTAATCTGTTCCCCCCCGGCTCACACGGCTTTCTCTTTTCAAATCCGTTCAACTTTCATAAATGCATACTCTTTGAAAGTGTAAGTGGTGCCATCTCAAAGACAAAGAAGATTCTCCTGAAGCAGTGAAACCTGAGTCAGACGTTTTCTGCTACCGCGCTAAGCAACAGACACCAACCCCCCCCCCCCCATTCTTTTAAGGTGCCAAGATAGTTCCTCCAGTCCACCCTGGTGCGTTTTAGTCAGTCTGCATGGTGAGAAGAAATGGGATCTGGTTACAGCTGTGTCTGGACTGCAGGAGAACACAACTTTTTTCCTTTTATTATCTACATGTTGTAGAAGGTGGAGGTTAGCAAAAGAAGACCCCCCCAAACCACCACCACCACCACCCTCTAGTGTGTCATACTTGTAGTTCTACCAAATTCATGGCACAGAAACAAGGTAGCCGGTCGCACACATATTCTGAGTTAGTGAGTCAGTCGTTTCTTTCCGACCAGCGGACAGAGTGATTAATTAAGTGAATACTGTTGTGCATTAACGATGAGTAATACAGTGCACAGCTACAACCTCTGCGAAGGATAAAAATTCACATCATTATCAGCATACGTCTCGTCTAAGCTATGGTTAGCTCCCAAAAACGTGACCTGACTGATGCAACAGTTGGACTATAAAACTTGAGCTCACTGCAAATCATAAAAGCTGGATGAGGGCGCGCCACATGCAGGGAATAATCATCTCAAAATGATTACATATCTCATTAGATGCTGTTGACGACTTGGGGTCAAGGTTCGAGGTAAGCACCAGCTTCCAACTCTCATTATGCGTGGCCTCTAAAATTGAACAATTCCACTTTGGTTGGTCCATAATATGTTTTTTTTTGCTGTTGTGTGCACAACCCCAACTTGGACCTAATGTGTCAAAAACTGGGATCACAAGCCTATTCCACATAACACTTCATCATAAAATACAGCCAAAATAAGACATTGTTTAAAGAAATTACTCAGACCTTGGCGCAGAATGAAATAGCTTAAAAGTACAAAAGAATTTTTGTAATGCCAGAAAAGGGGAGTCAATTCTATAACCTATGAAACATGTGGCGATTCCATTAATTTAGAATTTAAAAAGAAACATATATCAAGAAAATCCAGTCCAAGGCTTAATGCATGGGTTGTTTACAACAAAACGATGCTTATCTAAGGTTACGTTTTAGCAAGTGTGTTGATGGGCCTTGCGTAATCTGAAGTAGCCGTCTTTGAGGAGCAGTGGGAAAGGCTGGTACTACTTTGGCTGTCAACGAAGTATTCCAGCAGAAGCCCCAAAAGGATGAAGGCTCCAATTGCCATGTTTCCCCAAAAAGACAGAGGAGAGATGAAGAGTCATGGCTGAGCCTTCTCATATTCAGTCTTCAGACTGAGAGGTTACATCCCTTCCAACCGCTGTGACTGTGAACGCTTCTGAGCACCACGCCCATCACAGTAGAGGTCAGTAAGGACGTCCCAGCTAATAACCCACAGGCATCTCAAAACTGGATGGATCGAACTTGCAGGGCTTCAGGCTAACTAACTCTATTCTGGTTGGAAAAATCATACTCCAGCGTTTCTGTGCTATTTAAGAGGCAGTGCATTGTATGAAGGGATCTGTCATCCACGCAACTTTGGAAATGGATTGCCGACTGTCTAGAGAAAGCCCAGGCTCTGTCTCTGTGTTTGCCTTTGCCTTAATCTGAAAACCGTATGGCACAATCCTGTGCACGTCTGATGAATGCCCTGCTATGTAAGAGAAATGTAAAGTGGGACCGGGGTGATATAACGGCACATTCAACATAATTCATTTCCTGCAACTCCCCAGACTCACAGACAAAGACCATCTTTATTTCACTTTATCTTCACTTTCCCTTCCACCTCTCCTCGTGTTCATTTGAATGTTTGGATGTAACGTCGGAGGCTCTCGGGCTGCAGATTTATAGGGATGTTAGCTTAAGAACCTGTGGGTTTGGTGGGTCAAGCACACGGCTATAATACCATCTTGGCTCCCGTCTGTTGAGAACAAAAGGAAATGTCAGTAAATAATAATAAAGGCGACAGGCCAGTATAACTTATCCAACCCTTTGGCTTTTAAAATTTCCTTTTTTTAAATACATTTTTTAAATAACACGTATGCAATCACGAGTCCGACTGGCATGATTTGTCAAACAACTGCTTGCAGCACAATCCATCTCTCGACCGCAGTCCTTAGACTGGGCAGTGCACGCGCGCTCCGGAGACAGGAATCCGAGCGTGCCGCAGACGGGAATGTGCCCGCGAAAAAGGCAGACAAAGCTGGACACTCGCCAAACCCCAACACACTGTGCGAGCGAGAAGTCAGGATACGGATCCTATCCCCCTCAAGTCCACCCCCACCCAACCCCAAAATCTTCTCCAGTGGAAAAAAGAGAGAGAGAGAGAGAGAGTGAGAGGGAAAGGGAGAGAGACAGACAAAACTAAACAAAACAAAACAGGAGAGCCTGCAAACGATCACGAAGCACCTCCGCCTTATGTAACCAACACAGGGGTAGAGAGAGAGAGAGAGAGGGAGAGAGACGGAAGGAGTGAACGAGAGTAAGAGAGAGGGGGGTAGTAGAGAGACAGACAATGGCGGACAAGTGGTTTTAATAAAGGGGGATCACTGTCCTCTCTGAGGAGCACTTCACCAACTGTTAAAAGATTGTTTGTCTACAGCAGGCCCCTTCAAGCCCCCAGCGAACCCCCTTGCCAAGCGAGGCTTCCCTGCGAGTGCTTCTGCTGGGATATATAATCCGGCAGAACCAATAACCCACCAGGTCGTCTGGACCAGGGCATTGTTTTGCAGAGGTTCTAGGCCCGTTGACATCCACTGCACATGGGGAGGACTGGAAACAAATCATGATGAATTGCCGTCTCGAATGGTCCCATTTCCGGGCCAAGAAAGCTGTGCGAGCTGGCGTTCATCTTCACTATAAACAGCTGTATTCAAAGCCCCCCCCACAAACACACACACACGCACGCACGCACGCACGCACGCACGCACACACACACACACACACACACACACACACACACACACACACACACACACACACACACACACACACACACACACACACACACACACACACACACACACACACACACACACACACACACACACACACACACACACACACAAACACACACACTATTGTTCATACCTGGGAGATCTAAGGAGAACATTTTAATTAGGCCTTATGCGAGATCAGCCTACAGTTAATGTTGGGACATGACGTTTGCCCCTCCCTCAAGCCAGAGTACAATTCAAAGCTATCATCCAAATTACCATAGCCCATTACATTCTGGTGCCTATAGTAGACTACCGTATGCCGGGATGAAAAAGGTTAGAGCAAACTTCAAAAAGCGGTGCACTTCTGCTTCTCGTGAGATTAAAGGTAAAAACAAAGTAATTAGCCTTCTTGTGAACGAACTAGTATGCTTTGAAGATGGAAGGAGAAAATTGATTTACTTTTATCAGTCCATTTGTTCTTTTTAAGGGTTCCTTGAAAAATGGAAGGAGACCATAACCAGAGCTGGGCGACGACTGGTCTCTATCTTGGAGCCGGCAGCTCTGCGTGAGTCTAGGGCCTTATCACGCCTCTCTCTCTCTCTCTCTCTCTCTGCCATTACCTTAAATTTGTAAGTGTTTAAATTACTTCCTTTAAAACCCGTGAAATAGAAAACATATTTTCAGCGCTCAAAAATGTATATGGCAGATTATAATCAAATGAACCTCATAGGCATTGATAAGACCTGAAAACCTTCACAGCTAAAGGAATACATCTCATCAGTTATCAATATATAGTGTTTGTTAGGTAAAAATGATCAATGATTTTCCAAACAGGTCAAGAACTGGACTACCGTAATACCCAGGACTTCGTCATTAGGCCTGTGTCTACGAGGCATATGCATGCTGTGTGGTTGAGTAACCAGGGCGCCCACTACTGCTTTCTTCCAACAGCGGGTTGAAGAGATGAATGTGTGCCAGAGCTGTCATGAATATTTAAGAGTGGAAGATCCTTTCGAACAGGCTCTGCTTGGCCTTGAACCCAGCAGGATTTTTAACAGAACTCTTAAATCTATGGGATACAGATACAAGGCATGTCTCTTTCAAGCCAAGAGTTGGTTTGAGACAGAAAAGACAGAAAGAGAAGACAGACAGACAGACAGACAGACAGACAGACAGACAGACAGACAGACAGACAGACAGACAGACAGACAGACAGACAGACAGGCAGGCAGGCAGGCAGGCAGGCAGGCAGGCAGACAGACAGACAGACAGACAGACAGACAGACAGACAGACAGACAGACAGGTAGGCATGTAGGCAGGTAGAGAGAAAGGCTTTAAAGACTATAACGGCATCCGTTGCTGTCGACCAAAGATTGATGCAGAAGATTTGCTACAGCTTTGAGAATGAAAAAAAGCATCAGCAGCGCTGAAGGCCCCGTCTAGGTTTGACCTAATTATGAAATAGCCTCAGTCAGATCTGCGACAACTGCTTGTCCGATGTTAAATGATTAGCTTGCGGTAATGCTGTTTGGCAGTGATTAAAATGTTAAATCATTAGGCCCTACTTCCAACATGATTAACCAGGTGGTTGAGAGCCAAGAAAGGTTTGGCGCCAGGAATGGATCAAAAGAGATCTTGTTCCCAAAATGACCCACCTACCCGTTTGTTTTCATGCATGAATATTGCACTGAACTTGCAGTTCAGTCAATCCAGCAAGCTAATTTTCTCCAACATTCAAATATTTAAAAAAAATCTTTGAGGCTCAAGAGGTTTGCCATATCCAACCTATTAGGCCATAATTGTGGAATGAATACTTTGCTATTATCCTATAAATTATAGTTTTTACTGTCACTTTAAATTACAGCTTCACACTTAAAGATGCACTGCAGCTATTGCAGATGTCCCGTGTTTAACTGCGCACCTGGTGATCTGCAACTACACCTGAGAGCAAAAGCAAAGTTTTGCTCTCTTTTTAGCAAAGTAGTCCACAGCAGTGAAAAAAACGTCTTTAAGAGATTTTTCAAAAATAGCAGATCTACAAGCTCATAGCGCGGCACTCAGTGCCACGCTATGAGCTTGTAGATCTGCTATTTTTGAATAGCGAAGCTAAGTAGTTAAAAGGATTGTGACGCTATGGTAACTAATTTAGCTCCCCCGAGGACCACTGGTGGTCCCCGCACCACTGGTTGAAATCCACTGGTCTACAGTATATTAATACAAGACAGATGCGAACTTCAACAGCTGTAACTGTCAATATATACAGTACAAACGTAGGACGAAGGGTTAAGTTAAATTGAGACCATCTTTTACTAGTGAGGATGGAGGTGAGCATAGTAGGCGGTTAGAGGAGAAATTATGCAAACTAACTACTGCACACAGTAGTTCATTACTTTCTTTTATAAGTGCAAGTGAGAAACTGCGAGGAATGCTGTGTGTGTTGGTGAGTGTGTGCACGTATGCATGGGGGGAGGTCTGCAAGAACCACATTTAGCCTAATCCAAAACAGAACTGGGTTTGTTGTGCAAAAAGTCCCAGCCACCCCATGCAGACTAAGTCCCCCCTCCACACACACACACACACACACACACACACACACACACACACACACACACACACACACACACACACACACACACACACACACACACACACACACACACACACACACACACACACACACACAGAAAGAAAACATTAACAATGGTAAGAGTGGGAGAGGGTGAAAAAGCAGTGTGCATGCATGTGTGCGTAAGTACATGTGTGTGTGTGCGTGCGTGCGTGCAGCCTGTGTTAATGTGTGTGTGTGTGTGTGTGTGTGTGTGTGTGTGTGTGTGTGTGTGTGTGTGTGTGTGTGTGTGTGTGTGTGTGTGTGTGTGCTGGGAGGGAGTAGATGGTGCCCAATCAGGGGGGACTGTGGTGACTCTCCAAGCTCTCTCTGGCTGTCGAACTCCCTCACAGGGAGGTCGACCAGTTTCTCAAAAGGTGAACACACATACACAGGCACATTTCCAGTTAACACTGACTCTTCACATCAAATCTCAGAACTACAATAATTCCAGAATCCCAGCTGAATCATAAACATCCATGACTTCACAGTTTCTATATTCAATCGTCACTTGAAGTTCTAGAGTTTGAGTTTGAGCATAACCACAAACGTATTTTAATATTCCAAAAATAAATATGTGCAAAGGATACATTAAATCAGTTTAGTTGCACAGATAGTCACATACAGCATTAGTACCAGTGTAACAAGCTACAAGGTAAAGTTAGCTCAAACTCTGTTGAGATAACTTTACCCATAGCTTAAACTTAATGATGTTAAACCCGAGCTGCAAAACTCACCATATGAGCTTTGTATTTCTCAACAAAAAGGAAAACCCAAGTTGTGTCCTAAGTTAGCTGCAATACAACTTGGATCACAAAAAAAGTTCCACTTAGTTACAATGAACTAGCATGGACAATTTATAACTAATCTTCCGTGAGTTAAACACTGCATCACTTCACATAATTCCATTTTGGTATTCCTGATCCAAAGGATAACCTCTCATTTAAAAAAAAGAGTAAGAAATAAATAAATAAAGAAATCTCCATATCCATGCAAGCTATTACTCATTTTGCACACCATACATCTGCCTCGGTCATTTAGGGCCCCGGCAGGAAACAGCTTGGCAAGACAGCCTGATCTGAAGACATTTTGAGGGGCGAAAGAAAAAAAATGACAGAGAAATGTTGATGCATTTAACATGAGGTGACGTTGAAAAAAAAAGAGAAACCTTCTGCCGAATAAATTGACAATGAGGGACAGTTTCTCCCTACAGAGGCCACTTATGGAAGTGCACGAGATGAGAACGTCTACGGTTAGACCTCAGAGTAGTTTGCCTTTTTACTAACACACACACACACACACACACACACACACACACACACACACACACACACACACACACACACACACACACACACACACACACACACACACACACACACACACACACACACACACACACACACACACACACACACACACACACACACACACACACGGATGCGGACCTCCGCTACACATACAAACTTCCACGCTACAAGGAGGTCCTTCCAAACCTCACATGTTTAACCTTATCATGAAGACAGTTTTTTTGTTTGTTGCAAGTACCATCCATCTTAATTAACAAGCCATTTGTATGCACTTCAGCGCCCAATACAAACTACCATGGGAAGAAATCCACTGGCCAAAGAGCAGTTTCTAGAGCCCTAAGACATCATTAGCAGATTAAAAACAAAACAACAAAAAAACTTCAATGGCCTCCCCATGTTGCCTGCACATTTCATTATCTCCCACTCTTTAGATGGCCTTTCCCAGCATCCCCCCCACCCCCCATTAGCCTGACTTAGTTGTGCGCCGGTGTTGCGCACAGAAATAACCAATCTACAGTGTAAACTCACAACGCAATCAGCTATTTTTGGTGCGCAACACCGCACGCAACCATGTACAAATCAGGCATTTGGTATTTCACGGACGTGGTCCAAAACAACGCTTCATATACGGAGACTCGCTTCCCATTCCTTTCGTGTTGGCCGTAATTTGAGGCACTCTCTTGGTGATTTATGGCCCCGTCATAACATCAATGCTTCCCTGTCTGTATGGTTGCAGGATAAAAAAAACTGATTGACGTATGGCATGTCGCATTGTGGCTACTGAAATGGGCGAATGTCATTTTTGCCTTCAGACATAGAGCGAGAACTAAACAGACGTCGACCATAATGCGATCCTTTCTCTCTCACCAGCCCCGTAACCCGAAAGGCACGCCATCGGAAAGAGCTGCTGAAAGATCACTGTTTTAAAGGGACACTGTTCTGGCACAGATCTGGTTTCAAAATGGTCACTAGTACTACAGAGTGTGTGTGTGTGTGTGTGTGTGTGTGTGTGTGTGTGTGTGTGTGTGTGTGTGTGTGTGTGTGTGTGTGTGTGTGTGTGTGTGTGTGTGTGTGTGTGTGTGTGTGTTGTGCGCGCGCATGGGTTCTTCCCACAGGGCCTACGTCTGTGAAATAAAAAAGGAAATGGCCTTATGGGTAATTCGGCTTCACAGCCACCGCTCTTTGTCCAGCGGCACGCTCGAACGCCGCTGAATAGCCGAGAGACAATCCATCTCAATTCACCATTCAGGAGATCTATAGAGACTATTAATTGTCAACTCATAAAGGGCCCCCATAGACGTCCCCATCTAAGAGAGAGAGGGAGGGAGAGAGAGAGAGAGAGAGAGAGAGAGAGAGAGAGAGAGAGAGAGAGAGAAAGAAAGAGAGACAGAGAAAGAGAGAGAAGAGAAGGAAGAAATAGTTGATACACCAAGACTTAATTTTCTCACTCTCCTCCTCCTCTTGCTTCTGTCTCTCTCTTGTCTCTGCTATCATCCATAACACCTATTGAGGTTTGTCTCCAGGGTGTGCAGGGGTCAACTCACCAGGTCAGGAGGATTTGCAACTCAGGGGATTTGCATTGTGGGAGCGAGTAGATACTCTGGGGTCGAAGCCCCCAGTTTAGCACAGAGTGTCATTTGTTAGTTGACCTTTCCTCGTAACGCTGGCATCCGTTTTTTCTTTTTCTTTTCTTTTCTGTTTTGTTTTTTTTTGGGGGGGGGGAGGACTAGGGGGGGTATGGAAGAGGAAAGTGGTTCTGTTCACTTTTTATTTGAACCATCCTCTATATAAAAAATACAAACTGTAATGTCCCCTCCTCAACCACTCAGACAACCAGACTTGTGGATATTGGGGAATTTGACAGAAAAGTCCAGACAACAAAAGAGCATCCCCACCGATCATCTCCTCAGGGTGGCCCACTGGAGCCAAACCAACAATCACACAAAGGGGCTTCTTCTTAAAAACAGCACAAAACGAAGAGCAAAACGCCAACAAACCCTCTGACTACTAAAAAGGATGTTGTTTAGTCTGCTGACAATAACAACAAAAATGAAACTAAATCAGATGTCATCATCAATATGCAGGACAACACATCACACGTCCACACGTGGAATGACACACAACCGCAGCCCTTAATCAGTGGCATATTAACACAACATTTACATAGCATGGTAAACAAAACATCGAGGGAATGACCGATTCTGCTCTGTCCCCAAAAATCTTCACTAGCTCTGTTTAGTCTAAATACTGTAGCATCAGATAAGACAAATAAAGTATTTGCTGATGGAAATAAGTGACGGGCAAGATGTAATCTAAACATTATACAATGCCATTAGAGCTATCAGGTCTCTTTCATCAACACTATGAAATATGTTTTAACTGAATGTAACAACAGTTATCATGTAAACTTTGCTCCATTCCATTGTGACACTGAGAAAATGTTTGTTATTATTATGGTAAATAATGGGTTGTGTTGTGCATTTACCTAATGTCCTAATGAGACTTTTAAAGCATGCACTGGAGAGAGTTCACTCTTTGTGTGTGTTAGCTGAGTGGTACCTCTTGCTGCACCAAGTGGCAGAGAGAGGGAAGTGTTTTCATACTAGCATACAATCCCAACTACTGATAAATAATTATCAGGGCTGATCTTATACATTTTTAATTTCCTTGCATGGTTTTGATTGATAAAACACTAATATGTTTGCTTAAAAACCATGCATAGTGCTGCTTTAAATCATTAAATGTTGCATCATGTTCATTCAAGGCAAAATAACGTGAAATAAGCAATAACTATGCCAACTGAGTATCATTCCCATACTGTACATCTTGTTGGGCACTCGCACGACCACAAAAAACAAAGAAACTTCAAAACACTACCACAGTAAAACCCTCAAGTTACGCTGTACCCTCTCTCGTCCATGCAGGGGGGAAAAACAGAGAAGGAAAAAAAGAAAAAGAAAGAAAAGGCTGCAGTGTCTGTGTGCCGGCATGCGTCGTCTGGGCCATGTCAGTCAGTCAGGGGGAAGAGGATTTAAGAAGGGCCACACTGAGGTAAAAAGGGCTTACGGTGTCACATATGATCTAGTCACAGACAGGAACAGTCAGC
Organism: Gymnoscopelus microlampas; assembly: GCF_963454915.1. Lineage (NCBI taxonomy): Eukaryota > Metazoa > Chordata > Actinopteri > Myctophiformes > Myctophidae > Gymnoscopelus > Gymnoscopelus microlampas. Next base: position 32,620,994 of record NC_139955.1, read on the forward strand.
GCCTCCACCCCCACCCCCCATGCCACCACACGCCATGGCCCCAAAACAGCCAGCCACTTGCCTCAGAGAGAAGGAGAGGTCAGAGAAAGCAGAGTATGGGAGACAGAGAGAGAGAAAGAGAGAGAAGGACCTGTTGAGGCCCTAAAGTCAAGTCGATCGGGCCCCTTGTCTGCTTTATCCTCTGCTCCATGTCTCCCTCCACTTCCCTCATCTATTTTCACTCCCGTTGCCTCCTCTGCCTCCCTTTTCTGCATCTTCCTATCTCTCTCCCCTCCATCCTCCCCTCTGGCCTTTTCTTTTACAGTGTCCTGGGTGTCCCACTTCTTCTTCTGCTTTGTTTTCTACGGGTGTACGCCATGACGCCGACCCCCCCCCCCCCACCATCACACACACACGCTCACACACACACACACACACACACACACACACACACACACACACACACACACACACACACACACACACACACACACACACACACACACACACACACACACACACACACACACACACACACACACACACACACACACACACACACACACTCAACTCCCACTTCTGTTTTTCCATTGCACTGAGAGGGCTCCTCTTTCATTTAGGATACCTCTGACATTGGATTGGGTTTCATGCTAAGTCAGTTTTGGGCTACTACTGTTTATTTCCTCCATGGTTAAACAAACAATAGACCCATAGTAAAAAATAAAGAATTTCTGCTATAAATGTGACCGTGTGTCACAACTTTGTGGAAGGTAAGGGAATTAGCATGCAGGAATGTCTCTGTGCGAGACGTTTATTTTCCGTTAGCGTGATGTGTACGTTTTCCATCTGACACCGTTCCCCAGTCGGAGAGTGTGCTATTCTACGCTCATCTTTCTGTCCAGGGACAGGCAGGCATGCTCTTTTTCCAACAAGTCCCTCGTCTTCACATTTATACACGACAGTTAAACGTTATGATCACTGATGAGACCTGGCCTGCCCAGTGAAACCCCAGTCTACGGCTAATGGCCACGGACTATAGCTCTGCTGAAGCAGTTGGGGTTTGGGACACTTTCAGGCCTTTCGAGTCCACACCTCTCATCTTAACCTCTTTAAACCTGGGATCAGTATATTGGCCAGGTTATTGTAGGTGAGAAAATACATTTAAAAATTAAATCAAAATTGCAACGCAATGCGTTCCTGTTTGTAGAATGGCTAATTTCGCCATGCGACTAAATATATAGGGGTTAACAGGTGTGGAGAGGAGAGGAGTAACTACATAAATATTTTACAAGAGTTAAATGAACACTAAGGATTTTACTGTGAAAGTAAACTACTTTTTGGTCGGTTAAAATGTCTCCCTTGCCTAGAAAAGGTTGGCCAGATGCTTGGTGGATGCTTGGTTTCCCACACAGGACGCCCCAGCAGGAGCGCTGGGAGCTCTTAGTAGTACTCTGTAATACCTTGATTCAAACTCATTCGGCTGCATGGTGTTTAATTGAACCCCTGAGTTGCTAATCCACTGAGAGGAAATCAACTAATCCAGATTAAGGTCAGACAGACGGGGAATGGAATTGTCAAAGCACTCCCTGGAACGGCCCACTGGATGCTTTTTTTCCCCTCAGATCGAGCTCATTATTAGAAAGCTCTGAACAAGTTCACGTGAAACGAACACCACATGGAATAGAGTTTTTTTTGTCACAGCGTGAGAAGATTTTGACATAATCCGCACATCAATGACTGCTTGTTTGTTTGCTTGCTTGCTGGCTGGCAAAGTAAGGTTTAAAGCTGGGAAAGCCCGACTATGGCAGACGTGTGAGCGAACCGATCTGTGAATGAAAGTTTAACAAGAGAGGTGTTAGATGTAAGAGGCGAACAGACTGCGGGGTTATTCGATAGTATCGGTGGCAAACGTGGTGGCAGGCCTATCGCTTTCATTGCCAGACGCTGGATAAGAGTCTATGTCACTCTCGCTCCCATCCTCCCGGAGCAAATACAAGCACTCACTCTGTCACTTCTTGGTCAGTCTCTCCATTTCTCTTGCTATCTCACTCCATCTCTGTTCTACACTTACACAAACACATCCCTCTTTATCTTGCATGCTACAGTATATCGCCCTCGCCTTCTCTCTCTCTCTCTCTCTCTCTCTCTCTCTCTCTCTCTCTCTCTCTCTCTCTCTCTCTCTCTCTCTCTCTCTCTCTCTCTCTCTCTCTCTCTCTCTCTCTCTCTCTCTCTCTCTCTCTCTCTCTCTCTCTCTCTCTCTCTCTCTCTCTCTCTCTCTCTCTCTCTCTCTCTCTCTCTCTCTCTCTCTCTCTCTCTCTCTCTCTCTCTCTCTTTCAGACACAACTACCTTACACACATGCACACCCACAGTGACCTAGTCAATAACATGTCTTTTACGAACAGTGCACTGGCAGACACATTTTCATAATAGCTCTCCATTCCTCTGACAAAAATGCCACTATTGCTGAAACATTACACAGTCAATGGTGTGGCACACTTGACCATCAGTGGTAACTAATATCCTATTGACAGACATGGCTAATGCATTCCACATCAGCACCACACACCCTTACAGACCTACAGTATATTCTGATTCCAGGTGGGACACACCACACTAGCATTTACTGTAGCCACAATGTCATCGTTTTTCTTGGGGCAGCAAAAGAGGGGGAGGTGGGGGTGTACACTGTAGACTAGGCAGCTGTGTTTGGAAAAGGAAACAGTTTCTCAAACTGGGGACAAGTGATATATCTCCACTAGCCTAACCTGAGCCGTGCATTCACTGTCTGTCCCATCCGTGACAGTCTGCAGGGACTCACCGCGTTCCCTCAAAGAGGCAGATCCTCCGCATGCAAGGAGGCTTTTGCAATTAGTGGTCCGACAGCTGGGGAGGCCATTAGAGACGCGTTCTTGGGCGGACGCTCCGTCTTCTGTGTTTAGAGAAGGGAGCTGAATGACACTGGCGAATAAAGACACTAATAAACATTTCTGTCAGGTTGAATGGGGACGTTTGGTGAGAAAGGATTTGAAGGAAAGTTCGGGGCATGGGAAGGGAAAGGAAGAAGGGAGTTCAAGTGATGTCACTGGGCAGCCGACTACATAGAAGCGGCTGGAAAATCTTATTAACTGGTGACATTTTTGCAGATGTTCGTTAGTTTGGCCAAGGTTAAGAAAATAAGTGCTATTACGGCTTTTGCCATTTTGTCTTTGGAGACTCGACCGTTGGCTGGGGACTTGACTACGAGCCATTCGTGGCCATTGTACCATACACAGGGCAATCAAACCCAAATGTGCGTGTAATGCTGGCCTAACGCATACTGTATACTCTGTGTCCATTCACGTTTGCTCTGGAGAACTGAAGTCATTGATTGATTTGTATTACTTACAGCTGGTGTGTTACTGCTTACCACAAAGTCTAGGCGTGAAGGCTACAGGCTAACTTGTACTACGTTGTAGGACCTTTGTCGCTCGCCAAAATTAACCGATTTTCAATTGGAAAACATGACACGATGTGGCATTGGTCGTACTGTATAACAAAGTGAAAATGAGGCTTTAAGTTGTTTTGCCTTTGGCTGATAGAGCTCCCAGATTGCCCTGCCAGAGAACCTCTTGACTAGTTAATTCAGTACCTTCTTTAACCACATTCAACCTGCCATCTACAAGCTACTACAGTAATTATAAAATATGGCTTAAGTGGTTAACATCGCCTGTTAAACACACTTTTTACTAGACTTGCTTCGTAGTGACTTCACTTCTTTTAGTCTTGTGTTACTTCTTGTGTTTCTTATTTTGACTCTTTGACTGGCTGACCTCCGTTGTAGAGTCCGGTTTTAGAGAAGCTATTATTACATATTATTACATCATTGTATTTTGGAAAGGTTTATTCTCATCATTTTATTATTATTGGGCATTGTAATCTTGTATCGAGAGGAACAACAACTGGTTTGCACCTGAGGAGGATAGAGATATATGATCAGTGGTGACATCACCACAGTGTGGGAGCCTGAGAACTGTCCAAATTATCAGCCCGTTGTATAAAGCATTAAGATAACCCAGAAGTGAATCACTCAACACAGTCTACACCCAATCTATGCTCTGTTATCTCACCTACACTTACACTGTTACAGTCACTCCCACACACACACACACACACACACACACACACACACACACACACACACACACACACACACACACACACACACACACACACACACACACACACACACACACACTTCACAGACGCCATCCATCCTCTGTACCGAGGAGTATATACAAAGATGATAAAACCTTTAACCCCGTGTGCACAAGCTGGGTGTAAGTTTGCTTTGTATGAGGTGGAGGGTGGAAACCTTGTATGTTCAAATTCAAAAGTGTACATTTTCAGGAAATGGACAAAAAGAAGCGGTGTTCCAATGGATCCAATGTAGATATTACTTAGTCACAAGCAAATACTTCTCATTGGTTAAATATTTATAAAACCCACAGACGGAATTAACTACTTTCACTTTCACTTTAAAAATAGCAGATCTAAACTTGTCAATGTTGGCAACTTTTGCGCGACACTCTTCTAAAACAAAGTAGGAAATTAATTTAGGGGGAAAAACATAGTTTGGAGATACAATGTTTCTGCCTGACAGCAACGAAGGATAAATGGCATGAGGGCAAAATTTCTGCACACACTGTGCTCACAGTGGTGCGACGGCTTTGGAGAGAGTGACAGCAATCATGTCTTCTGGAGTTCAACAAAGGCCGTAAATGTAATCTATCTCTGAAAGGAGAACAGTCCTCCATACAGTGGACTCCCCTCGATGTTGCTTTTGGCAAACACCCTCGCTCTGGCAATCGAAAAGAGTGATGCTATTTTCTCTTGAACATTTTCCCCTTTCTTTTTTTTTTCTCTCTCTCTCTCTCTCTCTTTTTCGTTCTATTTTTTCATCTCTCGTCTTGTCTATTCTTGAAATGTTATACAGTGAATATGTTGATTCTTTGGTCAAGTGTGGGCCAGAAATTGAAGGCCTGTAATCAGTTTTCCAAACCTCCCCGCCTTCGCCTGGCCAGGCTCTGTTTATTTCTATCTTGATGACATTGTCCAACGTCGGCTCATGCTTAAGTATGAAACATTAGGCCTTCCAAATACCCCGATTCGGCATTATGATTAAAATACTAACTCAAGTCAGGCCTGTCCGATGTTTAACCTAAATTTAGGGAAAGACAAATACAGAGTTAATGAATAAGCATGCTTTTCCTCGGGTTAATCAAGGAAGTATTATACCCATTAATCTGCATGCAGGGATCTCAAATTGTAGGGTATTACATTTTGGGTCATTTTCAGCGTGATGATTGGCAAGTGCGACACTATTTGTCCTTTGCATCACACAGCAAGGTTGTATAATAACCTATGACATGAAAACAAATGGGATAATTAAACCACTATTGACTCCAATTAAACCTCTGGCAGCGTTCAAATTCAGCAGATAATAAAAGCCTTGATCTTAACTGAGTGCCTGCTGTATCCAACTCTGCCTTGTGACTTTGAGCTGGACGGTAAATCAGATTTACATTTTCTAATTTGGGATGTTTCTGAACTTGGAGCAGCAAGAGACGCTGGTACTCCATTTGTGGGCTGTCCTATTATTTTAATTAATTGATTATTCATAGTTCATAATTCATGTCAATGTTGGGTGAAATGCACGTTCTTCACCCTCCTTCAGTGAAGCCTAATTTATACTAGCAGATTGACAAGCATCATGCTGCAACGTGTTGTGAGCTTGTAGATCAGCTATTCTCGGCACGGTACACCGTTTAAATCAAGCCTTTTCAGAGTTAAAGAATCACTCCAGATTTACTACGTGCAACACTCATAGAATAAGAGACGACCAAACCCCCCCCCCCCCAAAAAAAAAACTATATATATATATATATATACACATATACAGTATATAGATGAATATTCGTCAAAACAGAGGAATAGACGCTATGTGAAAGAGATCTACTGGGGGCAATAACACACTTCTCTCAGAAACAATTGACAAAGGGTCAAGACATAACGCACTCGTTGCATGTAAAACTGTAGTTCAAAAAACAGAATAAAAATTAAAGATGACTGGCTGACATAGACCAGATGAATGAATAAAGGGTGAAACAATATGTTGTTAATCCTTGAGCAACAGCAGATTTATTGTCCTATTTCTTGCTTTTTGTATCCAGCAGCCGATGATGATATTGGCTGTCCTGCTTTGTATTAGTATATAGCTATTTATCATTTGACGTCAATGCATGATTTATAGTATACTGTGCCTACACTTGAGCCAAACACCATTTGAAGTTTCTAGTACATGCAAAGACAAATCGCAAACAAACCTGATGTGGATTCATAAATGTTCCTTCTTGGAACAAGACAGGAATGGTAAATGGACTGCATTTATAAAGAGCTTTTTCTAGTCTAGTCCAACCACTCAAATGTGCTTTACGCTGTACTTCACATTCACCCATTCACATACACTACACATAACAGTACACAACAAGGCTCATCAAGAACTGTTAGGGGCTCAGTGGCCTCGCGTTCCCAGAAGGTCAGACATCTCTGCCTGCTGACATGTCTGGGGACGTCTATGCAAGTTAGTTGCTAGAACAGCGGCAAGAATTCCCGCTAACAAGAACCTAACGACTGATTATGTAATGCAGTTATTTCCATCTAATTGTTTCCACAACGTTTTAGCAATGAAAACTGGGAAATTGTCCCCAGTCAGTCTCTAGCTACGTTTCTAGAGGCTAACTTGTGAGTCTAGGTAAGGGTTAAGCAAGGTCACTTCTACATGCACCCATAAGGAGCTGGGGATCGTACCGGGAACCTTCTGTCCTCTAACGCCTGAGCCACTACCGCCCATGCGAACCGCAGGAAACTGTCTTGCTGAACAGACACAATGTCTAGGCTTGACAATCATAATGCGCTTTAAACAACAAATGCTAACAGCATCAAATCACCCGAGGCCAAATCTTAGGCTGCTTTTGACCATAGTCAGGCATACAAGGTGGAGGTCGTAAAGTTACGTCTGCAGAAAAGGAAGGAGCCCAGCACAAGGGCAGGGATTGTTGGAAACCTCACAGCATGGCCAAGCGCGACAGTTTCCTGTTATTTGTTTTGTAGTAAATGCTGATTCCCTCTGGGGGATATGACTGACCGTAACGCTGTTTTCTGAGTGTGTCATGGTATTTGCGTGTCTAGAAGGTGTATGTGTTTTACAGAGTGCATGTTTGAATGTTTGCCACACAGTAAAACGGTAAAAGGTTTACATTTTGACTCTGTTGACTCACAATGAGAGAGACATCCAACATCCAAACCAAAATAGTTCAGGATTGTTTCTTGTCTTGCCGTTATCTGGTTGAGGTTCAAGGTCGTCTATTGTTACATCTTGTATAGAGGTACACAACAGTTCAAATGTAGTTGTGTTCGGCTCCTCAGACATTGTAGCAGCTTAAGTAATAGTAATACATAAAAGACAAGCAGAGCAGGCTGGTTGTAGAGAGCAAAGCGCCGCAGATGTCTATTCTTTTCTCTGTTATTTTGTGACTTCTAACCTTTCCACTATTGTTGGTTCTAGTCTAAGTGACAGTCCTTACATGTAAATAGTGTTTACTTTATGGTCTTTTGTTTTCCTCTTTTTGTTGGCTGACAGATTTTTTTCCCCAGAATCTCCCTCGGGATCAATAAAGGCCTATCTATCCGCCGTTCTGCGCCTTCTCAGCAGCAGCCAGAATGTCAGTAGGAGATAAAGAGAGAGGGAGGCAGAGAGAAAGAAGAAAGAGAGAGAGAGAGAGGGAGAGAGAGAAAAACAGGAATAAGGAAAAAAGAGATAACAAAGTAAGATAAGGAGAAAGGGAAAACAGAACAAGCCTGCAAGTGGACGGAATAGAAAAAAAGAAGTGGTGAGAGAACGGAGTAAATTCCTCTGTGTTAATTTAACTCTGAGAGAGTACAAATGGAACCAAACGGGGCCCTTAAGGGTGCGTTTGGTTCCATTTGTACTCTCTCAGAGTTAAATTAGGACTCGAAATTGTACAGTGTATGCTGCAGTGGGGGCCTGGGCAGACTCTGTGGCGTGAGTTTTATTGTCTAACTACTTAATTGTAAATAACAGGCCTCGGGGATGTGAGCGACCATTCATTCCCCCCCAGACACAGTGATTAATCCATGCTGGGCCTTGGGAGAGCCAGCGAAAGAGTGTGAAAGAGAGAGGCCTTTCTTTTTTCTTTGCTCCCCATCTCTCGTTCTCTCCCTCTTTTCCTCGCTCCCCATCTCTCTCTCTCCCCCTCTCTCTCTCTCTCTCTCTTTCTCTCTCCCTCTGCCTGTCTTCCTATCTAAACCCAGTTAGGTTCCTAATTGACTAATTTCATAAACTTGCTCAAAGGAGGCTCAGTGAACCATTTTTGTTTGTGGCGAGAGAGAGAGAGAGAGAGAGAGAGATTAGCGGTTTAGAGGTTTAGCATCACTACCTGCAGTTCCTCTGCTCTTTGTTCAGAGTCAGACGGCATCTTCAGGGGGTTCGGAAAGTAGGGAGACACACACACACGCACGCACGCACGCACGCACGCACGCACGCACGCACGCACGCGCGCGCGCACACACGCACACACACGCACACGCACACACACGCACACACACGCACACACACGCGCGCGCACACACACACACACACACACACACACACACACACACACGCACGCTCCAAAGTTAATGAAGTTTTTGTTTGCACAGGGTAGACAGGGCAGAGGGAGAGTTTCATGCCTGGCCTGGTCACTTCCCGGGGCTTTGTCCAAGGGAAGAGTCACTGACCTGCTCATTATTTCAATCCGAGGCCATTGGGGATGATATGATGGCCAGCAGGCACGGTTGATGCCAGCAGCTATGGGGCTGATATGATGGCCAACAGGCCCGGTTGAGGCCTACAGATTCATTATGCTGTGCCTCCATCCATGCCTACAGTGTCTGCCTTTTGGCGTGCGTGCTGCAGTTTGCATGCAAGTGGGTCATTTGGCTCGGCTGCGGAAAAGTGTGAATGTTTATTCACTAACCGAGCAGGAAAGTTATTTGTTCCATATGAGGCTGAAAATAGATCTGATATGCCTGAAATAATATTTGATGAATGAACCGTAGCGGTGCATTACTGAATGGCGCGCATTCCCTCTCCAAACTATAATCACTGCAATAATAACAACGCTAAATGGTCGCCTTAGAAATCGGTGTAGCCAGACATTCACATGTCTACATCAGTTACTTTAGCCGCAGTCGCCACACAACATGCCAAAACTCTGCTCTCCTATTGGAGGAAAGGTATAATCGAAGCACCACTATCAAAGCTCAGGATCAGTGTCCTGGGACGGCTGGAGTGTTTTGTTTTGACCCCACGAGTAAGCGAGTGAGACGAGGCTGTGAGAGACCTTGTACAGTATATCTCCATGGCCGAGCAGAACCTGCATCAAAGCACCCGTTTTTCATCCCATGCCGCAAGCAATACGTTGCTCACACCACACACTCACAACTGCCCCCACCAACCCAACTACCAATTTATGTTGTTGTTTTTTTGTAAACGCACTTTCCAGACGTCCTTTGCGAGTGGAATTCCAAGCTCTTTTGTACCTTGGAGGGTCCTTCTTCTTCGTTGGTCCAAACTACAGATATAAACTAAGTATAAACACGCTCCCATTAGGGACTGACTGGCGGCCAACCGGCCCCTCTATACCTCAAAGAGATCTGTGTTATCTGCAAAGCGCCTCAGTCTCGAATCGGAGTGATTCACTGCAGGGACCGGCTGCGATGGACATGAGCCAGGGGCCAGCGGCTGCCATAGTGTAGTCTGGGGCCCTCGCTCGATAAAAAAACACCCAAAATGTTTTCACCTGAAAGAGTAAAAGGCGTTTGAGCAAGTTGAGCTACATGTATTTTCTTAACAAAATTGGGAAGAAGAAAAAAATCCCACCTAGGTATTAAGTGCAGTTCACGTTTTAAGTGTGCTGTAAATCATCATCATCTTTCTCATGAAACAGTTAGAGACACATCTAGTAGGAATGTTCTTCCCCCATGGCACTATTTTCTTTCCTTTTTTTGCTTTTTCAGGTTGTTTCGTTTTTCAAGGCCTGATAAATATGGTCTCAGGTATGGTACCGAAGCCCGTGGTAAATCAAACTCCCTTCTTTGTCCAAATCGCCACACTAGTGGTACTGTACTGCTTGTGCTATCTATCAGCATCACTGGAGCAGTTTACAGTTCTATAAAAGTGTTGCCGTGTCTTTGCACGTCTGTAAATCAAGTGTGTAGAAGCCTGACCCCATAAGTAACATAAGACTACTGAACCACCAACTAAATCTGAAGGACTTTCATAAATAAAGTAAATTAAGAAGGCAAGATGGCAATAAAAGTGGAGACTGGTGCACCATGGGAAGGAGTGCATTCTGCACGGGCAATATTCATTTCTAATACATTTCTCATCTCTTGCAGTTTAAACATATATATCATTGAGAATCATAAGCATCAAGTTGTGTCTATATGTCACAGATTGATTTGGCAGTCAAATACCAGAATCTCTAGGTGTCAGTTGCAATTTCATGCTCTCATTTCAAGTCCTGTGCATTGTGTGACCTTTTTGCACACAAAACCCGAGATAAAAACAACCACATTTGAACATAGACACTTGTGATCTATATAAATAGTGATACCAAGAACAAAGTAAAACGGATGAGTTCCAGCAGAGAGAGAGGGGGGAAAAAGTATGAGCAGTCACATCTGCAACTTTGTCTTTCATCTCAACTTACCAAGCCGTTAGGCATGACCACTATTCACATTTACATACACCACTGTGCAAAAATACCACCAACCCCCATCGTGTTTTTTGCTTATTGAGGCCACTTATCAGTTGCTGTTCCCGACCCAGCATAAATCCCAAGGATTAAAGGACGTTTTGATGTGTGTGTGTGTGTGTGTGTGTGTGTGTGTGTGTGTGTGTGTGTGTGTGTGTGTGTGTGTGTGTGTGTGTGTGTGTGTGTGTGTGTGTGTGTGTGTGTGTGTGTGTGTGTGTGTGTGTGTGTGTGTGTGTGTGTGTGCGTGTGCTTGCGTGCGTGCATGGAGGGATGGTGGTGGGGGCTTTGGGGCCCAAAAAAAAAAAGCCGACAGGATGAAAAGAATCTTGGGGCCCATAGAAATGCTAAGGAAGTGGCCCTCTTTTTTTTTTCTATTCTCAGCCCCCCCCCGCCCCCCCCCCCCCCACACCTCACAGAGTTGCTCTGGGGGAGGAAGTTCCCAGCTCTGCCACTTCATTAATTCATGCTATTTAACAAGTGGGACTGTTGGTGTGTGGGGCATCTTCGGCCCCCTTCACACCGCAAGCCAACAACGGTGCCATCAGTAACTGACAACCCCCCGGGCGGAGGGGCTACGGCCTCCGGGCTCCGCGCTGCAAACAGAGCCACGGGAAGCAGAACCTCGCCATTCAAGGGGTTCAGCCTTTATTTGTCATCCCTGGTCTCTCCCCCCACCGTACACATCCCCAATCATGGGGGCCCTTCAGGGAGGGCGGGATGGATGTTTGTGATGGAGGAGGGATCTCCACTATTTCCTATCTATAAGCAGCGGTGGACAGTAACGAAGTACACTTACTTGAGTATCTGTACTTTACTTGAGTATTTGGACTTTTTGGATACGGTAATCCATTGATATTCGAAAGAAAATGCACTTTGTAATTACGGTAGTATTTTAAAAAGCATGCACTTTTAAAAGTACTCCAGGACTTTGGCCGAGCAACTTTTACTCGTATTTGAGTAATATTTGACCAGGAGTATCTATATTGACTCGAGTACTGGGGTGGAGTACTTTGGCCACCGCTGCCTATCAGACGTAAATGGGAGAGGGGCGGCGGTGAGCGGGCGGAGAGGGAATCGTCAGAGGAATCAGTATGCTGGTCCATGACTTTGTAACGTTCGCTGACCACAGGGTTTGTGTGACAGAGATGCGACCGGGGACGTTGGGAGGGGGAGGAGGTCGAAAGCATCTGGGGGAAGTGCCCCGAAAAGAAAAAAAAAACGGCAGAACAGAACAGCAAATCCCGACTGTCTAAATCATCAGAACTTTTGCGGTGGTGGATTTTTGTTGTTTGTGGTGAATGACTCACAGGATGTGATTTCCCTTTTTTCCCCGTGGCGATGAAGCAACCAAACGACTGACAACAACAAAGATTCTGATCACTCCTAAGTATACATGTGATTGTTTATACCACTGAGACAGTCAACATAGATAGAATAGATTAGAAACTGCATTCTAACAAAAAAAGTGCAAATCCTGACCACTGGACCGTGGTGAATGTAAAAACATGGCTGTGGCATGAGATGATTTTTTTTTATATCCCACAAAAAGTAGGTAGGTTACTCTTCACACTGTACCCAAAAAAGATGACTTAAGAATATTACTGACTTTTTACAGCTATTGTACATGGTCTTCATCTGGCAACATTTTTGTGTAAATGTCGCAAGAACACTGAAACAGCCTCATAAGGCTTTAAGCTGTCAGTCAGATTACAGTGGCTGTAATGGGAGACTTGTACTTTAGCCTATACAAAGCAGTGCATGTGAGCTTTACGTTTAAGTTCAGACCTCAACGCTACTGAATTAGCCAAAAGCTGGGGCATAGCCAGTGGCTTATCCTCTTGGCGAATTACTAAAACTTCACAGTGTAAATTACTTGTCAGAAAGAATGCTACACAGAATTTCTTGCCATGAGAACCTGTGAGCAGGAGTCTCTGAATCACTCACCATTCCTAAGGTGTTGAAACCCGGGAGGAGGGTGAAAATTCTGCACACATGCACACCCTAAACCTCACGATTTCAGCCATCGTTTTCTCTCTCTCATACTCATTTATTATCTCACACAATCTCTGCATGGAGCCCAAGGCAGCTGAAAATAAACATTGCGCTCATTGCATTATTATCGTCGAGTGACATTATCTCAGGTCTGTTATCTATTATGGTGAGACCATAAAGAATGAGAGTTAAGCGGAACGTGGATAATGTCTTCTCACAGCCCATTACGCCTCGGCCACAATCTCTGCGAAGAGGCGGGCATGCAGGGTCCGTGGGGAAGAGGGGGCGATTTCAGGGGACGGAGAGGGGCTGTTAGATTACACTGGGGCTCACCCCTGTCCCCTTAATTGCTAATATAGTTATTAAAGAACGCCAATGTGCGGACCACCAGGGTGGGATTGTCCCTGAATTATCACACTTGCTTTTCAGGGCCATGAAAATCCTCTAAAGGCCAGGGATTCAGTGTCACAGGGGGCTTTTATCGTTCCACCAGGGGCCCCAGGGTGGAGAATCCTCCAGTTAATTTGAATTAACACCCAGGATTTCTGCTCTGAAAAAGTCAGGGCAACGTAACAATTACACACCGTGCCCAGTCTGCCCAAACCATAATTAAACCGCATGAGAGCACACAAATACCATATTTAAACATGTTACATGTTACACATACACGCACAAATGCGCAAACAAACGCACACATACACTACTGTACATGAATTCAAATGTACACACATGCAGATAAAGATATAACCCAATGTATGCAAACGTACAAACATACATATACTGTACACAGAAATGTACACTCACATGTATATAAATCCCCATACATACACAGGACATGTAGTGAATGAGCTAAATTAAATACCAAAACTCATCTTAGTGAAACCACAATAGTTGTAAGTGTGGAAGTGCCTAATATGTGTTAAACGCACTATATAGTAATAATCCCTTTATCATAGCCTCAGAACATATTAGAAGAAAAGGCTCATGCACCATTTTACTGTATGTATTTTCCGATTTAGCGATCCATCTATCTCTATACTGTATACTGTATGAGAGACAAGAGTTTTTGCCAAAGGATGGGGAGCGTAGCTATGAAGTTAATTGCCAAAGACACAAGTACGAAATACTCAAACAAACCAAACCATTAAAGCATTAGGGAAGCCATATGAACCCTTTGATATGTCTTTGGAGAAGATCACAAAAATGGATGGTGCAATTTACTTTAAGAGAGGTCATCCTGTAGGTGGAATGGATCTGAGTGGAATCAAAAGTTCTGTTTATTCTCAAAACGTACAAGGAAAGCTGAATGGAATTGGGGGGGGGGGGATTAATGCAGTTCCACTTGAGTAAACTTCATTCCCATTACTAGAGTCTAAACGTATCCTGACTGACATGAAAAAAGAATATACTGTTTAGACTTCTTCTCTCTCCTTCCTCTGAGTCTCACTTTTTAAAACATTTCCCAGGATGGGACACATCTTTTCTGAATGAAGTAATGAGCATTAGGGATACGCTCGCACACTGCAACCTCAATCTATGCAATTCTTTTTTTAAACGGCTGATGACTTTAACATGCAGGGATGGATAGAATGGATAGAAACTCTCTTTTTTTTCCTTTAGCCAAACAAGGGGAAATGCCTGGGAATTACCTGTTGGACCCAAGAGATCTTGGCAAGCTCAATACCAGGGCAAAAGGGCTGCAGTGAAAAACGCTCACTTTAACAAACAAAGACAGAGGCAGCTCGGGTCTCGGGGGTAAAATTCGCTCATTAATTCCACTTAGCCCAATTTTGTACGGTTTTCACTTGGTACTGACGGACAGAGTCTGCTACAAAGACAGCATTGAGACATCTTCCCTTCCATAACACACCGGTCGTTAACAGGTTTGATATGGCCATTGTTATGCTGCTGGAGCCGGCGAATTGCAACTTTTGTGCATCACCAATTTGGCAGTGGGAAAAGTTTCCGATCCTGGCCCCTTACAACAATTTAGGCTCAAAGAAAAGAGTCCTTAACACACTTTTTCCAAATTAAATGCAATATACCGTTACAACTGATTGCGGGAGTGAGTCCCGTTCAGCTGGGTTAAGTTAACCATCAAAACGGGTCAGTGCTTTTTAATGTCAGCTCGTTGCCAGGAAGGACAGCAGCCCTCAATTAATCGTCAAAGGGGAAAGCGGAAATCCTGCGAAATGAGCTCCTAGCACAGTCCTGTCAATACGCTGTAAAAGTGGAAATGGAAAAAATAGAAAGAAAAACGTTTTTGGGGGCAGTGCAGATGTGTTGCAGTTTCATGACTCCCCTCCCCATGCTGCTGCTGCCCACAACTGTTTCATCATTGAGTCACCATGATAACTAGATGGTGGAAAAGAATGGCCAGGGTTCCCTTTGAAGGCAACAAAGCCCTGCTCCTCCCCCCAAAAACCTTGGGACATCTCTGCCTGGTAAAACATAATCTCCAGTGGTCCCAGGCTGTGCCACTGCTAGCATGGCAGCACTGGAGCAGGGTGCCGGCATTCTGTGCAGAGTCAAACTTCCAGCTAAATCTGTCTGATTCTCATCAAACACTGGAAGCAGTGGAGGGTGGGGACAAGAGAGAAAAAATAAAACTCTCAAGCCTAGACTCAATACAGACACTTGCACCACACAACTCGCCTGGCAGGAAAATCTATCAGCATTCAGTTTACTCTTGTTGCTCTGAAGAGACAAGCCAGCTACAAAAACAACGTAGAGGTGCGCTGTCGAGAGAAGACGAGAGGGTTCAGATAAGTGGGAGAGACAAGACTGCGATAATCTCCGATTAATGGAATTTGATAAGGAGAAAGTGTTTTTACTATAGCATTTCGAGATGATAACTCAGTTGTGGGTTTCGGGGGGTTAGCTTTAAAGGCATTATGTCAACCAGAGTCCTTCTAAGTAATGTGCAGAGGGCAAGCGATGGCAGGTGAGTTGAATCCTTGGCCTCATTCTCTGGGAAGTTTCACTAGCTTCTTCTCAAGTCGAACTGGGATTTTTTTTTCTCTGCCTTTCGTCCAACCCACTTTTTACTACCCTCATCTGACCGACTAGATTCATTCTTACTGCTTTTGTATCCCCCCACCCACACACACCCACACACCCCTTTTTCCAAGGGTTTAACCCTAGGTCAACACCAACTTCTTAATCAGTTCAGCACATGACCGGCGCCTTTCAATCCCCACATACCAGGAGGGAAGCACTCCCTGATACAGTAAATTACGATAAAGAGCTCATGACCAAAATGGAGGGACGATATCCCCATATGAAAGCCAGCGCCCTGATACATCAATAGCAAGATTTGGGGGTGGATGGTGGTTGGTAAAGCACTTTTAGAGAAAATCCACACTTCAAAAGAACCGCCATCTTAGACTGGGGTAGGGGTAGGTTAGGTACCTCAACAAAGTCTGTGATGCCAATCCACTGCGGTAAAAGAAAAAAGAACAGAAAACTGAGGGGAACCAAGATGTTGAGTGCGTGTGCTCTCGAAATTCTTTTAAGGATATTAGCTTAAATTTCCCAAATAGCCTAATGGGTACCAGTTGGATTGCACTTAGTTGCAATGACTTCAATACAGAACTCTAGCTCATCAAATGTTAAAACCTATATGGACTGTTTCTCTAATGACAATACTGATGACAGTTCATGACTGGAGGAAGTTGGACTCCCCATTGGGTTATTATTATACTTTATTCACCAAACATGGGTGACATGTCAGAGAACACTTTTCATCTTGAAACCATGTTGAGTGGCTGTCAAGGGGCAAGGGAACTTCCTGGGTCAGTCAAAGAACCAACAGGGTTAAAGGTCAAAGAGTGCTCTGTAAGGTTGGAAGCCAACTCAAGGGGGGGCGGGTCAAAGTTCATCCCACACAGTTGTACCCCCCCCCCCCCCCAAAAAAAAGGACTAAAACGCAAAAAAAACAAATAATAATAAACCCCACAAAAATAAACCCACTGCCGTCTTCCTGAGCCATACTGTAGAAAGCCATATGCTTATATATTCTTCACGTCATTTGTTTAAAATGTTATATTCAGTTAAAAAATATCTACTGCACTGTCAGATAAAAAAATAAATTAAATTTGCAGATATTTTGAGAGCTTGTAGATCTGCTATTTTCACTTTTTGCGACACTGTCAATCAATGAAGTGTAATATATGGTAAAATATAATAATTTATAAAAAGAAAACAAAAGAAACATTTAAATATGAAATATGGAGATACAAGTTACATTTATGCCCGACAGTGACGATGTAAAACCATATTTCTGGCAGTCCACTGGTCACTGTTTTTGGAACATATCAAAACACTACCAGAAATGATTCCACCCCTCACACATCCTGGACATCTGCCCAGACTCAGCCCACATACAGTATTTATCAAGAGGGAAAACAGAGCCAACACTTAGTTCAAAGAGAGGCCTCGATAAGACCAACCTGATAACCTTAAACCCAGGCTGGTGTACTACATCTCTGATGAGTGCCCAGCGCTCTCTGCCTAGCGGGAATTACTACAGAAGTGATTGTCGGTGCTCATGGCAGCCAGCGGACTGTATGGGCTGCTCAACACACATACAGACGCACGCACGCAGTCACTCACACACACACACACACACACACGCACGCAGTCACTCACACACACACACACACACACACACACACACACACACACACACACACACACACACACACACACACACACACACACACACACACACACACACACACACACACACACACACACACACACACACACACACACACACACACACACACACACACACACACGCGCGCGCGCGCATTCACACGCACGCACTTACTCCAAGTGAGGATGAAGAGTCCTCTCCTTGTAAATTAAGACACAACCTCTGCACTCGGAGGCGACTGGGTTTTTGGGGCGGAAGGGGTCAGGGAATGAAACGGCAACACCTCTGCAGCCACTTGACAGAGTGAGAAAAGAGAGGGAGACGAGGAGGAGGAGGAGGAGGAGGAGGGGTGTTGTTGGAGAGAGGGTGGGAGTAGCACTTGAGGCCAGAATGGAAGACACAAGCCTCCCAGCAGCAGCAGTCAGAGGGAAGGAGACACAGGGGCCACTGTTCCCATTGAGGCCTTTGTCTCCTGGGCCCTCTCTTGTTTTTCCTCAGCAAACCGTGGGCACAATGAAGGCGGCATGCTCCCCTCCCCTCGCCCAGGGGCTGTCAATACTGGACCTATCAGACCCTGAATGGACGAATCAGCCTTCCCATGAAAATCAAGTCAATGACCTGCTTCCCCCTCGGCGCTCCTCCTTGTGAAGTGGGTGACAGCTATAATTTCAATAAGTAAGACAGAGAGGGCGAGCGTAAGGGAGTAAGGCAGAGAGAGAGAGAGAGAGAGAGAGAGAGATGTTCACGATGGTGAGGGAGCCCCCCCCCCACCCACCCACCTCCCAAGACCCAGCAGCCCAATATAAAATGTATTAATTCCTTTGCTGTGAGCTCACCATAGAAAGATTTGATCGTGGTCAGTACAACATACTTTTCCCTGTTTCGCTAAGTGCAATAAAAACACAAAAACAAAAGAAAAAACAAGGTGCTGGGAATGTTAAGAAAAAATGTGACTAAAGATTTAACTTAGGCCTTCTGACCCAATCAAGTGGAAGAGAAGACAGCCTTTGTCCACCTTGGCCCATCCAAGAAAAGTTAGAGAGGGGAGGTTGGGGAGAGGGGGGGGTGTTGGGGAAAGAAACGTAAAGATTTTGCCAAGCTTTTGTCACGCCTAAAGGACTGGCTTAGTCAATTGCTGTCAGATCAAGAAGACAGAGAGAAAAACAGCCGTGGTTGCCTTATATAGAAAAAAAAAGGAAAACACTTTCTCTCAGCGCCAAGTCGGGAGAGTCCCCATAGACAGAATTACACAGTTACTTTTAAAGGATTTGCATTTAAAAGATTGCATACAGGCCTGAATGCGGGTCGTTTCCCTGTGACCATAGAAACACAAGAAAAGGTGGAAAATTCAGTCGACTGAACTTTAAACGACTTTATTAAAGTGTCACTACTCAGAAGTGAGAGACACAGGGTTTTAGTGTTTGGGCAAACTTACAGAAAAACCCTAAAAAAGCTTAATGACCTGTTAAGAGCATTACTTTGAAAAGCCTTGTTGATGTCCCGTTCCATAATAAAGAAAGGGCCATTGCTCACGTCGGGAAAAAATTAATACCCCGAAAATTCCAAGAATTTGACTTGAGCCACTGCACTCAAGAATTCTGATTTCAGGCAGACAGAGTTAAAATAACAGCTTCAAGCACAAAGTAGAATACCGGCCTCTTCTCTGTTTTTTCCAAAGAGAAATAAGATTACCATCGATTTATAGCCTGCGTAAAGTAACACTTTTATTATTTCAGACAACATATATCAGTATTTCAAGGAAAATACATATTTTCTTGCTTCAAATCCGGCAGCATCGCAGAGGGACCCCTTTCAAAACTCACTGGTCCTGGAAATGTAATCTCACAATTTTTACAAATTGCTGATGATAAATGACTGATTCCAAAACATTCTGGCATGTTATTTCCCCTCCCAGAAAACAGCTAAATTCCTAAGCAGAAAATTGCTACTATTACAGCGTAATGGGATAACAACCGAAGGAATAATCCCTAGCTAACAATGGCGGGGTTTGAAAAGGACTCCTGTGTGTCCTAGCGTGGTGTCGGTCGGAGGGACTCGGGCGTTTTACAGCCTCCAACTGATGCTATAATCTCCGTCTCAATAGAGACCTGGAGAGAGGGACCTCCACACTCCAACTGGATCCTCCAGTTCATCCATCCACCTGACCATCTATGTGTTCATCTCTCCATCCAATTCTCCCATTCCCAGGGAAAATCCTAAGAAATGGAGAGACCTCATTTCCATCCAACAAAGATGGAAAAAAGCTTTTTGTTGTGTGGAAGCAGGCAGCGCTGGATGGGGGGTCCTGTGATTGGAAGGAATAATACCCAAACTGTGGAGCAGTCTGCCGGGTTATGAATATAGTGAAGGATTTAGAGAAGGGTGGAGGTGGAGGGTGGGTTGGATGAATTAATATTGGTTCCAGAGATTAAAAAGACTCTCTGATCTTCCAGGCTGGTTCCTAATCATATTCGGCCTAAATGAACCGTCCCGGGAGTTGATTATGGTGCGAGGATTCATTAAAAGCGAGACATAAATTGATATATGCATAGTACAGGGAAAACAACAACATAAACAACAACAATGGGGTAGTAATGATCGCAGAGGCTAATTTGTGTCATAATGATATGAATTTGATTTTGTGCGAATGGCATACATAACGAAGGAAAACAAAAATCCCTTTTGATGATGGCATGGAAGGCTGGCTGTATGCCGTTATGCCTACTTAATGCATCATGCCGACATAATATGTTTGTGGCTGTAAAGCACAACAAGAGGCACGAAGTTGGTCAGATCTTTACCACTCCCCACTAGCTAAGCAAGCTAATTTAGCTCCAGCGAGGTTGAATTATTCCACTTACTTATGCATGCAAATCTCATAATCATGCCAAAGAATTATGACGGTTTTGTGACACTAAAGAATAAAAATAGATCCTGAAGACAGTTTACTGCGCCTCAAGCTCAGGTTTTCAGTCATTCCAAATATCTAAATGAACTTATATATTTTCTCCCTTGAAATGTTTTTGCATCATATTCAAATCCATCTCCAATTTAAACATTTGCCCTCTTAATAATGCAGACCTCTGGGCTTAGGACGCAAAGAATACACAATTCTAAACCTGAGACCCTAATGCCAAACAGCACCATGTCCACAAAGCCTCAATGTGAAACCTTACGCTGGGGGCAGATGGGGCATTTGACAGTCGGGATCAAACTGGTTCCATATGACCAATGCTGGCAGCGCTCCAACCCTGGGGCAACTATAGCCTTCCTTATAGCAGAGGTACAAAGCTAAGGCCAACTCTGCATAAGGGCTAGTGTATAATCCCAATGAATAAATATTATGTTTCCAAGATATTTCAGAATGTGATGCCCATGCAGCGTGGTAGATTGATTTTCATATATGTTGCCCTCGGTATAATCATTTTCCCTGTGCTAGATCGATTTTCATATGTTCTAGGTGTTCCTGGTGATTTGGTCTCGGACGAGAGAGAAAGCAAATGTGGGTATTTTATAATTTTGTGCAGATCCTTTTCCCTTAAAACATAGTTTATCGCCAAAAACATTTAAAATATATCAATGTAAAAAAAAAAGAGAAAAAAAAGTCACAAAGATAGCTCACTGCATGCCCTGTTGCTAGACGGGAAAAGAGAAAATAGAGACACTTCAACGTTATTCATCAGTCACATTCCATCTTTCTATTGGATTTAGCCAAGCAGATTCGCATCAATGTTGGATCCGAGGGCTTGCTATGAATACACAACACAAAAAATATATAATAAATAAGTAAATTCAATACTACATTGTTGGAACGGAGTCAGGGAAGACGTCAAACAAAATCCCTATAAACCAGGCTCTGCTGGATTTTGACTACTCTTCATAAAAGAGCAACAAAGCGTTGGCCTCCATCAGTGGTGGAAGAAGTACTCAGATGTTTACTCAAGTAAAAGTAGCCATACCATAATTCAAAATACTCTGTTACATGTAAAAGTCCTCTATTCTAAAAGCAAAAAAAAGCAATGGCATAAAAATATACATACATATACATATAAGTACCAAAGTAATAGTAAAAGTGTTTTATTTATTTATTTATATCCAATCTACAAGCTCACAGCGCTGTTGTAAGCTTGTAGATCAGCTATTTTAGAATAACCCAAGTATAAAATACAGCTCACTCGCTTAAGCCTTAATGTACTGTATGTTTTGTAATGATGATCTAAATCTGCAAAGTTACTAAAGCTGTCAAATAATTGCAGTGGTGTAAAAAAGTACAATATTTGCCTCTGAGATGTAGTGGGGTAAAAGTATAAAATATAAATAAAATAAAAATTAAACACTCAAGTAAAGTAAAAGCATCTCAAAATTTTACTTAAGTACAGTTACTTAGAGTAAATGTACTTTGTTACTTTTTCCACCATGTACCGAAGGCCCGCCAATAGCAAACAAAGAGAATGTACCGGACTGTTTTATGGGCCGGCCCGCAGCGATGCATGATGGGAAGTAATAACCACATCATTACCAACAGCGGCTCAGGCTTGTCATACGTCAGAGGAATAAAGACAGCATGCCGAGATCACGCTCTAGCTGCCAGACCAAGGCTCTGGAGGACTCTGTCACACATATGGACATGCTCACACACATGCACGCAGGCACACACGCAGCATGCACGCACGCACGCACACACACGCGCAAACACACACACACACACACACACACACACACACACACACACACACACACACACATACACACACATACACACACTTGCGTATGCACATACATACGCATACGCATGCACACGCATACGCATGCACACGCATACGCATGCACACGCATACGCATGCACGCACAACCAACCACACAACTATCAGCCAAGTGAAACACAATCACTCCCTATGAAATGTTGAATGCAATCGGACTCTACCATACTTGAGCGAGCATACACACACACACACACACACACACACACACACACACACACACACACACACACACACACACACACACACACACACACACACACACACACACACACACACACACACACACACACACACACACACACACACACACACACACACACACACACACACACACACACACACACACACACACACACAGCTGGCACATGCCTCGCTGCCAAGGCGAGAGACAGGACTTCCGCTGGCACCGCAAGTTCTGCCAATCCAGGTCAGAGGTCCAACAATTCACTGGCACATTCCTCAGAGTGTCAGCGCTCGTCGCGTATACACTCCAGACAATTTACTCATTATCAAATAACTGCATCGCGTAACATGCACGTTCTCCAAGATCCAAGTGTAAATCTGCAAGCGAAAAGATTTACACCAGCTAGAGACATCTGGTCTGCTCAAAGACATTGAAAAGGCACTAATAGAAACCTCAGGATGGAGGAAAAATACACACAGACACACACACACACACACACACACACACACACACACACACACACACACACACACACACACACACACACACACACACACACACACACACACACACACACACACACACACACACACACGCACGCACGCACGCACGCGCACACACCCCCCCCCGCCACACACACCCCCCCACACACACACACACAAAAGTGTTAAAGTATGCATGTGCATGCGGCCATGTGCACAAAACCAAAAAACACACAATATAAAGCTATTTTTCAGTCCCTCTCTGTCCCCCTCTCTTACAGTACATGACTGTGCACTCTGTGGATCACTCATGAACTTTCACACACGCACACGCACACGCACACACACACACACACACACACACACACACACACACACACACACACACAGCACGCGCAAGGATGCACACACTCTTAACAGTATAGACCTCTGTAGTCCAGACGTTTGTGCAAGAGATCCAATAGCCCACAGGCTCACAGAGGAGATAAAAACACTGTGTAATATGTGATCAGTCTCAGTGTACTGTAATACTCTAAGAACGCAGTGTCCTGCTAGGAAACTTCATTATGATCTGTCTGTCAGCAGCAGGCCAGCTGAGTTTGGACAAGGATTTTGGACGGTTGGCCATTTTCTTTTATATTCTCTGCTTAGCAACTCATGTGCCAGTGCCAAGTATAATGCTATTAGATTAACTGCATGAGAAGATGTCAACTATGGTAGATTTACAGATGTATATATCAAAAAACTGTATTGTATGTTTGATGAAACCATTTTTCTCCAAACATACAATAGAAGAAACTATACTGTGCTGCAAAGAATCAGGAAGGGGTGCATGGGCAAGCTTTATTTGACAGCAACATTTACTGTATATATACACATGCACGCACAGGTACACAGACACACACCCACACGCACACGCACACACAGTATATATATCTTTTTCATACTGGCGAGGAAAGCTTCTTGAAGTACAAGAACTTCACTGGCTGCAATGTTGCTACCAGCTGTATTGTATGTGCATGTGACAATAAACACCATGAACATTGCGCAAATAAACATAAACACACACACACACAAACATAAATACACACACACACAAACACTGCTACATAGATCAAAATAGCAGAGGCCGTGCAAAGGGAAAGACCATAAAGACACCTTTCAACACAGGACTTTGTTAAATTACACCTCAACATCCCAGGACAATACAGACGGGCCACTTTATCCACATATGCATAGGAAAAGCACAGAGCAGGGTAAAATGAAGAAGAAGGGGGGGAAAAAAAGAGTAAAAATAGCACAATGTCAACGCGTGTAATCGAAACCAGAGCTCACAGCTTTCTCTCTCTGCCCTTTAGAGACTGGTGCAAAACAGTCAGACTTCAACCCTCCCTCCCTCCCCTTTGGCTGCTTCACAATATCATCCCCTTTAATAAAAACATAACTTTTTGCCCAACAACAAAGCCAGCCAGAGCTGCTCAGGTACCCCAATCACCAGCGAGCTCCAGCCTGAGTCACGTTGCCTGGGCCCGCACACCGCTGCCCAAAGCCTCCGCCAGGCGCCAGCTGCTTTCAATTAAAACAAGGCCCAACCAGAGAAAGGGGAGAGAACGTCCGCACTCACCAAAATGGCTAGCTATTCCGAGCCAGTTCTTTTTCGCCCTGTTTCTTTTCTCTTTTTTCCTGACAGAAGACATCAAGTTGTTTGAAATTTTCTGGGTAAACACTGTGTTTTCGTTCTCGCTCCCGAGGCAAGTTTAGCCGGTTGTCATGCAGATCCATAGCCTATGACCCCGCCGCGAGATGAAAACGCGACGACCGGTTCAAGTGCAATCCATGCATCCAGCGCGCTTTTTTATGATATCATGCTCCGGAATTACGCTCTGGGGATGATTGGGTGGAAACTACAGAGTGCACAATGCCAGTGCAGTCAACCCATCCAAGAATCTCCCCGAGGTACATAATAATCTTCCAAAGTGAGGCTCATCCTGACCAGATATTGTCTCGGTGACCACAGCCTTGATATTTTCAAGACGTTCCATCTCTGCTACGTGCTCAGGGAACCGCAGGCCTTCCACCAAACAGCCATGTGAGGGCAATCTGCGCGGGTGATTTATCGAGAGACAGTGAAGTCGGAAAGCATGCATCTGAGCTGCATTCTAGAAAACCCTGTGAGGTCATCGAGTGAGTGTAGATCACACTGCACGTTGGAACACCTGACGAAGTGCACCTGTCAGTGCAGTCAGCGCTGGTTTGAGCTTGATTTAAAACAAAGTCGTCGTGATCGCGTGACTCTTGCCTGACAAGTACAAAAATGATGACAAAGGGAAGACATGCAAACGCAACAAAGACTGTATTAGTAATCCATATCTATGCTATAGTATCACAGGACCATATCAATACTACATATGAGGGTTTTTTATTACAGCAAGTCCTGTGTTGATAGAGTGTACAGTATATGCTACAGTACAGTATCATCCTGATGTCTCTAGAGCCTTGGCTTGCTATGTGCAGGGGAACACTACTATACGACGGGTACGTGCTCCTGATGGAAAACTCATAAAACAAGAGAGAGAGAGACAGCAATAACATGAACTCTCTCTCTCTCTCTCCCTGGTGTGGTGCCAGTCTATCTCTGTGTCTCCTGCGGCTGACACTAAAGCCCTGTAGAGCCCCCTCCCTCCCTCTGTCTCTCAAATCCCCCCCATTTTCCCTCCCTCTTCCATCTCTCTCTCACCCACAGCTCAAAACTCAACCACCCCCCACTCCCCTACCTTTTCTCTCACTCACTCCTGCCATATACTGTATTCCTCTCCTCTCTCTCTCTCTCTCTCTCTCTCTCTCTCTCTCTCTCTCTCTCTCTCTCTCTCTCTCTCTCTCTCTCTCTCTCTCTCTCTCTCTCTCTCTCTCTCTCTCTCTCTCTCTCTCTCTCTCTCTCTCTCTCTCTCTCTCTCTCTCTCTCTCTCTCTCTCTCTCTCTCTCTCTCTCTCTCTCTCTCTCTCTCTCTCTCTCTCTCTCTCTCTCTCTCTCTACTCCTAAATTACCTATCCAGGCAGTGGTAGATACCCCTTCCTGCCCAGGGTCACTCAACTTACCGCAAACTTGAGAGATGAGGTGCATTTGAGTGTGAGTGTGTGTGTGTGTGTGTGTGTGTCACACACACACACACACACACGCACGCACACGCACACACACACACACACTCTATGTGAGGACACTGCATATGATGCAGAAAAATGCACATCCTCTCTCTCTCTCTTTCCCGCTATCCTTCTCGTTTGATGTCCCCAGGGGTGGGGGTGTGGTTGTGTGGTGTGTGTGTGTGTGTGTGTGTGTGTGTGTGTGTGTGTGTGTGTGTGTGTGTGTGTGGTGGAGGTGACTGCACTAAAAGTCATTGTAGAGGTGCTCGTGATTGAGGGTCTGAGGAAGTGGGATCTGGAAAAAGAACAGCATCATCCCCCTGTTTTTAACATGGAAAAGCAGATGGAGTGAGAGAGTGAAGGACAGACAGAGAGAGAGAGAGAGAGAGAGAGAGAGAGAGAGAGAGAGAGAGAGAGAGAGAAACAGAGAGAGAGAGAAACAGAGAGAGACAGGCCTTAAGGTACCATGCTGGACGTCTGAGATCAGAAAACTATGAAGATCTGATGGAAACAACAGAAAAATGTACTGTGTATTTCAGTGGTTGTGTCAGTCCAAGAGTGCGTGCGTGCGTGCGTGCGTGCGTGCGTGTGTGCGAGCGTGTGTGCGTGTGTACGTGCGTGTGTGCGTGTGTTGACGCTACGGTGCTCAGTAAGTCACGTGTACAAGAATAAATCACTCTGTAGCTGGGATCCATTATTACCACAGAGAAAATGTGCCAAAATCAACCCCCATCTCCCCCTTCTCTCTCTCTCTCTCCCTCACTCTCTCTCGCCCTCTCTCAAATGCAACAGTGGAACATTTTCTTTCTTTTAAGCTGGACAGTCTCAGAGCAACTGTGCTAGTCTATATCTTTTTTTTCTTGACTTCTTTTAATACTTTATTTAACCAGGGTAAAACCACATTGAGATTTTCATCTCTTTTTCAACTGGGCCCTGTCCAAAGAAGGCAGCAGACAGTACAATATACAGTAGGTAGATCCACATGCTGTATAAAAGCAACATTAAAACAAACACATCTAGCATCTAGACAACACAACGTAGAGTGAACCAAGAGGGAAATATGTAGACGGTAGTCATAGATTGTAAAACTTCTGCGGGGGATTCTCCCCCCACACCCCCCACAGAGCTTGGTCTGGGAGAATCTACTCGCAACATAATGTTGCTATAAGACAGAAACCTTGTATCTCCATATTTCAACTTTTGTATGCATTAATGCCCTACTGCGTCACACAAGAGTGTCGTGCAAAAGTAGCAAAAATCATAGATATCCAAGCTCACAACTCGTTGCTTCGTGATGCGCTGTGAGCTTGTACATCTAATTTTTTTTTTTACATTTTGAAAGTGAAAGTGGTCTGAAAGTCTGCCTGTGGGTTTTACCCAACGAAAAGTACAGACTAGAGATTGTGACTAAAAAATAACTACATTGGATCCAATGGAACCCAGGTTCCCCCCATTTCCTGAAAAGTAAACGTGTTGGACATACTGTACAAGGTTTCTGCCCGACAGCAACGATACCTGAGTGCTCCACTACTAGTGCAGAGTTCAACGGCTCTCAATCAACGTGGTTCTGGCTGAGTGACTCTAAAGCTGGAAACTTGATGTCACAACTTGTGATGGACTTTTCTGATTAGGTTTACAGTAAAACAAACACCACAATAAGCAAACGTAAACCAGACTCCTCCCGTTTTGGTCGTCATTCCCCTGACCCCCAAGGATCTGAGAGACAGTCATTCCCACTGGAAAGGAATACGATTGTAATCCCATGTTTAGTCGCCACCATCCAACCGACACACGCTCATGCATGCATGTGTGCACACACACACACACACACACACACACACACACACACACACACACACACACACACACACACACACACACACACACACACACACACACACACACACACACACACACACACACACACACACACACACACACACACACACACACACACACACACACGCACAGAGTGCGAGGTTGTGGACAGCCAACCGCAGTGCTGAAACAGTTTTTTTTAATATAGCCCAGTAAACATAACACAGTGGTCAGCCTAGGTCAAAATAGTATTCTTGAATAATTCTTAGCGTTTGTTTTGACCTGTTTGGAGTAGCAGATGGGTGGGGTTTACCGCATCAAGACAATTCAGTTTGCCACATGCAGACAACACAAGGAGTGCTGCAGTATAAGGTTTGGGGAATCACTTCAGTATACTTTTCTGTGAGTGATAATGTAGTGAATATTTCTCAAACAGTTGGACGGGATCCAGAATGGAACCAGGATTAACTTCGGATTTCTGGGCCACATGACTAACATATCACATGACTGGGGCAACATTATTCACTAAAAAGAAATCTGTGACCCATGGCATCTTGATGGCCCCTGTCAGCTCAGGGTCTATGGAAGTTTGTTTATTTTTCACCACCGGAAGGAGTGAAAGGTGAGTGGAGAAGAGGAGATGACGGGGATCACAGATGATCTCACTGGCACAGAGCAGTATGACATCGCTTAACATTGCTAGCCCATAGGATTATTAACACCAGCCTAAAGTGTGTCTGTGGCCTGATAGGTTAGTCTACCATATCATCCAGCTTGGCAGGGTGGCCACATGATGGCACCAACCACTATGTGGATGTTCTATTCTATTAAAGCAATCTAGTTTGTGGGTAAAATAGTACTGTCTCGTACCCAGCGGTAGTGTAGGGATTAGCCACAGATACAGTCAATACGCTCTCACTAGTTTTGGAAGGTTTTCACCTACAGTATAATGACATGCCCAAAATAGGGATGCCATGGTTAATGTGGTTAAGCCCTCTGACTCTGGAACTACAACACATGTAGGATGGGATGACTGCCAGAGCTCTCCCTATCAGCTTTCCTACTTTTGCCATAAATAAATATCAAGAGAAATGGGCTGATGGCTCTCCATTTTCTTTTTCAAAATACAAAAGAAAATTCCCCCCGGAGGTCTACCTTGACAGTTGATATAAATGTTCAGTAAGTGGTAATGGGAGAACAGTATAACCTGGTCTTTGATCTTTTATCCTAAGGCAATCTATTTTTTATTGCTTCATGTGACTGATGCTAGGTTAGGCTATAAAATAAAATGTACATTTTAAAATCTTGATTTAGCCGTTTTGGGAGTTTTGTTTCATTTCACTGAAACTAAAGTCTTTATTTTATCATTTTTAAATACTGATTTACAAATTCCAAAGACAATTTGTTTCCAAACGATGTAAACAAATGTGACAATCTGGCAGAAAATGGTTTTAAAAGGTTAACAAGCCATCAGCAACGCTTATCAAAATATGTGTTGTGACTGGACGTTTTGATAATGTCTGAAGGAGAAGAGGACAGTCAAACACAGTGAAACATAAGAAGGTTTACAGTACAACCGCAGTCAGCGCTTTATTGGAACACAGATATTTCAGCTGAAGAGCAACTGAAAAAGGTGTGCAACAAGCTCAATGTAAATGCTATAATATAAATGCCTTATCATTAATATCACGTGAACTGGGTTGACCTGGCTTAACACACGGCCATAAATGAAGTTGTGACACCATGGGTTCAAATCTAGCCCATGAACCTGTGTCAAATGTCATTCCAATTCATTTCAAATGTCAAGAAAGACTCTTTCCTATCATTCACTGTCAAATATCATCTTGAAATAAAATAATATAATATATAATATATTCATCTGAGGTCAAACATGTGGAAAGATAGAGCAATAACCAAAATAATAATACAACTTATAAACAATAACCACTAAACCACTAAACTATATCATTTCCTTCTACAAATCTAGTCACCGAACTACATGCTCACAAAGAATTCTTGCCTATTTTCATTATTATGTCTAGAATAGGGACTTTAAGGTTATTTTTTATACTGGTGCTCTATGATGGTATTTTTTCAGCACAACAGACCAGAGTACTCTGGGACAACAATACTAGTATCATGACAAATATGTAATATGACTTTTCTTGCACTGTGTTAGAGTTATTGTGTGTGTGTGTGTGTGTGTGTGTGTGTGTGTGTGTGTGTGTGTGTGTGTGTGTGTGTGTGTGTGTGTGTGTGTGTGTGTGTGTGTGTGTGTGTGTGTGTGTGCGCGCGCGCTTGTCTGTCTGTCTGTCTGTCTGTCTGTCTGTCTGTCTGTCTCTGTCTGTGAACTTGAGTCTTGAGGTCAATGAGTGGTCATGCGTGCGTGTGTGTGTGTGTGTGTGTGTGTGTGTGTGTGTGTGTGTGTGTGTGTGTGTGTGTGTGTGTGTGTGTGTGTGTGTGTGTGTGTGTGTGTGTGTGTGTGTGTGTGTGTGTGTGTGTGTGAGAGACAAGGGGGCTTGCATGCACCTATGCTTGAGTGAGTGTTTATCTGAGGTTTTATGCCGACTGTCTCATAAAATGGACAAGCACTTGGAGAGACCATCCCTTCACGGCACTGCCTCAACTCTGACCCGTGCGAGACCACCTACCAGGCAGGGGCCAGCAGATGCATCACCTCGCTGAAGCCTTGACGATGGCCATGCCAAAACACACGTCCAGCCAAATTACATCATGAATTTACAGCCCTGGTTACGGTGAAAACATCACCACCTGACCGTGCATGGCTGCACCATCCACTAACACAGTAGTCTTCAAATGCACACAAGGGGGCTATATCCCAGACAGTCATTGCAAGTTTGGATAAGAATACTGTATCAGCTAAATCTCTAGCATTAGAGATTTAAGTGATAGACACATTCACACTACACAGGGCTTCAGATTGTGTGGTGTCCCTATTTTGAGCATGTCATGATAGACCCTTCTTTTTTTTTTTAAAGAAGGAGAAAAAAAGCATAAATAGCTATTAGAGCTTCCTGAGCTACCGGCTATTTTCACTATTTTGAACTACAGTAGATGCAGACACAAGATTTTCAAATTGAGTTTAAGTTAATAGTGCAGCCCTAGCACATGTAACACATCCAATTCAGTGTGTGACTGAATTGGAGACATTTTTTTTAAGTTACTTCCGCTACATCTGAAAGCATTACTTGCTTTATCAGACGACACAATGGAGAGAGACAGGAGAGAGGGATGGAGAGAGAGAGAGAGGGCGAGACATACAAAGCAGGTCATGAGCCGGATCTGAACCTATGGCTTCTCAACTAGATCTCTGCCTACGCCAGCTGTCTGGGATGTATGGGTTTTGTATTTCATGCAGGTCGGAGGAGGTTCGGCGCTGCCCTGCCATAGAGCCACGAGACAGAGAGAGACAGAGGAGGGATAGAATCAACCAATCAGAAACACAGAGACAGTTGAGTGTAACAAATGCAGAGAGAGAGTGAGAGACAGGGCAAGAGAAATGGATAGACACAGAGACAAAGAGAGAGATTAAAAGATAGAGGTAAACAAAGAGGGGAGGGGAGAAAGCAGAGCTCAAATCACCCGTAGCAACTGAGAACAACACTAATAAGATCCATGTATCTGGCCCAGCCATCTGCATTCCCCAGTCATGATGTCCAAATGGGCAGACTGACCGTGTACCCTCACTCCCACACCTGCTTGAGAGCTCTCTCCATCCTTTTCCCTACACAGTCAAATCCTCAATGTTCTTTTTCTTTTTTTATGGACAAGTGGAGAAAAATGAACACTGAGGCTTTTGCTGTGTACAACTCTCAAACCACTCTGATGCAGTATGCCCTTACTTCATCAAAACCTAGAATTCCCTCTCCCTCTCCCTCCCTCCCCTCTCTCTCTCTCTCTCTCTCTCTCTCTCTCTCTCTCTCTCTCTCTCTCTCTCTCTCTCTCTCTCTCTCTCTCTCTCTCTCTCTCTCTCTCTCTCTCTCTCTCTCTCTCTCTCTCTCTCTCTCTCTCTCTCTCTCTCTCTCTCTCTCTCTCTCTCTCTCTCTCTCTCTCTCTCTCTCTCTCTCTTTCTAACAACTCAAAACAATCACAACTCTGCCCTTGTTTGAAACACACCATCTCAAAGAGCTCTCCTGGAGGGTGGAGGAGGCTGACAGGGGCACGCACGCACGCACGCACGCACGCACGCACGCACGCACGCACGCACGCACGCACGCACGCACGCACGCACGCACGCACGCAGGCAGGCAGGCAGGCAGGCAGGCACACACACACCTAAATCTGTCACTTCATGACGTTGGCACAGACAAAAAAATAACAAAGGCCTCCCAAATCACGGCCAGGGCAGTGCAACACTCTATCTGTGAAGGGCCAAACAAAGGAAGGGCCTGCTGACCGGTCACACTGTGTTTATTTTCCACAGGGAACAATGCATTTTAAGGAGGGAAGGGGGCGGTGGTTCAAAGTGGGGGCCGCTGGTGGGGGACAATTGGAAAGGAATATACGTCTATAAAATGGTTGATTTCCATTCAAATTAAATTATATGCCAATTTAACCACTTTCAATCTGGCATCCCACATTTTCAAAATTTAGCGATGCTTTGTGAACTTGCTATTTTAAAGCTTAAACCACTCTTTTATTTTGTCACACAATGAGTCAAAGAAAAGCAATTCCAAAAGATTGTAATGGGCTTGAGTGAGTGTGAGAGAAGTGGAGTAGAGAGACAGAGGGAGGGGTTACGTGAGAGGGGGAAAATTGATGACAAGAACCAGAGATAGTGAAGGCGACTAGGAGAAGGAGAGAAAAATACATCTAAACCTGGCTCTTATTTCTTTAGGTCACCACTCAGGGTCATGCTGGGGTACACGGAATACATCTAGGCTGTCAATCATATAAAACTAAACTTATGATGATGAACCAGATAGCACTGCACTTTCTTAGTTAGAAAATAAAAGCAGCCAATCAGCAACAACTGACAGTCAAACATGCTTGCACGCCAAGAGAGGCCGAATAAAAACAACACTCAATCGACTTCCCTCTCGGTGCAAAGCTCCAGGCCTCTCAGATGTTTAAGATCACAAGCATTGATAAGGCATGTCCAGCAGAATACTCTTTGTTTGAGGCTTTCCAAAACATTACACACACACACACACACACACACACACACACACACACACACACACACACACACACACACACACACACACACACACACACACACACACACACACACACACACACACACACACAGCGGGGAAAAGTAGGTTGTCAATTCTCCTCAAGCAGCCAATCAATTGCGAGAACGCAAAAGCGGAGAGAGTGAAAAGGGTCACGACCCTGGAGGATGGGAATAATCACCCAGTAGCTACTGAGTTTCTGGTACATAAATACTGCATTGGAATGACATTAGTCCAAGTCCCCGAACGTTTACACTGCTGTAACACTGTGTGCTTAGTGGTACCAGTGATGGAGATATCTGGGGTCAGCCTTGCAAAGAAAAACAACTGTAGTCAATGGGAGAGGCCATATTATTTCCCATGACCAGCTATCACAAACACAAATAAAAGACTAACTTAAATATGTGTTAAGAAAATAGCCGATCAACAAGCTCACACCATGTTGCATTGCGATGTGTTGTGAGCTTGTGGATTGGCTGTTTTTGCAATTTATGAAAATTCTGGAACATTTAAAAAAGGTTTAGCCTACATAATAGGGACGCCGGGGTTAATGTGGGTTTTAGATAGTTACGTTGTGGTAGGCCTATATCATATTTATTTTGTGTCCTACAGTATGGAGAGACTCCTCAGTGAAAAGAGAACCACCACAGTACTATAGAGACTGGCTCTACAGTGAAAAGGCATGGTAAAGTCATCTACCTCAAGGGCTGAGAAGGACTCAGACTTAGCATGAAATAAAAAGGTTTGGGAAGGTAGCAATACATTTCTCTCATTAAGGCCACATTGGAGTCTGCATGGAAGGAGATCGCAATCTTCGCTGCAGGCAAACTGAGAGAACATTTGATATCCCCATTTGGTCACACACAAAACGTTTGAGTTAAATTAGTTAACAAGGTTTTGCCAAATAATCCTTCTTTTCAATCATGTTTGAGTTTGTCTTTCTCTGCACAACCAACCGCTGTGTTAAGTTTCAATTTCAAGACTTTCACTGGCTGGGAAAAAAAATAAAAAAAACGTATCCAAGATTATCACAGTTACTCATGTTCTTGATTCGTTGCACAAAGCTATTATGTTTTTCAATCACTTTTTTTAATTACCTCCACAGCAATAACTAAAGCACATTTCTTAGCGGAAGCAGCAGTGAAACCAATTTGGTTTTACTCTAAAAACTCCAATTTATACACATGTATAATCAAGCCTGTAATAACATGGCATTTTACGTCCCAGTTGAAATTTCCAAAACACATATTGAGTCACATTTGTTTTTCATTTCAGGAGTGGCTAGGTCTTAGCCACCCAAACCAGGGTTTAGGGTTCCAACAGCCCTCCACTGCACAGAATTTAACTCCTTCCCCTGGGGAACATGCAGGAGTCTAAAAGAGGTGCATCATATTATGGCAAACTCCACAGACGGCTTAAGTTTCACTCAGAGATTTTTTTTCTACCCTCTTGCTTGCCCTCAATGTCTTTTCACAGAGTCTTAAGGGGTCACCCAATTTTAATGGTCACTTATTGCCTGTGGAGCTGAGCCCCGCAATACACAAAAGTACCCCTCTCAGACCACCCTCGTGCCAAAACAGCCACAGGCTCTAAAGCTCAAAGTGATACTGCCCGCCATGATGCATACCTAAACTAGAGGACCATAGGAATTACTTTCTTTTTCAAATCTCCATGGGATGGGAGAAACCACCATGGGCCTTAAACCTTGATACAACAACCCTAGAATGAGGAATGTCTTTAGGGGAGAAATTACAATCCTTTTTTTTTCATTTGTGCATATGCACTGATAAGAATATTCCAAGTCATAACAGCAGCATAGCTCCTGCAGAGAGACACACAACACTCATTTTCCCTTCCCAAGTACACTGAAGGGACATACTGTAGTGGAGAAATTGTTATGACCAGTATGTTTTTGGGAGGGGGGGACAATGAAGTTTCTTGCCACAAGGCCTTAATGTTACGGCAGTTTTGGTTTAATATAACAGAAGAGTGTGTAAAAGACTGGAATTTAATGAATGAGTGTTCAAATGTAACAGGTAGCCTAGATGTTTATGTGGGAGTTAAACTCATACTTTTCACTTTCTTCTCATGAAACCTTGATCACATTTCATTCATTCACTCAAATGGCTTTTATCAAACACAAGCAGTTCAACCCATGCCTCGCCACCGTGCCAAACAGATCAAACAGATGTACAGCAGAAGACCATAATAGCAATTAGCGTACCTCCCAAACCTTTGTAAACAGAAAACTCAGCAATGTACTCACCTCAGCACGCTGTGTCCTGGGCTGACTTGCATCCGTCTCAATGGCATACACATCTACCAGGTAGAGGTCAGAGCCCTGCTCCCGGTCCAGCTCGGCAGCGGTCTGAATCACCCCGGTGTGGCGTCCGATGGTGAACAGGCGTCCCACGGCCTTCCCGCCACTCCGCACTGCCACAATGAAAAACTCCACTTTGGTCGCTGAGCCACGGGGACTGGAGGCGTCCAGTGAGATGACGTTGGTACCCGGCGGCTGGCCCTCCTTGAGGATGGTGATGTATTTGGGCTGGGAAAACACAGGCCCGTCGCCCCCCTGGAGTATGATGGTGAGGTCAGTTCGGGAGGTCTTGCGGTCTGTGCCGTGGTCAGTGGCCGACACCGTGAGCGTGTATATGAGCCGGGAGGGCACCAGCTGGGAGGCCAGGCGTATGTCCCCACTGTAGCGGTCCATGATGAAGGTGTCCGAGTCACCCTTCACAAGCTCATACTCCACCTCGCCATTCGCCCCCTCGTCAGGATCAAAGGCCACCACCGTGGTGAGGATGGACCCGATGACTATGTTGGGCTCAGCCACGAGGGCATTCTGGGACATGAATGTAGGTATGTTGTCATTCTGATCTGTGACCCATATTGTGACGTTCTTCAGGGCAAAGCGTCGGAATTCCACGGGCACCGCCTGGTCAGTCGCCTTAATTGTCAGTTCAAAGAGATTAGAGAACTCTCTGTCTATCTCCTTATTTGTGTATATGAGTCCAGTGCTGGGGTTGATGCTAAAGTGGCCCCCTCTGGGTGTCTGCTGGACAATGGAGTATTCCAGTTGGCCGTTTATGTCTGCATCTGTGTCATGGGCTGTAATTGTCATGACAGAGGCCGAGGTGGGAAGATTTTCCGTGATGGATTTGAAAATGTCACCCGGGGTAAAAATGGGTGGATTGTCATTGAAATCCCTGACATGAATGACCACAGGAATGGATGAGGACCGTGGCGGTCTCCCATTATCCTTTGCAGTGATGTTGAGTTTGTAAAATGACTGTGTCTCGTAGTCCATTTTTTTAATTAAGAAGATGCTGCCAGTGTTGGGACTGATACTAAAAGTGCCATGGTTGTTGGTGGCTGTGATGCTGTACGTTATGTCTGCGTTCTGACCAGAATCTGCATCAGTGGCGGTCACAGAGGCCACCAGCTCCCCTATCCTCATGTTCTCAAGCACATCGACAGACACGGAGGATTTAGGGAAGGAGGGGGAGTTGTCATTCTCATCCAAAATGCTAATGCTTAGCATACATGAAGAGGACAAGGGCACAGTACCAGCATCAACTGCAATGATTTTCAGTGAGTAGGAGGATGTGGACTCATAATCAAGCTTTCCCACTAAAGTCACCTGTCCGGAACTGCTGTCAATGGTAAACTGTCCCTCCTCGTTGCCGTCGGCTATTCGGTAATGGACCAGCCCATTGTTGTTCTCGTCCACGTCGGAGGCAGAGACCCTCAGCAGCTGTGTCATATTCTGGGCCAACTCAGAGATGGAGGCCTGGTAAATGTCTTTGGTGAACTTGGGTGGGTTGTCGTTAATGTCCTGGATGTAAACTTGCACTTTGGCCTGGTCTCTCAGGGGCTTGGGGAGACCCTGGTCAGAGGACACGACCATGAAGCTGAACACAGAGGCGCCTCTTTGTCTCATGAGTGACTCTCTGTCCAACTGCAGTGTGCTGGTTAACTCCCCTGTTATGGCATTCAGTTCAAAGTTGGGCTGCGGAGTCTCAAATGTGTATCTAACCTCACTGTTTGGGCCAAAGTCCTTATCCTCGGCAAAGACACGCCCCACCAGTGACCCTCTCTTCTGCTCTTCCTCAAAGTGGAACACATAATTGGTGCTGTTAAAGAGGGGCCGGTTGTCGTTGACGTCGTCTAGAATTACACTGACATTGACACTGGCACTTAGAGGCTCCACGGCCCTGTCTGTGGCTGTGACCACTAAGTTATATCTATCCTGCATCTCTCTGTCCAGCTCGGTTTTAATGTACAGCTGCCCGTCTGGAAAAATCCCAAACACGTCACCTGTGTTGCCACCAACGATATCGTACATTATCTCACCATTCAGGCCAGAGTCTTTGTCGGTGGCTTTGACCTTGAAAAAGCGGCTGTTCACAGGCTCAGACTCCAGGATGATGACCTCATAGGAGAGCTGATCGAACACAGGGGAGTTGTCGTTGACGTCGTAGACGCTGACGGTGAGCATGAGGCTGGAGGTGCGCTGTGGCACGCCCATATCTGAGGCGATGATCTCCACATGGTAAGAGCTAGTGGTGACCTCCAGTGGGCCAGTAAGTGTGATGAGACCATGCTTCTCGTGAATGTGGAACAGTCCCTTCGGGTTCTGTTTGATGCTGTAGATCACCATGCCATTACTGCCCTCATCCGGGTCTGATGCTTTGGCCTGGAATATGACATGTCCTGTGCTCCAGTTCTCCACCGCACTTACGTGTTCGACAGCATGGATAAAATGGGGGGCATTGTCATTCAAGTCCTTTACTGTGATATTAACCAGGGCCTCACCAGTGACCTCCCCACCCCTGGCCACCACTTTCAGCTGATAAAACGCCTGCTCCTCTCTGTCAATTTGACTGGATGCTGCAATTTGGCCCACACCGTTGACAGCAAAAAGCCCTCTCTGATCGCCTGAGGTGATCAAATACGTAATGTTTGTGTTCAAATCGACAGTGGTGGCAGACACCGTACCTATAACTGCTCCGATGCCCACATTCTCAAACATGACAAAGCTGTATATATTTTGGCTGAATGTGGGTGGGTTGTCCTGCGTGTCTATGACAGTGATGGTCACGATGGCTTGTGTGTGCGAACGGAGGCCGCCCCCATCTGCTGCAGTCACCTGCAGCTGGTAGGCCATCTTTTCCTCCCTGTCTAGGGGCACCAGTGTCGTGATCTTGCCCGTGTTGCTGTTAATGTGGAATTTGGATGCATCCCCTGCTGTGATGATATATTTCACTGTGCCATTTCGACCCATGTCGGGGTCCGTGGCTGACACCGTGGCCACGTAAGACCCCGAGGGCTCGTTCTCTTTCACATTGGCAAAGTACTGCACTGGATAGAACACCGGCCTGTTGTCATTGATGTCCCTCAGGGTGATGTTGACTTTGCAGATGGAGTGAAGAGGGGGGCTGCCTGAGTCTGTTGCCTGAATGTGGAGTAAGTAACAGTCCTGGACCTCTCGATCTAGCTCCGTAGCGGCGCTTAATCGGCCTGATGCGGCGTCCAGGCGAAACAGCTGTTGGACACTGGCGGGGGTCTCGGCATCGAACGAGAAGCGGACAGTGCCGTTGGGCCCCAGGTCGTCGTCTGAGGCGGACAGCACAGCCAGCTCACTGCCGGCAGGTGCGTGCTCCACAAGGGAAAGGTGATATGTGCTCTGGGTGAAAGTGGGCACTTGGTCATTCACGTCAGTGATGTTGATTATCAGTTTAGTGTAGGAGATTTTGGGCTGCAGCCCTTGGTCCTTGGCACTGATGTTGAGCATGATTTCTGATGCTATTTCTCTGTCCAGCAAAGCGGCACTGGTGACCAAGCCGCTGTTTTCACTGATGGAGAACCAGCCCAAAGCGTTTCCAGACACCAGGGAGTAGCGCAAGTTGGCGTTCTGCCCAGAGTCGCCATCTGTTGCAGAGACCCCTTTAATGTAGCTGCCTTTAGGAATGTCTTCACTGATATCTACTCTGTACAGCGCTTCCTGGAATATGGGTGGGTGGTCATTGATATCATTCACAAAAATAACCAGACTGGCAAAGGAGGACCTGGCCATAGGTTTGCCATTGTCTGATACAGACACAGTAAGGTTGTATGATGAAATGCGCTCCCTGTCTAAAACACTGGCCACTTTGATCAAGCTTAAATTAGGGACTGGAGACGTGTGCACTTCAAAGTGCCTCTGTTCGTTTCCCCCTAAGATGGAGACAGATATGTTGCCATTAGCTGTGGGGGAGTCTGAGTCGGAGACAGTGAGTAAAGCCACAACTGTGCCAATTTGGGCATTTTCATCAACAGAGGCAAATTTAGATGTAGTGGGAAAGTAGCGGAATTTCACCACTGGGTCATTATCATTTACATCCACAAGTTTGATGGTGGCTTCTGTTCTGCCTGACAGAGAGGGCACGCCATTATCCACAGCATGGATAGTCAATGAATATTCTTTCTTGCTCTCATAATTCAAGCCCTCTTTAATAATAATGGTACCTACTTTAGGGTCAATTTGGAAAGGTGTCCCCTCGTCTAGAACGTACCGTATGTCAGCATTGGCTCCCTCATCTTGATCTGATGCTGTAATTTGCAGAACACTAGAACCTACTGCTGCATCTTCAAATACACTGTTCTGATACTGGTCATGGTCAAATATAGGAGGGTTATCATTTATGTCTTGAATTGTGACATTGACTTGGAGGTAGCCAAACTTTTTAGGCTCTCCTTTGTCCTCCACCTCAATCAGGAGTTGGTAGAAGGGAGTAACCTCCCTATCCAAGCCTCCAGTTGAAACGAGGTGCAAGAATGCCCCCTCTCCGCTAGGATTGACCGTTATATCCAAGCGGAATTTCCTCTGCTCGTTGCCGTTCACTATTCTGTACGTGGTGTGATCAACTCCGTTACTCCCTATGTCCGAATCCGTGGCGGTGTCTAGAATCACTTGCCTGCCGCTGCTGGCGTCCTCTTTAAACGAAACTACAATTGAGGCGTCGGGAAACACGGGAGAATTGTCGTTTATATCCAACACTACGATCCTAACCTCAGTGGGATACGTGGGCTGGCTGGAGAGCACCACGACATTGATCACATCGCTCTGTAAAAGCTCTCTGTCAATCACCGAGGAGGTGTAAATGACTCCGGTGGTGCCGTTAATTGCGAAAAGTTGATGGTTTTCACTGAAGCGGTAGGTGAAGCTGGGCTTGGTCTCTATGGTACCCACGTACGTGCCGACGGGCTGCTCCTCGAATACCTGGAACTCTTGGCGAACTTGACTGGACGCTGAATATTGCGATAGTGTCCATAACAGCAATAAAATCAAATGAAACCGGCCTAAACTCCTACCTGTGGGCGCCATGGTCTAGAACCCAGTCCACCTTGTTCAGAACAAGTCCATGCCTATGATGCATCAACTTTACTTAAGTTTTAACGGTCACTATAAAAGCATTGTATTCCAGCAGCTGCGTAATGCAAATCCCAGCAAAGGTGCGTCTCTTTTTTCCACGTTGTCCAAAGTAATTCCACAAGCGTCGTTTGGATCCAGTATAATAATATTTTAATACAAAAAAAAATCCTCTTGCCTGAAGCGTATAATTCCTGCAGACCAATACGTCCCGTGCTGCTTGTCAAGGAAGTTTCACCTCAGATCCAATGTTGCTATAATAAGCATCCTCCTGGGCGGAATGGCATGATCAGATGTGATATATAAAAACAAAACCAAAAAAGTTGCAGTTGCAACTGTCTTGAGAAACAATGGGAGTTTATCCAAAAGTTACAATCTAATTCAGCCAGGCTGATTTTGAGCGCAACTGCAGGCAGAGGCAGGGCAGCTGAGCCTCTACACAGCGTCCCGTAGAAGTAACGGTGCAGGCGCTTCAGTCATATTGTACTCAGGAGCCCCGCAGTAACTTAGAACAAAGCTGGAGTTGGACAAACTCCCTCCCACCGCACAGCTCATTGGATAACGGTGCTCGTGCCCGCCCTCCGCGGCGTTTCCCTTCCTTCCATTGTGAAACGCTGCCGTTGTCCCTAGCCCTGATACATCATGACAGTCATGAATGAACTTCAATCTGGTGTTTGCACTTTCTGCATTTACGGCCCGTACATCTACATAAACGTTCAGATTTAAAATATAAAGTGCTTACCCCATGGCCACGGATGTAACAATTATGTACGGGTCCGTATCTTCCATATTGTTCAATAAAAAGCATTTTAATCCGATCGGTGGACATTTTCATCATCTGCTTTCAACTACGCGACCCTATTGGCTGGGAGGTGTATTGCACTCTGATACGTTATAACTCTATGATAAAATGGCCACCAATCGGATTATTTTTTTTTTTTATTGAACACTACGAAAAATACAGGTACTTCTAAGGAGCCGTACATAATCGTAACATCTGGGGGGGGGGGGGGGGGGGGCAGGTAATGAAGTTCAGCCCGTCGGTACCGTATAGTCTACATTTAAGAACCCCCTCAACAGATAATGTCTTTAAAACCCCACGCCGATGACACGAGTTTAAAAGCAAGGGAAACTCTGATTATATTAATTTTGGGACAACACAGTTTGTTGAAGACAAATGTTCAAAAATATGCGCTGAAATAAGAGCAAATGTGGTTCCCCACTTAATAGTTTTATTACCAATCAGTTGCTTTATTGCACTATAAAAAGAAAAATGCAAGTCTAAAGTTCTGTTATTTGACATAATTGTTTGTTTTTTGCTTGTGGGCTGTCTACACAAATGTGCTCTAAATGCATATGAATGTACGAGCTAATAGCTATTAAAAGCAATGCCGTTTGGATAGGCTAGTTATTAATACAGCTTTGAATTAATATTTTCTAAAATAACTACAGCAAAACTCTAAAGCTAATGACGAGGCGGAAGCACTTACCTTAGATAATGTAGGTAAGCAGCCCCATCTAGTGGCGAAATCAAATCATTCTCAATAAAACTAACCAAACTAAACTAAAAACTAAACAGAGAGCCTGACTCAAACGTGGCGTGGAGGTGAACTTGAGTTACTAGTTACTTTGTAGGTTTTGATTATTATTACAAAACATTCATTAACCTCTTCAGCCATTTGAAAGCCGATATACAAGGTCACAGAATTCGACAGGTGCAGGGAATTTGCCAAATCAAGCTGACTCAGCTGAGCAATCAATGGGCTCATTTGGGCCACAGCCAGAGCGTTTTCTGGTGGTTCTGGACAACCGCCTATCCGAGCGACTCAGCACCGGGCACTGCACTCCCTCGGGTCGTCTGCGACCTTATGGGTGGAATTTGAAGTCGGTCGGTCGAACATTTCTCGATATAGTACATGAATTACAGACATACAGAGATTCGGTGCATTGATTGTAAGATTCTGATTGTCTGTCAGACTATCAGCCAGCCTCCCTTTTGTCTTCCAGTTAAAATATTTTGTGCCAGGGACCCACACATTTTTTGTTTTCTTCTTTTGTTTTTTTCTTCACTTTTTTCAAGATTTGGTTTGAAGGGTAGCCGATCTACATGCTCACTATTGTTGTGAAGTTTTTCCTTTTCGAAATTACTCCATTATTTGCACGGGGACTGCCCATAAGCAGACTGTCCTTGTTTCAACCTAGAAACACCCTTTCAATGCATTAAACTAAAGGACCACTCATCCACTGTGCTTGCTTTGATTGCCTTCTCTTAGGATCTGGGAAAAAATATATAATGTTCTGTGATATGGAAATGTTTTGGATACTAAATCCATTTTTATTTTATTGTTATAAGTAATACAAAAGTGAATAAATGTACCCAGGTAAACACTGATGCCAGCTTAACGAATATAGGCCTAGTAGGGTAATGTAGCCTATGAATTTCCCAGCAAAAAGTATACTACTTAAATAAAATGTACTCTCCATCCTTAACATACAGTAAAACAGAACAGGCTACACACTCACAATAAAATAAAATAATACACTACATTGCAGCAAATTATATCTGCATACTGTTTGGAGAGCAGGCTAAATTCTTCCATATCTATTCATACCCGGCCCTCTGCAATATTATATTGGGAAATTTTGGCACAAAAGTCATGTCAAATGATAATTATCCATTATAATCCTAGCCCTCTTGATTTTGAGAGATTTTTTGTGTGTCAGATTTGATATGTGGCACGGCCACTATAATCAGGCATTGGACTGTCACTGAATGGACATCAAGTTGGACATGAGTCTACGGTAATGTCATTAAATACACTACAACTG
This sequence comes from Gymnoscopelus microlampas, assembly GCF_963454915.1. Taxonomy (NCBI): domain Eukaryota; kingdom Metazoa; phylum Chordata; class Actinopteri; order Myctophiformes; family Myctophidae; genus Gymnoscopelus; species Gymnoscopelus microlampas. Next base: position 32,664,310 of record NC_139955.1, read on the forward strand.
GGCTTGGCGGGCACTGTGCCGCCTGTGTGGACTGACACTGATCCAATGTTTTGGTAGCAGACACTGCATCAAAGTAGATTAGCTTCCCACCAGAGACGTTTAGCTAACCTGATTACATTGGCTAAACCCAGACCCTGCAGGATGCAGTTGATTATAAATACATGTATGTTGTTTTGAAAATTATGTTTTTTCACATAATCAGCTAGCACAGCTGACCACACATACTGTAGGCACAGACACTCATCATGATATATGCATGGACATTCTGACATAAACAACATGGTCAACAAGGCCTAATATTGTCTCACATGTCATGTCATTTTGTAGGCTTCCTTGTCAGCATCTGGTTAAATTCAATTAACAGGGGGAAATGACATGACTGAGCTCATAGGAAAAGCAGAAGACAAGATTGTTAGCCACCTCTGGCTTAATAATTATCTACTGTATGCTCATCCAGAGCCCTGTGGTCAGTACATTGTGAGACATTGTGAAACTGCAAGAAATAATCTACTGGTTTCAAAACTGTTTCTTGGGTTATAGCCCACGGGCCCAACATCATTAGAGGGCACTAGATATTATCTGGGGGAAATGTATGGTTTCTCAGGATGCAATCACAAGGGGGCAGAAAGCTGTTTTGCAGAAAAGAAAGCCTGAGGTGTAAGCAAAATGACTAGTTGTGTTGTAAACAACACTAATAAGTGAAGCAAAAATAAGGACATCCCAAGGGGTAACAACATCAGAGGAGAAAGTAATGCTATTAAATGTGGACTGAGGTCTGATTGGCCATTGGCCTTACAAGAACTTGTGCATCATATAAGATAAGAACTTGTGCACCATATGGATGATACTTTGGGCAAGACATTGGAAACATTGGACACCAAGCTCAGACCCTAATTAATACCTTTACCCAGAGGCAGAATTACACAGATTGTATGTGATTGTTTTGAAGTGTGCTGCATTGTATCAAGCTACACTTCAGGGGCATAACCATTTCAGTCCCTGGTCCACCCAATCACGCTGGCTCACATACAAATTAATAAATACAAATGGTTAAATGAAGTTATGGAATAATAGTATTTATATTATGTACTTATCATACTTTATAATGATGTGACCGTCATTCAATACCAGTATTATGAATGTCAAACTGGTGCCTTCTGATGTTATTACAATGGGTGCCTCCCTAAGCCTCCCCTAACCTAAATAGTAAATATACCTGCTACAGGTGCCAGGATTGCAACGTCATTGAAGGCACCAGTTTCACGCACTCACAGTTGAGTGAGAGAGTTGTCATTAAAAAGTGAATTACTGGTGCCACTACTCACATCATGTATTTTCTGGACTACTGCAACGCGCTGTATGTCGGGCTAAATCAAGCCTCCTTGGCACGCCTGCAGTTGGTCCAAAATTCTGCAGCACGCCTCCTGACAGGAACCAGTAGGCGTGAGCACATTACGCCCGTGCTGGCCTCACTCCACTGGTTACCTGTTCGTTTCAGAATTGATTTTAAAATGTTATTGTTTGTTTTTAAATCCCTGAATGGCTTGGCACCCCAGTACCTCTCTGACCTCATAAAGGTCTATACCCCCCCAAGGTCACTGTGGTCTGCCGGCCAGCTAAACCTTGAGGTCACAATAAAGACCAAGTTAAAGACCAGAGGCGACCGAGCCTTTGCTGCCATAGCCCCCTCACTATGGAATGCGCTCCCCCCCATGTTAAAACGGCCCCCACCATTGAGACTTTTAAATTTCGGCTTAAGACACATCTTTATACCTTGGCTTTTTAACCCCGCTTGAGAGTTTCTGTGGTCTATGTCTTATTGTTCTTTGTGTGTCCTTGCTGGTGTTTTTGTGTTTTAGCATATTTTAACAGTGTACTTTGCATGATTTTCTGTACAGCACCTAACCCTGGATTTCTAAAATGTTTATGCAGACTAAGACTAGGTGAACATAAGGCAAAATAATGTCACATCTTCTATAGCAAGGCATTTTCATAAAGAGATAGTATGTATGGCTATTGAAATGGTGACTAGAACAGGGAATCTACTGTAAGTAAAGCTTTTGCACAGAGAGAGAGAGACTTTGGCTGCTTGAGATTTTCATCTAACTTATTTTATTTCAAGCGTAAGGCATAAACTGCAATTGTGACAGGGATAAATGTTCATTGTACTGGACTATTAAGGCAAACAGTTTTGGTAATGAATGATGCACACGTCAACTAGCGCACTAATAAGGCTTGATAGCCGAAACGTCCGTGCTGAAAAAGAAAATAATTAATCAAAGAAACTGAGAGCAAATTGCAGGAACCAACCTACTGACTTTGATCATTCTAATACCTCATTCAGTGATTACACAACACATGCCCCTCCACACACACAATTTCTGGTGCTAATATTTTGTTTTGCCCCACTGGTGAGAGTGAATGATGGCCATGCCAGTCGGTTTAAACAACTTTGGTCAGGTTGGGTGTACAGAGCTGCATAAACTATTGTTACCAAAGATATGATGAGAAACAACTCCAGAGAGACACTAATGATGCCATTCAAACTAACCATTATGCTCCATATAATACTCGACCAGGTCAGGCAGTGTAGCGAACTTCTCCCCACCATCAACATCATAGTACTCTCCTGTGTTCTGGATCTTAATGTGTGTGACTGCTCCATTATGCCTGTAAACAAAAACAACAACAAAACAACCATTCAGAGAAATGACATATTATATTAGCAGATTATATGTGAAAGATGGGCAACATGCACAGGTTTTGAAATAATGATTACAGCTGTGGTCCTGTGGACAGAGTGAGACATGATCAACACTCACCGTGCAGATAAAGTAAAGACTCCAAGTTTACTCTTATTGGGTCTGACCAAGAAGCTTCCATCCATTCCTCGAGTCAACAAGAGGTACTCTGCTTCCACGTCTGTGATGTTGGAACGGTACCATCTAATAGAGGAAGATCATGTTACAGTTAGTGGGACATAGAGTACAGTACATGTGTCATTAGTGGGACATAGAGTACAGAATGTGTCATTAGTGGGACATAGCTGTTATTAACGCTGATAGTGTTTCAATCAAGCCTCACTTGAAGGATCAGTACACTATAACACCGGTTCTCAATGTGTGCTGTGGGGAACGACAAGGGTCCTTGAGGGGGTTCCAGAGGCTCCTCAGTTAGATATTTAGGAACTTACCTTTATGGACGCTTAGTCAGTCCTAGAGTGTAAAACGGAGTGTTCCATACTGTATGTACACTCTCATCTCAGAGTTAAATGACCACTGAAGATTTTAGTGTGGGGGTCCCATAGATTTAAAAATAAATGTATGGATGACACATCACTACAGCAATAACACTAATGACTCCATTAAAGGTGCAGTAAGTGATTTCATTTAGTAAGTGTTAATTAGCCCTATATTTATGATAGTAATCATTGCTATAGAGTGTTTGTTCAGTAACAGGTGGTCTCCCTGTCTCTCCAGCTCTTTAGTAAACAGAAAATGCATTTCCAGGTCAGGATACCAATGTTGTTCAATAAGGAGAGAGAACTCATTAACAGGATAAAAGTTAAGCTGATAAATGGGTACTTTCTCCTGATTGGCTGAAATTGGCAACCCACCTGAAAATATATTTTCTGTGTATTAAGCTATTGAGCTGGAGAGACGGGCAGACCCCTGTAACTACAAACACTCTACAGCAATGATTACTAACAGAATATAGAGCTTTAACCTTTTAAAGGAAAAACTAGGCCAGCCCGCCGATTAGCCAATTTGAATATATTGCTCTTTTTTTTGATACCTTGAAAAGTTTTTACGTCTTTGACCCAGGTGGTCTGTGCAATGTAGTGGATCTTTGAGCTCAATCACGTCTCCATTTTTAAGTTGCTCATTATGCTCCATATAATACTCGACCAGGTCAGGCAGTGTGGCAAACTCCTCCCCACCATCATCAACATCATAGTACTCTCCTGTGTTCTGGATCTTAATGTGTGTGACTGCTCCATTATGCCTGGACAAAAAAAACAAAAAAAAACAAGACAACCATTCAGAGAAATTACATATTAAAGATGGATAACATGCACAGGCTTTGAAATAATGATTACTGCTGTGGACAGAGACATGATCAACACTCACCGTACAGATAAAATAAAGACCCCAGGTTTACTATTACTGGGTCTGACCAAGAAGCTTCCGTCCGTTCCACGAGTCAACAAGAGGTACTCTGCGTCCACGCCTGTGATGTTGGAACGGTACCATCTAACAGAGGAAGATCATGTTACAGTTAGTGGGACATAGACTACCCCATACTCTATGTCCAGGGACCCCCTACAGGGAGACCCCATGCAGAGGCAAAGATTTGAGTTAAAAATGTATATATATAAATATTCAAAGATTTGCACACATTTTAAAAAAAAATAGCAGATCTACAAGCTCATAGTGCGGCACCGAGTGCCGCGCTATGAGCTTGTATATCTGCTATTTTTTTAATAGCCAAGACATCAAAAAATGACACAGATGCTTTCCCGGTAATCCTTAATGGATTAAAGGTAGTGATGTTACTAAAACATAAGTATATTACTGTACATGTACAGTAGTTGTGTCTACCAAAAGTAGTGATAATTACTATAAGATATGTACTTATTAATATTGAAGTTAGGTTGATCCATCATGGACCAGTCACTCGTCATGGAGACACTGGGTACAGGAGACTCTGGTCTCTGCTGATGAACACTGATGGAAATAGGGGATGATACACATTTTAAAATCACAATTATTTGCTGCTGGTTTTTAATTCCCCCTCATAGTCATTTGCGCCAACGCTTATTTTTTCTGTACTGTAGTTGTTTACACTAAAGTTGGTTAATTATTTATACAAACCACTGGAACAATCAGCATAATACTTTGCAAGTACCTCCAATAATTTTTACTCTTTTCAGTTCACATATGTTTGAAATATTTTGACGTGTCTGTGCTCTCAACACGAACACACTGGAACAATTTAGAAGCCATTTCTAAGAACAATTTATATAGATTTATCAGAACAAGTTAATGGAGAATGTAAATGTAGTCAAAGCTGCATCTCCTAACACTATGATGGATCTGAGATGAGCTCCTTGGAGATCCTCTTCTGTGTCCTGGACTCCTGCCTCTTCACTGGGTCAGCCCTCAGCACCAGCAACAGCAAGGTAATAATACTCCAACTCACTGGTCTCCTCTCCTGCATTTTGCTCTCTGGTGTCCTGGAGAAACACGGTAGCACTCAACTTTAACTTACTGGATCAGATCAGTCTCTCTTCAATAAAAAATCACACCCTGTGTGAAGGAAGCGGTGCCTTTGGGGCGGGGCTTAACTCATTTCAGTTCGTCCCTATTGGTGGTCTGAGTCCACTTACCAAATTTGTACTTGGTAGCATGCTGCAAACTGGAATAATGGCTGTTTAAAGGCCAGCCAATGGGAAGACAGAGGGGGCGGGGCTTCAGCAATTCATGCTCGTCCCTATTGGTGGTCTAAGTCCACATACCAAATTTGGACTTGGTGGCATGCTGCAAACTGGAGTTATAGCTGTTTAAAATCCCGTGCTCATCCCGTGCTCATACGGGCGGACGGACATAACATACGCTGGGGGTCCCTGGAACCCTGGGGCGGGGCTTCAGCAATTCATGCTCGTCCCTATTGGTGGTCTAAGTCCACATACCAAATGTGGACTTGGTGGCATGCTGCAAACTGGAGTTATAGCTGTTTAAAATCCCGTGCTCATCCCGTGCTCATACGGGCGGACGGACATAACATACGCTGGGGGTCCCTGGAACCCTGGGGCGGGGCTTCAGCAATTCATGCTCGTCCCTATTGGTGGTCTAAGTCCACATACCAAATGTGGACTTGGTGGCATGCTGCAAACTGGAGTTATAGCTGTTTAAAATCCCGTGCTCATCCCGTGCTCATACGGGCGGACGGACATAACATGCGCTGGGGGTCCCTGGACCCCTCTTTGATAACCAGTGGCACGTGTGGTCAATGAGAGGAGAGATGGCATAGGCAATCTCCAAGTGCGTGTGTGTGTGTGTGTGTGTGTGTGCGTGTGTTTGTATGTGTTGCTTCTTTGCCGTGCTCATCCCGGGCTCATACGGACGGACAGACGGACAGACAGACAGACACACAGACACGGAGTCACGGCCAAATGTAGAGCGGTTGGCACCGCTAAAAATAGCAGATCTACAAGCTTGCAGCACGGCACGAGCAAAAAAAAAGAAAGACTTCTGGGTGTCCCTGGCACAAAGTCTTTTCAGATGGGGGTCCACAGCCAAATACATATCAATTTGGGGGTCCACTGATATAGAGCTAACGACCCATTTAAAAGAACAACTCACAAAAAGGAGGCACCGAACACGTCATCCTCCTCTTCCTCCTCTTCATCATCACTGGACTCGTGTCCTCCTCCGCTGCATTTGGCACTGGACGACCTCTCGATGGAGGTGGACCATTCCACGGAGCTGGCCAGGGCTGGAGGGGGCGCGTTGTCCTCCACGTTGTCCAGCAGGCCCCCCAGCTCGTCGAGGGCCCCCAGCAGAGGCCCTCGTTTGTGGGACGGCGGCTTGAGGTCCGCCGCGCTCCTGTGCTCCTGTGAGCTGTCGCTGGAGCTCAACGCGCCCAGGGTGGGCGTCTCGTGCCTCTCGATCCAGGCGTTGTAGTAGCGAACAATGTTCTCGTGGTTGAGGCGCGACAGCAGCGTCACCTCGCCCTTGATCCGTCTGAACTGCTTGCTGGCCGGGTTGACCTGGATGCGCTTCACGGCGTAGTAGCAACCGTCTAGTTTGTTCTGGACCTGGCCCGGATTGGATCAATGGAAAAAATGAAGAGAGAGGTGAAAACGGGCCACTTTCAACCTGGCGTCGCCTATCTTGGGCAAGTCATTATAGGCAAACGTTTTCGAATGAAATATAGCCGATTCACAAGCTTCACAACGTGTCGCAAGAGCAGGAAGACCAACAACAACCACCACAGTTATGTTATTTAGATTGTATTAACATACTCTACCATACAGATAGGTCAAGATAACATTTTATTCACCAGAAAAAGGTTATGGATTGCAGCTTTAAATGGTTACGGAAAGAGAAACTGTGAGAAAACGCTGTCCAGTGTCTTGGGACGCTCAAGCTGGTCGGCTGACGACAGCGTACCTTAATAACCGCACCAAACGCTCCTTTCCCCAGGAGCTGGAGTTCCTCAAACTCGTTGAAGTAACGTGAAAACTGCCTCTGGAAAACTCCCAGGGAACTGAAGGGGGCGTAGAGGATGTGGTTGTGAGGAATGACCGATGAAGGAAAGTCCTCTGGGAGTTCTGGGAGAGGAATAAAACACACACACTTGTTTCAATGAATCAAACGTTCGTTCCTACAAATGGGGTTCAATTGTTAGAAATAAAATGTAATTGGTCGAAAATTTGGTGGAAAATATTCTCCAGTACATTTCCTGTATCTACCATTAGCAAGTCTGCACATTGTACGCGTGTGAATCATCCGTCTATTAAAACCAAATGTTGGTCCCATAGAATGACAACATTGTTTTAACCACATGAACCTTAGCGTTGTGAGCTTGTAGATTTACTATTTTCCCGTAAATTGGTTTGTGTAGAGGGAGAAAAAAAGTAATTAAAATTAAAGCACACTTATTGAAACACAAAAATATATATATATTCTATACATTTGGCCAATGATAGGCTGATTAATATTTCTCATACAAACAGAATCCACTGAACCTATTAAGTCATGTAGACAAGTTGTTCCCAAACCTTTTAGCTTAACCCATTTCGACATGAGGTTGATTTTAAAAACGCCTTCTAAATCCTAACCTAAGTTTTGAGAAAATGTTCTATTTCTTATTCAAAGAATTTAAGAAAATTCCTGTTATGTACATAGAAACATCTAAAATGACACAGATGCTTTCCCGGGTTTTAACAGTATAACAACGTATAGGCTTTCCCGGTCTTAATGGGTTAAGACCCAAAAGAGAAATGTCATGTCTTCCAGGGACCCAAACGGGTCCCGACCCAGTGTTGGGAAACACTGATGTAGAGGTACGACCAGAACCTGCACGACTATCGAATGACAGATTGACATTCTGAGAGTATGGAGTACCGAAGTCTGATGTACTTTACGCATCTTGCCTGGGTCACTTTTTTTTCTCCCTCCATTCTGAATTGCCATAGACGTGTTCAATATCAATGCATATAAGAACCAAAAATAAGAACTGAGCCCGGTGATTAGAATCATATGGATGTGAAGCTTCAACTGACGGTGAGAGAACTCTACCGTTACCGCGGCAGAATTCATTACATTTTCTCCAGAAACTCAAATCGAATGTGAGTGAATGACTATCGTAAACGATACAGAGCCGACTACCTGACTTCAGTACTCCATTTGTTCAAATATGAATGAGCTTCATTTTAGTGACGGTGATGAAAGTAGCCATAGGTGATCTAGAAAATCTACTCCTATCAGTAAAACATTCCACCAATTCTTGCATATTTACTGAACATATCGAGCGCACCCTTTAAATTTATTTCAAGCAAATATGTTCTGTGTGTGGGTGTGTGTGTGTGTGTGTGTGTGTGTGTGTGTGTGTGTGTGTGTGTGTGTGTGTGTGTGTGTGGGTGGGTGTTACCTTCTGGACTGGCCTCCTGGCTCTGTGGCAGGGCTTTAGGTGGTGGAGGGTTGAGGAAGGAATGTTCCAAGAGCTGCTGTGTAGTCCAGCGATCAGCATCGTTTAAACACACACACCTGTCCCGTAAACACACACACACACAACGGCAAATGAATACAGAACACCCCCACTGCAGTCTCTGTAATGTATAGATACAACTGGCTTCATCTAAGTTACTCCGATCTCCCATCCATCAGTTCCTTCATCCTTCCATTCATACCTGTTGAGGAAGTCCTGAAAGTCTCCAGGCAGGCTGCTGGACACCATCACAGGGTACTCCTTCACTTCCTTCCCCTGGCAGAGAGCCAGCAGCATCAGCCCCAGGCTCCACACGTCTCCCTTCTTGCCCGTCTTGGTCGGCAGCGCCGTATCCTCGCAGAAGCGCACGTGGCTTTGCTCAAATATGTCGTCCTTGCAGATATCGGACAGCCTCTTTGATAGGCTGTAATCGGTCAGACGGACGTTGCCCTCCGCATCCAGCAGCACGCTGGAGGCCCCCAGTTGTTTGTGGACCACAGAGTTGGAGTGGAGGTAGTCCAGTGCGGCCAGCAGCTGGGCTGCGTGCTGACGCAGTCTGTCCAGAGGGACGGCCGCGTTGTTGAGCAGGCTCTGGGTCAAGTTGGTCCCGGCTACGTGCTCCACCAGGCAGTCGTCCCTCTCTATGGAGCTCAGCGCTTGGTAGTGCACCAGGTTAGGATGTTCCAACTTCAACAGGGAGTTCAACTCACTCTCTGCCCCGTGGATCTACAGAGAAGGTAAGAGTGGAAGTTTAACCACATGAACCCTAGAGTCCAAAATCTGGGCCTGTTAACACATCGGGTGCCAAACACGGTCTGAACCGTGTGTTTACATAGTGGCGGTTCCGAAGCTTCGGTGCCGAACACGGTCTGAACCATGATTTCAGTCTTTTTGTTTTTTTCGTTTTTCTCCGTGCGGGCGGGGCTAGAGCAGCTCTGGGAGCACCCATTGTAATCCTGCGAAGGAAGTGCCAGATCGCTCACCGGAAACAATTTTTTTTCCCCCATCCGCTTCCTGTCTATTTCCTACTTTGAAACGCCTATATCTCCGAATCTGTTTCCTGTGGGGAAAAGCGGTCATGCGCGATGCGCGATCCCCCCCCCCGTTGTAACCCGCGAGGGGAATGTTATGGTTCCAGTCAGTAGCCAGGCTCATGGCAGAACATGAATCGATGCTTTTTTTTGCATGGATTTGCTTGTAACGCACGCGGAAAGTTTAAACAGCAAAGCGCAGTCAATGGGGAGAATGCTGGCACCCACGGTAAGTTGATATGAAAAAATGCTGGCACCCGATGTGTTAAAATAGGCGAACATTCTGTGAACATAGCAGATCTACAAGCTTGCAATGTGTTGCGTTGTTGTGACATGTTGTGAGCTTGCAGATCAGTCAAGAATAAAACTTCAATACAATGCATTATACACCAGATAATAACAGAGCTACTACTGGATTGTAATGAAATGAATAAAACAAGATAATGTAAAAAAAGAAAAAGGTTTAAAAGTACAGGTAGTAAACACATTCTAACCTTCATAGCAGCAATGGGGGATTTGCAAAAAGGGGGATATTATTTAGTGGCGGATTAGTTATTTTGGGCCAGTAGAACTCAGAAATAAACTTCCTGACAAACCACAAATTCCTTGTCCAGCCAACAGTGAACAGTGAAAAAGAATGGTTAAGGAACTGAAATCTCAACCAGCAACACAACAGCATGTTTTCATAAAGCCGTTTAAATTAAGGTGGCCACTTCAGCCTCACATCGTCTGTGGATGAGGCCGATATACCAGCCTGGAGGGGTAGTCCAATTCAAACAGGGGGGGAAACTTTTCTGGGTGTAGCGACCACTGAGCCATATGTCATTTGTAGAGATAAAAACAACTTTAGAGCATCCAAGTCCTGCCTTTTCAACTGGTCAAGTCACATTCTGGCTCTTTTGCCATTCCATTTAAAGTTATGTGAGTAAGTTATATAAGGAATGCTAGGAATGCTTAACGGGAGTGACTGCAGGAGATAATTTACCTTTGGGACACAATTAATTTTCAAAACATTTACCTTGCCCCACAGAGACGGAAACAGAGAAGACTACGTCTCAATAAGGGCAGAATATAAGTGACACCAGTAAACGGTTTTACATCTTACAGTATTTCATTACTTGCCTGTTTCTTGCAGTTCTCGATCTTCCCCATCTCCTGGCTGGTAAAGAACTTGCCCATCTTCTTGTTCCATCGCAGGGACCACTCATAAATCACAGCAAGGTCTCCTGAGTTGGCCTCAAACCCATAGTAAACACTACGCCCCAGCCTCTCGCTCTCGCCTGCCAAAAACATTAACACAGACACAAACAAAAAGCAGGACAGACGAAACATCATGGTGGTCAACAACGCATAACTCTCTCTCTCAATCAATGAATATAGTATATATACAGTATATACACAATGCTATACTATAAGCCGTACTGTTTTATAGATAATCCGTAAGACAACCTGATGAAGGTTTCAGGACAGAAAAAGAATGTTGGCAAATTTTTGTCTAGGTCTGAAATTATCTTGGTCAGTCTTTCTTTAAAAAAAAAAAATAATAAAGATTCCTAATCACAGTGAGACCTTTGTGGTAAAACAAAGCATAAAGTAAAGAGAAGATCAAAAAAGTGTTTGAAATCAATACCTATGCATTTCCCTCTGTGGACGACAAGCTCCCCAACAGTGCTGTTACTGAAGTGGAGAAGTTCTTGAGAACGATGGTTGTCCTCGCTGAACGTATCACGCCTGATTCAAACAGAGACAAGTCAAAGCATTAACACAGTGTTTCTAAAACATGGAGCCACTGTTTTTTTTATAGGTGTAACACAGTCAAAGCGGATGGTATTCATACATAAATGAAGAATATAGATAGAACATTAGCGCCCTACGTGTTTACAGCCACCAACTTTGCTGATTATTATTATTATTATTGCTTTAGATACCATGATCTTTAAATCGAACCAACGCGTGTGAGAGGCACTCATGGCTATATTACTTTCTCTTCCGTGTTTGACACAGAAGTACAGTCCAATTTAGTCATTCTGCCAATTCCCCTCGAACAACACAACACGGCCCTCTTGCCCACTGTTATCTGGGGGAGTGTGTTGACAACCACATCTCCACTGATACACATGGAGTCATCAGCTTCTCTTTTTTAACGTTTTTCATTTCTTCCAAATTTTGTTGCCATTTCATCCCCGTCGCTGCCAACCCCTACTGTTTGGTCTCCCTGCGAAACAAGCACCCTGAACAACCAGCAGGGGTTGCCACCACCAGTGCAGCGACAAAGAACACAGTTCCCTGACTAAGCCTGTCACAATTATTACATAAACGTCTAATCGCAATTATTTGAGACTAGACCATACCCGGTCGACGCATCCGTGGGGGGATATGCGTACATGATCTGGCAACCCGGGAGGCGACATTGTTTCACACATAAACGCTAATAAGAAGCTGAGATTAGATGAAATTGAAAAACGGGCTTCACAGTTAAGTTCAGATGGTAATGGTCAATGGCTGTGTGCAAAATCAGAGCAATTGCTCCAGCCACTGAGGAGAACCGGGTAGCTTCACTCACGTACTCACGTACTCACCTACTCACCACTACAGACAGAGGTTACCAGAATTATAGTAGGATAGTAGGATAGTAGGATAATCGCAATTATTTTTGCATAATCGTCATAATCGTTTCCATGTTGATAGATTTTCACACATTTTCAAATATAAAAAAAAAACAGAAATAGCTGATCTACAAGCGTTTTTTTACATAAAATATTAAATATGTCAATCATTTATTTGTATATTTCAGTTATTTGTCATATCTGCCCTGTGCAATTTTTGATTACAAAGCCTAGAAGGCTTCATATGTTCCAATGTTCAATGCCAAACACACAATTAAATCGTTAATCGCAATTATTTAAGTGACAATTAATCGTCAACTTCAATTTGTAATCGTGACAGCCCTATCCCTGACAGCTTCCCACCAGGGAACACAGCTAATTGTGTTCCAGGCATGCAAACTGGTTAGGGGTGAACAAGGCGAGGTGGTTGTGTGAGCAGGGGAAAGACAGACCTGCTATTAGAGCGCTCTGGGGGTATGTCCTCTCTGGGTGGAAGGATGCTGGCTACACTGTCGTTAATATGACATCAGACTCTCTTTCTACACATCAGTTTTGCAATGTGCCACAGTTCCAGCCAAAATGACACAGTGAAGCCAGCCTTCTACCCAGAGGAGACACACATCCCAAGACCCATTTACTGATGGCACACATAACTCTCTTTTGCTTTGAGTAGGCACACATCACATCACACACATCACTCTTTCTGAAATCCAACCAGGTGCAACTACTCATGCGTCTGGTTGACTACAGCCCTCTGACTAGGCCAGGAGTTTGGGAGGAATTCAAGTAGTTATTGCTCAGACCTGTGCCTTTGATGGTTTTTATTTACTACACAAATACAAACATACATTAACACACCCAGCAGCCAATCGTGCTGCTAAGCGGCCAGTCAACTACTATCTTAGTCAACTACGATCCTGCCAGTAGGCTCTCATTCTACTAACAAGATCCAACCAGGCCAGGTTATAAACTTCTACCACGTCCCAAGTCCTCAACGAAACTAATTTCCCACTGACTCTGCAACACAGACCCACACAAAGGATGTTGCTTCCCACCAGATATCATGTCCACCCCCCAAGGTGGCCTGGTCTCTCTCTCTCTCTTTCCAGATAAGAGACTTTTTATGACCCTCAGAAAATCTAAGCAAGGACCCACAGTATGTGCCTTTACTCACTGGGCAAATTACGATGAGCACCTAGCAAGTGTCTTTCTATTCCCCCATAACATAGGCATCAGGCATGTCATTTGAGCCTCTCTCTCTCTCCTCTTTGAGATAAGGGAATGGTACGGAATTTACGACCTACAGCCCTCCAACAAGCATATGTATCTACCCCTTTCTGTCTATGTTGGCCTACCACTCTGGGAAATCCTAAATAAGCAGTAAATACACACATAATTATAATCATAATAATATCACAGGCGCCGAAGGCATGGAAAAACCTAACACTTTCAGTTTGAGTAGGAACTAGAAATGCATCAATCTTTCAGTTTGAGTAGGCAATAGAAATGCATCACTCTTTCACTTTCAGTACACACGTATCAGTATTTTACTTTAAGTGATCATTTTCTGAAAGCAGATTTCACTGAAAGGTGCTAGTTTGCATGCCTGAGTGTTCGTTGGCCAAGCTGGAGGCACCATGGAGGTATCAAAAACCCAGTCTCAATGGTGGGCAAGAGCTTTACCTCTGTACCACCCAGATGCCAGGAAATATCTGCTTTATAGTGTCCTTTTTGTTCTATGATGGGGTTTGTGTTGTGTACCTGTGGCGGGTGGAAGATGTTGTCCGTCGCCGACCACTGCATCCTCTCTTATGGTTCGTCAGTTCACAAGGAGGTGTGGCTGAGTGGGGGGGGGGCTCGTTGCTACCACAGAGCTGGCGGTGGACCACTGCTCCAGGCTCTCAAGACGCTCCTTTGATTGCAAAGTCACATGATGGGAATGTTACTGTACACTCTTTAATTTGTGCAATCTGCAAACTAAATTATGTGCAGTTTGAATTGTATTACTTTTATTTATCTGGGAATCAGAAACAAGTCTAATATTCATGGGAGAATTTGAGTGAATCTCAGGCACCAGTTTGGCAATCTCCTTCGTTCTTCGTTTTTCATCCTCTCTTCTTTGGATTTCAGCCATGATTTCTTTTTCCTAAGAGGATCAGAATCGCCAAAAATATGTTTTCATTTACAAGGAATTTGACTTAGCGAGGCTGGTGCATTTGAATGAACAACAGATATTACAAACAATGTAGGCAATGTAAAAGCATAAATATTAAGATATTATTGCCCTTGTTTATACATAGATAACAAATGGAGGATAAACTATATATACAATATAGGGTATGAAAGGTCATAAACATGAATATGGATGAATATCATCATTTGTTTATATTATGAAAACTACAGAAACAATGACAGATTTAACAGGACAGACAATACAACTGCATGGTGTGTGTGTAAGCCCCTTTCCCATATACACTAAACTCCAGCAGCGTTGTTCCATATTGGCCTAATGTTGATACAGGAGCAGGTGTTGCTTTCTCACAGTATCCATTATGTACATTTTACCACTCCCAACCTTGTATCATTTACGGTACTTAAAGCGATATTTCACTTTCGAAAAAGAATTGGGTCATTGTATCGTCTACTCAGGCTTTTGAGAGCACCCTCGACAGTTTTTAAGTTGCTTGATACAGTATTTAGATATCACATTTTCATTTTATCAGACACGCCCCCTTCCCATACAAACCTATTGTAACTTCAAACTCCATTTTAATCATGTTAGATTCATCGACGGAAACACCCATCCTTGTTCTGGTGACTGATATTGTCCGTCTAATATGTGAGGAGACCGTGTTTTTTGTTTTTTTAAATGAAAAATATTTAATACAATAAAAATGATTAATTGAATAAATGAAAAAAGTAATTGAAAAAACACGGCCCCCTCATGTATTAGGAGGGCAGGGTGAGTCATCATAACCAAGGACTGGTGTGTTTGATGAATCTAACATGTTACAAATGGAGTTTGAAGTTACAATGGGTTTGTATAGGAAGGGGGCGTGTCTGATAAAATGAATATCAAATATCTAAATACTGAATCAAGCAACTTAAAAACTGTCTGGGGGAGTAGACGATAAAATGACCCAACATCTTTTTGAACGTGAAATATCCCTTTAACTCTTCACCTCTAAATGGAAACTGCAATCATTTAATCTTCACCAACAAGAACAAAACTTCCGAAGAACAATGTTGGTGTAACCAAGAGATCTGATGAATTATATTTATACATGCATAGAATATCAACTACAAAGCAACTTTCATGAGTTGGCATTTCCTGGTTATATGCAGACAAGATGCCAGTACACAGCGAGTACTCAGAAGACGCACACCGTTTACCAGTGGTAGTGATCAGCTCAGTTGACATTTTCCAAGTGTACAAATTGAATAAAAAAATCATTTGTCCCAACTGCGTACAGGGGAGGATTTCTGTTTGTTCCATATACATATTGGCAGATCTATTAGCACCCAGGTGTCAGCAGCCAACATGCTCTTTGCACCCAGGGTGGAATAACCAATGTGTCCATTTACACCTGGGTGGGTGTACATAGCATGGCAGAGACAAGCTGTCCGTAGCAAACAATGCTACTGGCACCCAAGCACACATTAGATGCTTTATAAACAATATGTACAAATGAACATACTGTAATACTGTTTGTATAGAAACAGTATTAGTCCTTATCTGCTGCAATGCATACACTTTTGGCTGGTTAAAAAAAACAAAACAATCACCAGTAAATAGTTGTTTGTGTCGACTATCCTCACCCGGGTGAAAATAAAAAATGCTAATTGTATGCCTTTGTTTTTAAACCCTGTAGCACTTTGTAATTTACAAAAATGTAAAGTGTGTTATAAATAAAACATATAATAATGTATTATCTAATGTGGGAACAGACCCCATAATGGCACTTCTTCATAAAGGACGCCAACGTGTGAATGACTTCTTTTTTTTAATATCCAGCAATGTTATGGACTGCATGTGGGAAAGGGACTTTATGAGTATGTATGTGCATGTTTATTATTTTCTATACCATGTCCTCCTCCTGTTTACGACGTTGGTCCAGCTTCTGTTGTTCCTCCTGGGCGAGCTTCTCCTGCAGCCTGCGCTGGTTCTTCAGCATCTCCTCGTGGAAGGAGCTCGACGGCGGTTTGTTGTGCTCACTCAGGAAAGTCTGGACAAGGTCTGCAAGCTCGTAGATCATCACCTAGCAAGGGATGAGAGCCATAAATTGAGTGTGCATGCGTGTGTGCGTGCGTGCGTTTATGGTGTGTGTAGAGCCCCAGACCTTTAGGTACTCCTGTGAGGGGCAACTGGTTGACGTTTAGTTTGACGCGTGCAAATCATTTAATGTCCAGAGAGTGCATTTATCTTTGGATATGTCAATCCATTTATTAACACCAATTAAATCCATAGTGATGACATACTGGTAATACAGACATGGAACGCCGACCTGGTACGGCTTGACATAGGTACGACATAGCACGACATAGCACGGTCGAAAACTGTGTGGCTTCCCCTGTTGCACACCTGCCCACAATCACCCACTGACTGGTATATCATAGTTCCCATAGTAACCACCCACCGACTGATTGACATGACGTCAGTCAATACCAAGGCCACACCATTCAATTAAAGAAAACAAAAACAAAATAAATAGAAAGGCATTTTGGCTCCAACACACCGGCCCCTAATTGAGAATGGCAGGAGGCCGTGAACAATTAAACATAAATAACATGGAGCCAATCACTTCATTCAATATGAATTCGAAACAAAAAACAAAATTCTGAAGATGTTTTAAATTACAGCTTTTTGAAGCAGGCAAAGGTTTGTTACTGGCCAACCAGTGTAGTCGTTTTAGTCTTTGATAGGGTTTCAGGAGCTTTGTGTCTCCAAGGCAGTTCCAATACCTTCTTTGTGGAAGGTCTCGTTCCTTTCAAACTTCCTTTTCAATTTAACACTGTGTTGCCTATCAACACAATGTTTGTTTGGCAACTCCAACTTTGTTATGGAGATCCGATTATTATTTACAGTGGCAGCGGGGCAGCCACTCTCACTCCGCTCCTCACTGTATTCTGGAAGGGGACCATTAATAACCCACCCCAATAGGGTCTTAATGGCATATGGCCCATTGCCATGACTGTTTACAACATGCCACGGTTCAAGCAAGTTGGTGGCGTTGGTACCTATTAACAACTCCACCTCAGCCTGAATGCGAGGAACGGCTACACCATCCAAGTATGGCCACTTAGCCAGCTCCTCTTCTGTGATGAGGTTGCTTGTGCTTACAGGCATCCTCTTCTGTGTGTAGACTTTTGGTAGGTCATAAAACCGTTTCCCAGTGAGGCTTGAAATCTTCAAGTCTGTCAGCATGTAGCTAGACACTGATGTCTTTGGGGCCATGGTTAATAAACTGATTTGTGCTCTTCTTCCTGTAAGGTTCAGCTTTCTCATGAGGGTTTCTGAACAGAATGTGTCGGTGCTGCCTGGATCCAAAAATGCATACGTTTGTATGATTTGATCTCCTTTAATGGACTTAACCTGTACCGGCAAGATTGACAGAATCCCATTGCTGCTACCGGCCCCTGTTTGTCCACATGTTTGTAAAGAGACACGTGCATTGCTCACTGATGGTTTCCTTTGCTGGTCTGTGTTGCTTACCCCGTCCTCACGGTCAATGTGAATAACACTGGGGTGGTTTTGGTTGCACACTGAGCAGGTCAAGCGCTTCTCGCAGTCCTTGCTCAGATGCCCTATGCAAAGGCAGCCAAAACAGATTCCTTTCCTCCTTATGAAATCAATCTTGTCCCTGTGTGTCTTCTTCTCAAACTGAGAACATTGATCCAGTGTGTGGGATTGAGAGCAGCATACACAAATGGTGTGAGTGAATGCACTACTTGTTTCATCTTCCAAAGTAGGGGTGTCAATGACAGTGGTTGCAAAACTGTCTCCTTTGAATCTGGGTTGGATTTGTGATTTCATCCTGTTCAAAGTTCTATTTCCTGTAGTTAGTGGTGTATCTTGAATGTCTCCAAAGACTGGATCTGAGATGATTTTGACCTGACGCTCGATGAATGTGACAATGTCCATGAATTGTGGCCTGCGACGGTGTCTTTCCATTATGTCCAAAGCAGAGCCTCTCCATCTTTCTCTTAGCTTGTATGGAAGCTTCAAAATCACGGTTTTCATGTTTGCTGACATATTCAGTTCACTCATATACTGTACATTTTCCATTGCATTACAACACTCACGCAGGAAAAGCGCATATGCTTGAAGAGACTTTAGATCTTCTGACTTTAGCTGTGGCCAGCTGAGCACCTTGTCCATGTATGCTGCAGTGATCTTGAACTCGTCTCCGAAGTGTTGCTCAAGTAAATATATTGCCATATCATAGCCTCTGTCTGGAGCCATGTGTTGACAGCTGCGCACAAGCTCTTTGGGCTGACCCTTGGTGTACCTTTCCAGGAAATACAAGCAGTCCCCTCTGTTGCTTGTGTTCTTTTCTACACAGTGTACAAAGGCCCTGACAAAGGTTCTATATTGTAGAGGATCCCCATCAAAACAGGGAATCTCTCTTGGAGGCAGTAAGTGAGAGGTTTGCATTTCCATTAACAATGCGGTTATCTCATTTTGTCTTTTTAACAGGTTGTGTACAGTTGAGGTTTCATTACTGCTTTGATGAGAAATGTCAGGTTCTCTTGTTGGCTGCACAGGAAGGTCCAAGTGAGTTCTATTGTCCTGTGCTGCATTCCAAGATACCTGTTGTCGTTGTACAGATGGTGGTTGTTGACGTTCTTGCCGAGGTGGTGGTTGTGTTTGAATGAGTTGTGGTTGTAACAGCATGGATTGTTGTTCTTGCCAAAATGGGATTTGTTGAATGGGTGGTGGTTGCACCAGGTGCATAGGTTGTTGTACTTGCCAGTGTGGTGGTTGTGGAATGGGTGTTTGTTGGATAAAGGATGGACGTTGTATGGACTGTGGTTGCCATAGCGATGGTAGTTGCTGTAGTAATGGTTGTTGTGCAGACAGCTGCTGTGGTAGTGGTGGTTGTTGCTGTGGTAGTGGTTTAAATTCTTTGGCATGAGGATTGAATGTGACCGAGGGTTCCTTTAACCTTGTTCCTTTTCTGAAGTACGAGTCCATTCCATCAGATTGTGTATGTGAAGGAGCTTGGTGACTGGGGGATTTTAAAACTGCTATTTTTGCATCAGCAGCTGCCAGTTCTGTGTTCAGCTCCATCATTTCCTTTTTCTTTCGTAGCATTTCCTGTTTCTTTTGCAGAATTTCTTCCTCCTCCTCCAGTGCATGCTTCTCCTGTAATGCTTTGGAGCGAACAGCAAGTGCAGCTCTTTCTGCCTCTGCCTGCCTGCGAGCTGATGAGGTGGAGGACCTGCTGGACCTACTGGTTCCAGACCTTGTGTGACTTTCACGGGTTGATTTTTTACTTTCAACATTAGAAATGCTGTCATTTGGAGTTATTTCAATTTCCAAATTATCATCATCAACATTTTCCACATTTGTACCCTTTGACCAAACATTGACTTCATCAATAAATTCATTTACATTGATCATTTTTGCTTTGAACCAGGTGTCATGTTTCCCTTGTTCCTCAGGAGGTAGTATTGGCATAAGGGATTTGTGTGCTGCTGTTGCTTCCCTGATTATATGCAGATAGTTCATAAAGGAACATTGCACCTCCTGTTTGCATCCTTCTGATTGCATCAACTCCAGGATCGTTTTTTGCAAGTTGGATGCCTTGTTTAGTTTCAATTTTCTCTCCTTTTGTAGTGTGTCCAGTTTTTCCATTAGGGCTTTTGGTGTTAATTTGACTGTGCGTTTTTTGACAACCTGTGTTTCGTTTCCAACCTTGTCAGTGATTTGACCTGTGTCCACCTCGGACTGTTTTTCACTTTCAGCCGCTGTGGGCTGTGACTGCTTTTCAGTCAGTGAAGGTTCAGGTTCAACCATTGGATGCATTGCGTCATCACCATTTGAGTGCGTATCAACCACGGGAGGTTGTTCAACCAATACGCTTGATTCAGTTTGACTCAGAACACCTTTATCTGAAGCCATCATCAACAATACAATACCAACGGAACAAATATAAAAACAGTACCTTCGGTTGACACAGTCAACACCAAAACCCACAGTTAGTCATCACAAAACCTTAATAGAACACACTCAATAGAACACACCCACGAACGGGTTGCAATCATGATTCATGAACCAATGCATTGGATTTTTGTCTTTTTGTTTCTCTCCCTCAAATGACCCCTGTGTGCACACAATTGTTTGTTATATGGCCATATCTGGTAACACCTGGTAGCGCGGTACATACCTTGTAGTCCATGCACTGCGGGTCCAATTTGTCTTTGTTCAAACAAACTTCAAAAAGTCTTCAGACAGTGCTCCTTGTCCGAGCGCTATTCAATCAACTCCTTGCATGCAGGGCCGCTCTTTCTCCGTCCCAACGAACGGTGCGGCTCGCCGCGATCAACTCCTTCGGTGCAGAGCAGCTCCTTGTCCGTCCAATACGGACGATCAACTCCAAACGGTGCAGGCCGCTCGTCCGAGCGCTGCTCGATCAACTCCTTGCATGCAGAGCAGCTCCTTGTCCGTCCAATACGGAAGATCAACTCCAACGATGCAGAGCAGCTCCTTGTCCGTCCAATACGGACGATCAACTCCAACGATGCAGGCCGCTCGTCTGAGCGCTGCTCGATCAACTCCAACGGTGCTGGGCAGCTCCTTGTCCGCTCGTCTGAGCGCTGCTCGATCAACTCCAACGACGCAGGGCAGCTCCTTGTCCGTCCAAACGGTGCGAGTCGCCGGCGGCGAAGCTGTCCTAATGCCGTGAGCAGCACCGTGTCGTGTCGTCTGTCCTGGGCCATGCGCTGCGAGCCGCGCGAGGCCGCCCGAACGGGTGATTGTCCAAACGCTGTGTTACAAACACCAGCGTGTCCTGGTCCAATTGCCCACGTTCCGCTATATCCAGCGAAACAGTGAACAGTGCTAGTGCTAAATAGTGAGAATGAATAATGTCTTTTGTCTTTCAGCACAGAGATCCAACGCTGTCCTGCCTCCTGTCCAAACAATTCAGCCGTTGGCTCTTGAGCACGCTGATCATCTTCCTCCTTTAGACCACGTTTCAAACTTATATGTCCATTTCAAATGAAGACGAAGTTTTCGACAATGTAGAGCCCCAGACCTTTAGGTACTCCTGTGAGGGGCAACTGGTTGACGTTTAGTTTGACGCGTGCAAATCATTTAATGTCCAGAGAGTGCATTTATCTTTGGATATGTCAATCCATTTATTAACACCAATTAAATCCATAGTGATGACATACTGGTAATACAGACATGGAACGCCGACCTGGTACGGCTTGACATAGGTACGACATAGCACGACATAGCACGGTCGAAAACTGTGTGGCTTCCCCTGTTGCACACCTGCCCACAATCACCCACTGACTGGTATATCATAGTTCCCATAGTAACCACCCACCGACTGATTGACATGACGTCAGTCAATACCAAGGCCACACCATTCAATTAAAGAAAACAAAAACAAAATAAATAGAAAGGCATTTTGGCTCCAACAGTGTGTACATATGGTGTATCCTCTCACCTCGCCACACTGCATGCTTGCCTTCTTGTTCAGGTCTGTCAGGAGGTTTTGGAGGTTGTCATTTGAAAGTCCTTTGGAGTTCTTCAGCTCCAGCTGAGGATGCCTGTTGGTGCCAAAATGTGTGCATTTAAAACCGAGAGCAAAACACATATTCACAAGACTCACAGCGTAGCCAAGCTGTTGCCGTCCTTCAAATTTCAAACCAACCGGTCAGTTTGGTATGTGGATAGCTGCTCAGTATAACAGCAAAGTAACTGTCCAGAATATAATAGGATTATATTATTACATTCTGGAATCCCAAAATGTATATTACTGGGATTCAGGGATACTGGCATCTCTTTCGACTTGATTACTTTGTTGAAAAATAGCCGATATACAAGCTCACAACGCCTATAACGACATGCCCAAATAATACAATGTTTCAACCTCCAAAAAGGTCTTTATCAGGGGAAATACTCACACATCGGGGTACGTGGGTGGGCATTTGACGTGCAAGTCCACAGTCACGTGGCATTCCTGTCCATTGCTCAGCCCGTTGGGTCTCAGGCAGAGATAAATCTCTGGAGGCCTTTTAACCTTGAATAGATGCAATGAACCTTTAGATAAGATGAACTGATTGCATTGCATGGATTAAATATCGTCAGACAAGTCTTTCATACCCAAATACAATAACGTAGCTAAATTCGTACTCATCATTCACATGGGTCCCGCCATAAAAGAGCAGCTGTCTGCAAATGTAACTGGTCTGATTAACGTCTAAACTGAACACCAGAAATGACCCCCCCCTTCCACCCCGAACTGTTTACTGTACCTATACGTTTTATTGCTACTATAGTGTTGATGATGTCTAGGATATATTATTGTATATTATTATATATGTCTCTATGAATTGAATACACAGGACCAAAATGGAAATAAGCCCTCAGAGTTTTTTTTTGTGTGTTATCCCTTTAGCACCATTGTATAATCGTACCACTGACTGCACTATTTGCAAATCTGTCAATAAAGTATTCAATTAATCAAACACACACACACACACACACACACACACACACACACACACACACACACACACACACACACACACACACACACACACACACAGGAACAATGTTGTGTGAACTGTCCGTGGATGTTGTGTTTTACTGTGATTTGCAGTGATTTACTATTATGTATTTAACCATCCTGTGAAGCTAAAGACACATTTTCCACATAGAGGAAATAAAGATGATTTTATCTTTACTTAAGACACTGTATCTATGCACACAGTCACACACAATTATGATAACCAATTATGATTATTTATGATGGACCCCAATGGAAACAAGCCATAGGCTTTCTTGGGTTTAAAAATCCTCTTAGCAGACCTTGTATTGAACTGTACTTTCCTGGGCTATTTTGTTTGCAAACTGCTAATAAAGTATTCAATCAATCAATAATAGTAGGCTAGCTAAGGACACTTCCGAATAAGTAGTATTGTCATTTGTACTTATTTCACCTATTTTACCTTTATTCAGTAAGGTTTATGAGATCAAATATACATTTTACAAGCGAGAGCTGAGTGGCCAAGGTTGGCAGCAATATACAAATCACAACCTATTAACATACAGCAGTGGTTCTCAACCTGACAGTCCTTGAGGGGGTTCCAGTGGGTCCCCAGCCAAATGAATAGTTAGGAACCAAATTGACCCTTATATGTCTGTAACTCTGAGAGTGTACAAATTTGGTTCCATTTGTACACTCTCAGAGTTAAATGAACACTGATGATGATACTGTGTAGATTGGGACCCCCAATAAATCAAAATGGTTGAGTCCCTGGCATATGTTTTCAAATGGGGGTCCCTGGGCTAATATGTGTCAATTTGGGGGTCCTTGATGCAAAAAAGGTTGAAAACCCCTGACATACAGCATGCATACAGTATGTACATATGGTACAGCTGTTTTGCACATAACAGTTACCAGCAATCCGAAAACATAATAACCTCACTCTCTGTACTTTCTATGGATCTTTATTCCGCAGATCTTCGAAGTCATCTTCGAAGATAGACGACAGAGCCTCTAGTTCAAGTTCCTGCTGGCCAGTATAGTCGTCGTCATCATCATCTTCATCATTGTCGTCGTGGGTTCCATGTGTTGGAGTGTGCTGACTGCTTATTCTTCTGTAGCACTACATGGCTTCACACCCCTCCAAAAAAAAAGAACTAGGAAGCGATTATTTGGAGTTCTGTTTCCTTACAGTCGGACACTTCGTCCTTGTCTACCCACAGGCTGCTTTGCTGCGACTTCAAATAGCCTTCATTGGTCAGATAAAGACACCAGACAGACACCCCAAATCTATGCTCCAAAGACAAACTTTGGAGGTCTTTCTTGACAGGAGTAACACGCACTCAACGCAGACATACAGTCAGTCACAACAGCAGCCAGTGTGTTGGAGCCATGGCGCATGCATGGCAGACAGTGATGCCAGATTTTGTGTTCAGTCAGCAACTATAACGGAGCAACTATAAGACTTCCGGTGGACGATCTCTTCAGAATAAGAGTATCCTCTAAAAATAAAAATAAAGTAGAAAAACGGTTAATTTGCACATTAAAACTACAACTTAAGCATTTAAACGAAGCTATACAACACATATTATGTTTCTGTGTAACAAAAACGTTTTTTTAAACATTAATAATTTATCTAAATGGATAAATGGTCAGAAAAGGTCAGAAAAGTGCCGTTCTCGGACAAAAGTGGACACTGGACAGGCGCCGGCGGACACTGCCGACACTTCTGACATACGCACGCGTGCGGGGACACCTCCCCTACAACGCCACACTCTCCGCTAAGCGGGAGAGGTGTAAAAAAAAGTGTGGCGGACCGTCCAGTGAGGTCAGAGGTCAGAAAAGTGCCGTTCTCGGACAAAAGTGGACACTGGACAGGCGCCGGCGGACACTGCCGACACGTCTGACACACGCACGCGTGCGGGGACACCTCCCCTACAACGCCACACTCTCGGATAAGCCCGAGAGGCGTAAAAAAAAGTGTGGCGGACCGTCCAGTGAGGTCAGAGGTCAGAAAAGTGCCGCTCTCGGACAAAAGTGGACACTGGACAGGCGCCGGCGGACACTGCCGACACGTCTGACACACGCACGCGTGCGGGGACACCTCCCCTACAACGCCAAACTCTCGGATAAGCCCGAGAGGCGTAAAAAAAAGTGTGGCGGACCGTCCAGTGAGGTCAGAGGTCAGAAAAGTGCCGTTCTCGGACAAAAGTGGACACTGGACAGGCGCCGGCGGACACTGCCGACACGTCTGACACACGCACGCGTGCGGGGACACCTCCCCTACAACGCCACACTCTCGGATAAGCCCGAGAGGCGTAAAAAAAAAGTGTGGCGGACCGTCCAGTGAGGTCAGAGGTCAGAAAAGTGCCGTTCTTGGACAAAAGTGGACACTGGACAGTCGCCGGCGGACACTGCCGACACGTCTGACACACGCACGCGTGCGGGGACACCTCCCCTACAACGCCACACTCTCCGCTAAGCGGGAGAGGTGTAAAAAAAAAGTGTGGTGGACCGTCCAGTGAGGTCAGAGGTCAGAAAAGTGCCGTTCTCGGACAAAAGTGGACACTGGACAGGCGCCGGCGGACACTGCCGACACGTCTGACACACGCACGCGTGCGGGGACACCTCCCCTACAACGCCACACTCTCCGCTAAGCGGGAGAGGTGTAAAAAAAAGTGTGGCGGACCGTCCAGTGAGGTCAGAGGTCAGAAAAGTGCCGTTCTTGGACAAAAGTGGACACTGGACAGGCGCCGGCGGACACTGCCGACACGTCTGACACACGCACGCGTGCGGGGACACCTCCCCTACAACGCCACACTCTCGGATAAGCCCGAGAGGCGTAAACAAATTTGCAAAAAAACACATCCACACCATGGTCAATATCTTCCAAATTGTCCTCTATTGTGATGCCAGCATTAAGTGATGCATCATTACATTTCACATAGAAATAAATGTACCCATGTGTTTTTGCCACTTGCAATGCATTTGCTGGTTGGAGGATGTTTATACTTGTACAGGCGGACGCTGTCAGCACTTCTGACATCAAACCTACCCATTGGCTTTTTGGAAGAGGACGCAAGTCCCAGGAAGTGCCACAGAATCTCATCAGGAAGTTTTAAAGAATCTTCTGTGTATATACCGTAAATTTCGGACTATAAGCCGCGACTTTTTTCCCATTTTTCGACCCTGCGGCTTATATAACGGTGCGGCTTATCTATGGATTTATATAGCTAACGGCCACTAGGGGACCTCCTAAATCTAGGGATTTTACACCCGCGGTTTATAGTCCAGTGCGGCTTATATATGTACAAATCATTCAATTTAGCAGCTGCGGCTTATATTCAGGTGCGGCTTATAGTGCGAAAATTACGGTAGTCCTGTTGCGTTGACGAGTTATTGATGGATATGTGTTGATACTCCCACCCAACAGACATGGCTATGGACAAGCCTTGCTTCTATTTCAGTTTCCCAGTTTGACATCAGTATAAAATTTCAAGACCATTAATAAAGGCACACACCAACATCTCGTTCTGTGTCTCTCTCCGTTCCTGAGATAAGACGTATGTAACATTGACCAACACAACCAAACAAAATACATCAGTAACAAGTAACAATACTGATGTAATGAAGTAGAAATAAAAATATAGATAACACAAATAAAATTAAAGTACAGATGGAATGGCAGGTATGATAAACCTTGTGCGTATGTCAAAAGTGCCACGGCAAATAGCTGTCTCGTGTCCAGCGTCCAATTTGTAAAGGCTATGCACTGAAAATGGCCTTTTTTTGACCCCTGACCTCACTGGACGGCCCGCCACTTTTCAAAATACACCTGTTTGGCTTAGCGGGGAGTGTGGCGTTGTAGGGGAGGTGTCCCCACACGCGTGCGTATGTCAGAAGTGTCGGCAGTGTCCGCCGGCGCCTGTCCAGTGTCCACTTTTGTGTGAAAACGGCTCTTTTCTGACCTCTGACCTCACTGGACGGTCCGCCACACTTTTTTTTACACCTCTCCCGCTTAGCGGAGAGTGTGGCGTTGTAGGGGAGGTGTCCCCGCACGCGTCCGTATGTCAGAAGTGTCGGCAGTGTCCGCCGGCGCCTTTCCAGTGTCCACTGTTGTCTGAAAACGGCACTTTCTTTTCTTACATCTGGCCGCACTGGACGGCCTGCCAGTTTTTCTTTTTTTACAAATTATCTCTCAATTTTCACCAACATTCTGTCCTACTGGTCTGTATCAATTTTCTATCAAGTTCAGGGGCGGCGCTCAGTTATGGAACAGTTCTCACGAACACACACACACACACACACACACACACACACACACACACACACACACACACACACACACACACTTTTATTTTTCTGATTACATTCTTATTTGTATTGTATTTTAGTTTTTAAATAGGTGAGATCAACTTTATAAACCCCCCTTGCTTTATTTTTTTAAATCACACCTGCACTGATCTACTATTATTATTTGTAGCATATTTTGTTGTTACTTTTATCACTGTTTATTTGCATCTGCAATAAACAATATTATATCATGATCATTTTCGAAGAGTGACCTGGCCTAGAGGCAGCATTATTACAATAATGGACAAACAGTTCAAAAACAATACATATGTAACAAACACAAACGAATATCCAGTTAAAGTAAATGTATTTTTAAAATACATTTGTGTCTATAAAAATAAAATTGGCAATTAGAAGTGTTCTAGTATAGACCAATTAATTGTTTACTAACATTGAGACTGGATGCGCAGGTGATTGTTTCACGCAATCAATTTCCAACCTGTTGTTTCGGGGTGCACTAGTTTCAGCACACCCC
Organism: Gymnoscopelus microlampas; assembly: GCF_963454915.1. Lineage (NCBI taxonomy): Eukaryota > Metazoa > Chordata > Actinopteri > Myctophiformes > Myctophidae > Gymnoscopelus > Gymnoscopelus microlampas. The sequence continues at coordinate 32,692,214 of NC_139955.1, forward strand.
AACCCCCTCTTGTGTGTTGGCTAGTGTGGCACGTCCTGGCGAGACCTGATAGAATGGGTTTCATTTAGCGCATACTGGTTGCACGCATACTGGTTCTTATCAGTGTGACGTCGTCTGTTAAGGGGTCTATGTTAAAAGACGTACATCATAAATGTATTTTTAAAATACATTTGTGTCTTTTAAAAAACAGTACACATTCGGGATCTTATTTTGAAGGCAATCGGAAACCTTATAGTTGCTAGCTCCAAAACCGGATGTCCTATAGTTGCTGACGGAACGGAGCTCTGAGATGTCAATATTTACTACTGCTTCCGGGTGTGAGCATGCGTTGCCATGTTTTGTGAGAGAAACAATCAACCACGTTTATGAAAACAACAAAAAAAATCTTGGAAGACATTTTTAAAAATTAGGAATATTTTAGAAACCAGTACTTTTACTTCTACTCCACTACATCTCGGATACAAATATTGTACTTTTACTCTTTATTGAAAACTTTATTTACTAGTTACCTTTCAGATAAACTATGATATAATGAAACATACATTAACCACTTTAGCCCTATTTTATACCTAGGCTATTTTCAAATATTTAGTACTTTTACTTTTGGTACTTTAAGTACATTTTGATGCCAATACTTTTGTACTTTTACTAACGCCCACAGCGGTAAAGATCAGAGCGTGACGTCACTGCGCACTTCGCACGAGCGACCACAGGGAGAGCAGCACGAGCGGGCCGAGCCAGCGGAGCCACAAGACGAAATGTCTGTTAAAGTTTGTAAAAAGACTATTATAGTGAACTAAAACAACTCATACTGTAATATTAGGTTATCAGTGTTTATTAGGGAGGTGAAGCATTGAGCAAGCTACTAAAAACCCCCAAAACAAGATAATTATCTCCAAAACGGTGAGTTTTCTACAGGTGTTGTTAGTTTGGCTAATAAGTGCTTATACATTAAAGGAAATGATGACGTCGCATGTAATTTTCACGTTTATGTTACTTGGTAAAAAGCAACAACTATTCAGTATGAAGCATTGTTTGATATGAAGTGAATATATGTGTTTTTATTGAGGCCTATTGTCAGTACTGTAAAGTAACCGAGTACATGTACTCAAGTACTGTACTTTGAGTACAATTTTGAGTTTATTTTGTACTTAACTGGAGTGTTTCCAATTTTCAGTACTTTTACTTCTACTCCACTACATCTCAGAGACAAATATTGTACTTTTACTCCACTACAATTATTTGAAAAACTTTAGTTACTTTGTAGATATATATTATTATTACAAAACATACATTAACCACTTTCAACCCTATGTACATTGCGGCCAATTGAAATAGCAGATCTACAAGCTCACAATGCCTTGCGGTGCAACATGTTGTGAGCTTGTAGATCTGCTATTTCATGCCCGCTCTTACTATGACGTCACCGCGCCTACTGCTTTGCGGCGACATCAAAGGGACAGAAGGCGGCAATGGAGCAGCAGCCCCACACACACAACACAGAACACACGCACACACACGCACGCACGCACACACACACACACACACACACACACACACAACAGCAAACACAAAACACGACCGAGTGTTTGTTGTTAAAACTAAGCTAAAAGAGTGTTAAAAAGGTGAGTTTGGCTAATTAAGTGCTTAGAAATAAAGTAATTGATGGAATTGCGAGTCATTTAACTTTTATGTTACTTGTAAAAAGCAACAATGTAGCATATGTGTGAAGTGAATATATATATGTTTTATTGAGTTGTGTTTGTGACGATGACACACAGGCCTATAGTCAGTGCTGTAAAGTAACCGAGTAGGCCTACATGTACTCAAGTACTGTACTTTGAGTACATTTTTTACTTAACTGGAGTATTTCCAATTTGCTACACAGAGACACATATTGTACTTTTACTCCACTACAATTATTTGAAAACTACAATTACTTGTTACTTTGTAGATTTAGATTATTACTAACCATATATTACAATTATTATTCTATACATTTTTATACATTTGAAAACTTGTGACAGGACATTCTGCATAATGAGTACTAACTACTTTTGGTACTTAAAGTACATTTTGATGCCAATACCTTGTGGCGTGTGACACACACACACACACACGCACGCACGCACGCACGCACGCACGCACGCACGCACGCACGCACGCACGCACGCACGCACGCACGCACGCACACACACACACACACACACACACACTCAAGTACATTTACATTAACATTACATTACATTACATTACAGTCATTTAGCAGACGCTTTTATCCGTTACTGTCCACCACAGTACTGATCAGTCTCTCATTGTCTCCACGGTGTGTCTTCATGTCTCTCTGTCCTCCAGGCAAGCTGTGGCGCCGGAGGTTGGCGGTCCAGGACCCTCAGGGGGACGGCAGGCCGTGCCCCCCTTCCAGATGGAGCAGTGCAGAAACCCTGTCCCGTCAAACCCTGCTACCGATGGCGCTACGAAGCCTGGTCCCTGTGCTGTGCTGCTCATAGGTCAGTCCCAAGTCCAACACTATAGTCTGACTCTATAGAATTCAGTGTAACGATAGTTCATGTAGACACGGAAGGCAGAATGTTGATATACATTCATTCACACTCCCCGGACCCCCCCCCCCCCCATTTGCTAACAAGTTATACAGTCGTACTCCTTTAAGTCAGTACGTTCAACCTCTTGTCATTCTCATTCGCTACAAGCTAATAGGCTCTATGCATAGCAGCCATATTGGAAAGAAATTGGGCCTCTCCTTACTTCCTTCACAGGTGTTACCAATGATACTAATGAAGGCTCTGTTCCATTCTGGTCAGGGTGCTGATATCGTGCATGTTGGCTCACTAGAAAGTAGAAACACTCCATTTTGGTTCCCAAATGGCCCCTTATGGCGGGTGTGTAACTCTGAGAGTGTACAAATGGAACCAAATGGACTCGTAAGGGTCCATTTGGTTCCATTTGTACACTCTCAGAGTTATGGGGGTTCGTTAAAATAAGACAACCACTATGCCACACTAAATGGAACAGAGCCTTAATTAGTATCATTGGTAACACCTATGAAGGAAGTAAGGAAGGGGCCCAATTCATTCCCAATATGGCTGCTGTGCATAGAGCCTATTTACTCACGCCCTGATACCCACAGTGCAACTCTGGCGCTTCATTTAAGCAGCCTCTGTTCTCTGTTCAGTCTATGTGCTTCGCTGTCTAAGCTGGGTGTACAGCTGTTTGTTTTCAAATTCCCTCCTCCCCGTGGCTTTTAGTTCATATTGTTATAGGTTGATTCTGTGTCTGTACTGTGGTTCTATGATTCTGTGTATTGTACTGTGTTCTATGGATTGTACTATGATTGCGGTAGTTTAATTATGCATTGAAGGTTCAATGTTATGTAAAACTGTATTTTATGCTCTGCTCTGGGGGGTTTGTGATTGAAGATCTGTGACATTTTGCACAGGGAATCTTTTAATATCACATGAGCAGAGTCACACCGCCAAACTTGAATGCAATATCATTGCATATATGATAATGGTTAATATGGGAATGGTTAATAAATGGTAAATGGTTCATTAACAGTCTGGTTATTTCTGAGCGGAAGTGTCTAAATGAACCAGTGGTTCTTAAACCTTTTCATGTCAAGGACCCCCAAATTGACACTTATTGGCCCACAGACCCCCATTTGAAAAGATATGCCAGGGACCCCCATAAGAGAAGATTTTTAGGGCTCTAGCAGTGATTCTCAACCATTTTAATTTCAAGGACCCCCCAGTTTGACATGCATTATAGGCTACGGACCCCCATTTAACAGCATTTCTATCTCCGGGATCCCAAATTATATTGTAAAATCAATGTTGATTTAACTCTGAGAGTGTACAAATGGAACCAAATGGACCCTTATGGGTCCATTTGGTTCCATTTGTACACTCAGAGTTACAGAACCATAAGGGTTCATTTGGTTCCTAACTGTCCCCGGACCCCACTTTGAGAACCAATGCTATAGACCAGTGGGTTTATAACCTTTTTAAAAAAAACCTTTACTACCTTTACAAGACATATATTCATTTAACAGCCTCAATATTTAATGCAGATCCAGCTTCTCTATTTAAAAAAAATACTAAAGGGACCAAATTTAGCCTGTTATGCTTAACCTTGATAATTCTGACAATTTATTTACATTATGTTTGTTATCTTTCTGGATATTTTAAATAGCTTTGAGTGAATGTCATATGTCATAATTATTTATACTGTACAACAGGATATAAATAAATGTATTTTTGTTTAAATTGATCTACTTTGAACAGAACTATCCCTCAACTATATTTCAATCACAATACATGTTTCAACAATTATTCAAAATTGAACTTTTTTTATTACTTAACTTATTTTTCACCTCATATTGAGTGAAACAATGTAGAGGTGCAGGTAAGAGTCAAGAACCAAACCAAGATATAACAATTTGTTGAACTTTACTATACTTGTGGGTACACTTTGCTATAGACAAGCACACACACACATATATATTTGACTTCATCATACACATTCTGATCCCTCCCCACACACACACTCAGTTTATTATACACACGCCACACGTACACAGTACACACACACACACACACACACACACACACACACACACACACACACACACACACACACACACACACACACACAAATATGCAGGATTATGGTGGTCTGGACAGGAACCACAAGGATTAGTACTAGAAGACAGTTACACAACCAGAGAGGTACAGCAGGCAGGTAGAAAGAGCGCGCACGCACACCTTGTTCCACCTCAGACATAGAGCTGCTGTCACAGAACAATAATAATAGCATACTTCTCCTTATGTTTCTGTACAGCCTTTCTTTCCCTTTTTGTTCTTTTCCTCTTTTAATGAGAGGAGATTAGGTCAGTCCACATCATGCGTTTTTTTGTCACCTTGTCAAAGAAAAACTAAGATGCTGTGTAAAACCATGAGAGTGCTGTCAGCACAGATTGTACATTTGCCAAGTCAAACTCTTGGAAACAGGTCCAACATGGATTCTCGGCCACAACAGACTTATTCAGCACTTCTCATCATGTACTGTAGTTGTAACAGTGTACATTTGTGTGTGTGTTTGTGCGTTGCAGGCGGGGAAGGGGGTGCCTCACGTCTTCAAAGAGAAGACGTTCAAGAAGAAACGTCAGTGCAGCGTGTGTCGCCAGAGCGTGGACAACGACAACGTGGGCTCCTTCTGCCGAGGTGAGGCTCTGTCTCTGTGTATTTACATACAAATCAGGTAGATAGAGTGACTGATACATAATATTAATAATGGTCAAACTTGCTGCTTGTGTATTGGCGAAACAGCTCTGGTATATTGAATGCTCATCAAATTATTGGCTTATGAATGAGACAAAAATAATAATCAATGACTTCAAGTTTCCATGGTGTGAGTAATTGATAAAGTCATTTTGGGGTCCTTGTCCTTGGCCTCTTGTACCCCCCCCCCCCCCCCCCCCCTCGGCCACCACTTCGAGCTGGCGCCTGCTTGAAGTGGTCGGCCATTGATGCGCTGACCTGGGCCTCCGTTGCCTCTGCGAAATTTTCCCGAACAGCTTTTGCAATCAAAACAGTGACAAATATCTTTTGTTAATGTATGTCATCATGTCAGTCACACATTTATAACACGAAGAAGCATCAACAAAGAACTAGCACAGACAATTGTTCTATTTACCCTGGATGAGGGAAAAGAAGTTTGTATTCTTGAACGCCCTCTTGTTTTGCTGCCCACCACCGGACATATTATATTTCCGCATCAGGCCATTGGTGAAAAGTCTGAAACAGATAACAAAAAAATGCAGATACATTCTCAACAGCATGCTCTAGCAGCTTGTAATGAAGACAATGTATAGTATTGGTATCAAAATGTACTTAAAGTACCAAAAGTAAAAGAACTAAAATGTTTGAAAATAGCAGATCTACAAGCTCACAACGCGTCGAATCGCCTCAAAATTGTACTTAAGTGTAGTACTCCGGGATCTCAAATTATATTGTAAAATCAATGTTGATTTAACTCTGAGAGTTACAGAACCATAAGGGTCCATTTGGTTCCTAACTATCCATCATTTAGCTGGGGACCGCCCTGGAACTCCCTCAAGGACCCCGGGGGGTCCCCGGACCCCACTTTGAGAACCAATGCTATAGACCAGTGGGTTTATAACCTTTTTTTAAATTCAAGGACCCCCAGTTTGATGTGCATGAGTGTAAAAATGTACCCTCACAGGTCTTTTGCAGTTAACACATTAAGACCGGGAACGCATCTGTGTCATTTTTACTTTTCTTTGGCTGTTCAAAAATAGCAGGTCTACAAGCTCATAGCGCAGCACAGAGTGCCACGCTATCTGCAATGTTTTTGAAAAATCGGAGTTAAAAATGTTAGTCTTAAAACTTATATTATATTCAAAGATTTGCATTTTTGCAAAAGTGCCGCGCTATGAACTTGTAGATCTGCTATTCTTTTGAAAAATCATGGGAAATTGTTGCAAATCTTTGAATATATATATTTTTAAAGCAAACATTTTTAACTCAAATCTTTGCCTCTGGGGGATTCTACGAAATTCTACAACAATCCTAAAAAAAAACTTGTTGTTGCTATAATAATAGTGGTTTTCATGTCAAGGACCACAAAATGATATGTATTTGGCCGTGGATCCCCAGAAGCATTTGCAAAAATGTTCAAGATTTTTTTTAAACGGCACATCTCCAAGCTCATAGTACCACGCTATGAGCTTGTAGATCTGCTATTTTTGAATAGCCAAAACAATCTAAAATGACAGAGACACGTTCCCGGATTGAATGGGTTGACAGTGTCCTGTGTTCCTGATATGTTGTTTTTTCTTAAGTGTAGAGTAGCTCTCAAGTGTTCATTTCTGAAAATGAACAGGGTTAGGTTAGGCTAGGGTTAGGTATTGTTATTGATGGTTTAAAAAGACAAATTAAATGCTCTTGTGCACTGGCCTTTCTACAGTATCACTTCCCAAAAACTGTCCCAACTGGAGAGATGTGTAATGATTTATTCTGACCACCAGAGGGGGCCCTCCTAAATTGTGCTCATCTCAGGGGTTTATGAACTATAATGGAATAAACTTACCAGTGAACTTTGTGAGCCATGTTCACTGGGGGCTGTGCATGGCAGGGGCGTCCAACCACCCTGAGTCCCACCTTAGTTGGACCGCTTACCCACAATCATCCACAGTCTCATTGTAAAAGGGTACAGGACTTGGACTCAAGGAAGGATTAAGACATTGAACTAAAATGAACCCACTGTTGTCTGTTACTGGTCTGAGCCCACAGTTTACGGTCTATCAGGGCTTGGTCTTCTGTGTTGGGCCATAAGTGTACAAAAGTGTCGTGTGCATGTTATGTTGTAAGCTATAGATAATGTATAATATATGATATATAATGACCTAGTATGTAATAATAATCCAATAATCGTACAATTAGTTTACAATGGTATACCTATGATAATAGTATAATATAATGTTATTATATTATGTTATTTGGGCCCCCCCCAAAATAATCATATTTGAACTGAGGACCCCCCAAAATCATATTTGAACTGGGGACCCCCCCAAAATAATCATATTTGAACTGGGGACCCCCCAAATAATCACATTTGAACTGGGGACCCCCCCAAATAATCATATTTGAACTGGGGACCTCCCCCCCCAATCATATTTGAGCCGGGAACCCCCCCAAATAATAATATTTGAACTGGGGACCCCCAAAATAATATTTGAACGGGGGACCCCCCCAAAACAATCATATTTGAACTGGGGACCCTCCAACATAATCATATTTGAATTTTGCTTTTTAGTTTGACATTTGTTCAGTTTGACTGAACAAATGTCAGCAGATCTACAAGCTCACAACACTTGAACCCTAGTATCCCTTTTCTGAGGAGAACTTTGACCAAAAATAGCAGATCTACAAGCTCGCACAAGCTTGTAGATCGGCTATTTTTGGCAAAGAGGTATAATTGTAGAGGGAAAACAATTTTATACGATATAGAGGGGTCCCTGCTTCATCTCTCTCTCAGCTAGGGGGTCCTTGGCCTGAAAACGTTGAAGACACCTGCATTAGGCTGTGTATACACTACACGTATATCTGGCTCTCGGTCACAATTAATATTTGTTTCTTTCTTTCTCAGAGTGGAGACACAGACTGTGCTGAGACTGTTCTTGGAGATGGAGATCTCGCTCTATCCATGGATTCGCCCGCATGGGGGGGATTCGTCCGCGCTGTTGACCCTGGTCTTCGGTGGACCTCCACTGTGGTTGATCGCTGAGTGATCAGTATTCTGGTCACCTCACGGCGGTCTCCACTGGTGGTCTCCGCCAAAGACCTCGGTCCGCCGGGGGTTTTCTCTGAAGACACCTCAAAGTAGGAAAAATGTTTCCTTTACCTTTGCTGGATGCTGCAGCTCATGCTGCAGTTTGTTGGATGTGGCGTATGCTGTTGGACGCTGCTGGTGGCGTATGTGTGATTGTGTCGTATGTGTGCTGATGTGGTTAAAGATGTTGCTATGCAGCTTTTTTTTTCAGGTTGTGGAATCGGAACGCCGACGTTGAATCTATGACTATGTTGGTTGGTGTAGTTATTGTTTACATGTTGAATCTACGAAGTAGTTCTTTTCAGGTTGTAGTACGACTATGTTGGTAGTGTTGTGGCTGTTATTTTGTGTGTGTGTGTGTGTGTGTGTGTGTGTGTGTTTGTGTGTGTGAGAGAGAGAATTTGCATTCAATGTGTTTTTAGACATAAGCCTCTGTAAATCCAGGCCTGGACCTGGTCATTTCAAAAGGTCCAAAAGGTCATTTGAAAGGACGGGACGCGACGGGACGCGTGGGAGGGTATGGCGTGGGGGGGGGGGGGTGGTATGGACTAATTTCTAACCAATGGAGCAACTATTTTTGATTGACTCGCCCACCGTTGGAGTTACATCATGGCAAGGTAACTATACAATCCAAAATCAGAATGTGCTACTTATGATCCTATTTTATGAACAATCTAATGAGCATTTTTCTTTTCTTTCTTTCTTGACCCCGATCTTCAACACCAAGGCCAACACCAGAGTAGGCACCTGAAACGTCCGAACACTGTTCCAGTGTGGTCGTATGGACCAGGTGCAGAAGCCGATGAGAGATTATCTTCGCCTTGCCTACTTTTTGCTAACTAGTTGTACGAGCTCTTGTTCTATTGTTTTATTGGATCTTGTTTATTTGATACACATATTTGTTTTAGCTCTTGCTCATTTGATTTTCCTATTTGTCTCATCCGTTTAAGAAAGTACAGGTAGCTGATATATTGCACTTTTATCTTAGCGTATACCTTAGGTATAAAAATTGAAAATTGTCGAATATTTTCCAAAACCGCAGATCTTGTATGGGGGTCTATCTATAGTGTGAAAACCACAACAATCTTTATTTCGGTCCATTAAATAAAAAGAGCAAATATAAATACATACATTTGAGTCTACTAATGCTAGTGGAACCGAAAATTATTTTGCCTACCCTTTTTGAAACAACTTAGGTTTAAAAAAAAAGAAAATGTAGTAACACATTTTCCCACAATTGGTTTAACTAAGCTAAATACAGCGGACAAATTGATAGAATAAAGAAATACATCTAAGCAAACATTGGTTTAACAAAACTAAGACAAATCTAAGCAAAAGACTTGGCTTTTACAGACACTATTCAAAGAGTAACAAAGATAACAAAAGTAACAGAAGTTTCAAAACAAAAACGAAATATCAGTTTTAAAACACTGATGTAACGAAACTGAATGCATTGGATAATTCAAAAGGAGAGACTGTCCAAGAACAGATACAGGAAACAAGTCAGGTTTCACTTAATAGAATTTGTTTCTATGGTTCACCATACTATGTGGCTATTTGACCACAGAATATGGGTCCATATTTACACACCAATGCACCTTCGATGCTTCACCATACCATACTCTGTGGCTAATTGGTCACAGAATATGGTTCTAGCTCCACACACATATTTTCATACACACACATACACACCAAAGCACATACACCCATATCTTGGCTACACACTTATACACACACATACACTCACACTCACACTCACACGTATCTATGTAAAAAAAAAGAAGCACATTACACATACACATTACTAATATTCTGTCCATATACATACGATTCATGTCCAAAGCTGGTGCCAAGTTCGGTAAGTATACAAATTAATGCACCCATTACTCCTCAATAATAATGCATTAATCCCTGTATTAAGTCAACTTTGGCTACTGTACATTGGATTTTTTTTTTTTTACTTACTGTTGGAATACTTTATCATAATGTTTTAAATTTGTTTAATTTTATTTTTAATTTAACTTATTTTTGAACATCTTTTTAAATGTAGTGGCTGTTTTACACATTTTTAGTTCTTTATCTAAATGATTCCATAAATTAACCCCCTTTAACCCCCCTCCACCGATATACACCTGTCTTTTGTGGTTCCCTACTTGTTCCCTACGCCGATGAACGAACGCATCATCACGGCAAGGCTGTACACCAGACATGCCAAAGTGACCATCGTCCCTGTCTATGCCCTTACCGAAGTAGCCCCAGAGGAAGACAAGGACATCTTTTACGCCCAGCTCCAAAAAAAAAAATGGTACAATCTGGAACTCCTGGGAATCAGTGAGGCAAGGTGGACCGGTTCCGGTCAGAAAAGGTTAGCCACGGGGGAGATGTTGTTGTTGTTCTCGGGCCACGAGGGAGACAACGTACCCCACAGCCAGGGAGTGGCCCTGATGTTGGCCAAATCTGCACAGGGAGACTCATGGCACACGGATCATCACAGCCTGTTTTCGAACAGAAAAGTGGAGGATAAATATGGACATCATCCAGTGCTGCTGTACCTACCTGTACCTATCCCATAACCCCGGAGGGTCGTTGGGGCACCACAGACCTGATGACCAGCTCCATCCCTCTCTGTCCCCGGCAGCTCTCATTGCCTCACTGAGTTTCATGTGAGTCCATTCTCTGATGTTGTCTTCCCTTCTTTTCTTCCGTCTCCCTCGTCTCCTTCCACCTTGTACGGTCCCTTGCAGGATGGTCTTTGCGAGGCCTGAGGATCTGGTGATGTGTCCGTACCACCTCAGTTTTCGCTTTGACACTGGTAAGCAGGTCATCATGTGGGCCGATGGCTTGGCTGATCTTTTGCCGGACTTCCTCGTTAGTGACATGTTGGGTGTAGGAGATACCCATGAGTCTTCTGTAGCATCTCATCTTCGTGTTCTGTATTCTCTTCTGCAGCTCTGCTGTAAGGGTCCAGGTTTCGCAAGCATATAGAAAGATTGAGATCAAAAGTGAGCGCAGTAGTCTCACCTTTGATGCCAGACTGATGTTTTTGTCTTTCCATATAGGCTTGAGTTTTGCCAGGGCAGCAGTTGTTTGGGCAATTCTGGCAAGGACTTCCTGTTTGGATCCTTCATCGGACAGGATTGCTCCGAGGTATTTGAAGCTAGACACCGTGTCCAGTGCCTGTCCTGTCCATTGACTTTGATGTCTGAGCGGATGCCACTGGAGAGGGGTGGGCGCCGCCAGGTTTAATTTCCCAAGACACACCACATGATGACAACTACATCCAGTGCTATGCCCCAACAAATGAGAGCAATGAGGATGTCAATGAGGAGTTCTACCACAGACTGCTGTCAATCATCCAGGCCCGCCTCCCAAGGCGAAACATAACCATCACCATGGGCGACTTCAAAGCAAGGATCGGCAGCGACAACCAGGATTATGAGGAGATAATGGAGCTGCAAGCTGGGGGGAAATTAATGAAAATGGGATTCACCAACCTGTGCCACAAGCAACCTTGTCATCGGCGGGAGTTTCCTCCATCACAGAAGGATACACAAGGCAACCTGGTACCACCAGACCTGATGACACCAAAACTAATCGACCATGTGTGCATTGGAAAAAGGTTCAGAATATCTCTTCAAGATGTGCGCGTCAGAAGAGGAGCAGATGTTGCTTCGTACCACCATCTCCTGGTCGCCCACATACTGAAGAGAAGCTGGACTGGAGAAACCAATAATCACCAGAGGTACAACACCATACCTCTCAAGGAAAGAACCAGGCTAGAAGTGTTTAAGATCACACTCGCCAACAAGTTCCAGGTCTTACAAGAGCAGAGAAAGAGACCATTGAAGGGAAGTGGCAGAGTATAAAAACAGCAGTGACATCAACATGCCAGGAAGTATGTAGTCTGGCCTACCTACTACATAGTGACTGCACCTGTTTCATGTAACACTGTTTATTTGCATCTGATTTTTAAATCTCTGTGTTGTTATCCATGTCCTCACTGTATTGTCTGATTCACCGCCTTTTGCGATTATTTTAATGTTGTTTTATGCTTTTCTTTTTTGCTTTATTGTTAAATTAGTTGTGACATTATAATGTGATTCAAATGTTTGTTATCAGGGCGTCCTTGAAAAAGAGAGCTTGCTCTCAATGGGTTTCCCTGAATAAATAAAGGAAAAAGAAAGAATCCAGCGGACATCCAGCCAGCTTAAAGTGACCTGCAGATTGCCTGTGATGTCCCTTCCAAGGAGGAGCTCCACAAGGCCATTAAACCACTGAGAAATGGGAAGGCTGCAGGGCCAGACAACATTCCGGCAGAAGCACTGAGAGCTGATGATAAGACAAGCTTTGGAACGCTATACCCTCTATTTTGAGACATCTGGGAGAGAGAGGAAGTTCCATCAGAGTGGAAGGAAGGTTGCCTCATCAAGCTCCCAAAGAAAGGAGATCTAGCTTCCTGTTTCAACTACAGGGGAATAACACTGCTGTCTATACCAGGGAAGACCTTCAACAGATTGCTTTTATTTGGGTTGAAAGATGCTGTTGACCCACACCTCAAGGCCATCAAGCTGGTTTTCTTAAGAATAGATCCTGCACGGACCAGATTGCAACGTTGTGGTTCATTCTGGAACAGTCGTTGGAGTGGAACTCACCCATGTCAAATTTATTATACTCCTATGTGCACGCCGAGGGTGGAAGCAAGTGCAGTATCTTGCTGACTTGTTTTGGAAGAGATGGGTGCGTGTGCACCTGCCTCTGCTTCAAGAGATGAGTGGTGAGTACCCGGTCTGCTTCAAGAGCCACGTCGGTGTTGAGAAGAGTCATGAGAAGGTGGAGAGATCTAGCTTCCTGTTTCAACTACAGGGGAATAACACTGCTGTCTATACCAGGGAAGACCTTCAACAGAGTGCTTTTATTTGGGTTGAAAGATGCTGTTGACCCACACCTCAAGGCCATCAAGCTGGTTTCCTTAAGAATAGATCCTGCACAGACCAGATTGCAACGTTGTGGGTCATTCTGGAACAGTCGTTGGAGTGGAACTCACCTATGTCAATTTTATTATGTATTTAATTTTATATGAAAAGGCGTTTGACAGTGTGGATACGCAGACCATCTGAAAACTACTGAGGCACTCAGTAGGGGTACCTGAGAAGATCACAGACATCATCAGGAACTCCTATGAAGGAATGACCTGCAAGGTGGTACACGGACAGCAACTCGCCAATGCCCTCCATGTGAGGACAGGAGTTAGGCAAGGCTGCCTATTGTCACGTGTTCTGTTCCTGCTGGCCATTGACTGGGTCATGAAGACAACTACATCTCAAAAGAAATGGCATCCAGTGGACACCTTGGACACAGATAGCTTCCTAATAGTGTCATACAGGGTCTTCATGTTCCCATGCTGTGCTGCTCCCACTGCCAGAGCCATCCAGCGCCTCTATATAGCTCCTCTTATCTGCCCTTATACTTCTCCTGACTGCTCTGTATGCTTCCCAGTACTCTACTTGGGCTTTTGCTTTTCTGGCCCGTGTGTGACTGTTATTCCTAGCTGCCTTCCTCTGTTTCCTCTCCTCTATCCTTGTCAGGGTCTCTGCTGTCATCCATTCCTTGTGGCTATGCTTTGTCACAGCCCCTGTAGCCTGGCCTACCATGCAGGGCCTGTGTTGTGTGTTGTGTCTTGTGTACTCTTGTCTATGTCCCCCACAGGGCCTGTAGGTTGGGGAAGTGGGGTGCAATCAGGTGCATTGGGAGCACCTGATCACTGTTCCCAATGCACCTGATTGCACCCCAATTCCCCAACCTACAGGCCTGTGACGGACACAGACAAGAGTACACAAGACACAACACAGGCCCTGGTAGGGTTAGTTATATAATTAGTTACTTAAATGGGTGGAGCATTTTGAGGAGCTGTTGAACAGACCAGCTCCACTCAAGTGACCTGCAGATAGCCTGTGATGTCCCTTCCAAGGAGGAGCTCCACAAGGCCTTTAAACTACTGAGAAATGGGAAGGCTGCAGCTGCAGCACAACATTCCGGCAGAAGCACTGAGAGCTGATGATGAGACAAGCTTTGGAACGCTATACCCTCTATTTTGAGACATCTGGGAGAGAGAGGAAGTTCCATCAGCACGGACCAGATTGCAACGTTGTGGGTCATTCTGGAACACACAGATATCTATCTGATATCTGTTTGCTTCCATGTTGTAATATAACGTGATATCTGTTTGCTTCTAGGTTGTAATATAACGTGATATCTGTTTGCTTCTAAGTTGTAATATAACGTGATATCTGTTTCCTTCTAGGTTGTAATTTATGTTTCATGTTGCCTCACCAGAGTATGTTTTTCCTTTCCCAATTGTTGATATGCCACCCCCCCCCCACCCCAACCCCCATCCCTCCATCCCCACCCCCCCAGAAAGGGGTGGTGGGGGTGTCCCCCCCACTCTCGGCCTGCACCTTGTCGTGGTGAGTGGGCTTTAAACCAAGACAGGCCATTTAACCCATTAAAACCGGGAAAGCATCTGAGCATCTGTGTCATTTTGATTTTAGATTAGATATTGAAAAATGTGGAGCTTTTTAACACTTCTGGGGGGGTCCCTGGCACAAACAAAAATCAGATGGGGGGAGGGGGGTGTCAGTGGCCAAATATATATCAATTTGGGGGTCTTTGCCATGAAAAGGTTTGAGAACCACTCTTTAAACTCTGCTTCCAAAAACTGAGTGCCCTACATTGGAAAAAACGTTGTACAAATGACCTTTAGTATATTGTGATATCATTTGTATTAGTCATGCTTGATGAGTATCTGGCCGATTGCTTGAATTATGACTTCATCCCGATAATAGCTCCGATAATATATAATATTTTGTTTTGTCAGCTGTGATTCTCTCGGTTAGACACCGTTGTGTGGAGAACTATAGCACTCTCTCTGTTAGTATACTATCTCTGAATGAGATCCATTCAACTGGTCTTTTCTCTGCTGAAGACTTTTAACTTGACTTCAGTTCTATAAGCTCTAGTTTCAAAACTATTCACTCACTCTTATTAACCAATATATCACCAATATATCATTATTTTGCTATGATTCCCTGATTTCATTTGACATGAAAAAATGTTAGATCAGTGGTTCTCAAACCTTTTCATGTCAAGGTCCCCCAAAATGATATGTATTTGGACGTGGAGCCCCATCTCAAATATTTTGTTCCAGGGACCCCCAGAGGCAAATATTAGTTAAATTAGTTAAAAATGTTGTCTTAAAAATATATATATTCCAAGGTTTGCACAAAATCCAAGGTTTGTTCACAATTTAAAAAAAAATCGTAAACATTCTGCTATTTTTGAATAGCCAAAGTAGAAAAGGTTAAAATTATTGTGACGCTATATTAGCACATTTTGCTGGGGGGGGTCCCCAGCAAAGACCCCACTTTGAGAACCAATGTGTTGACTGTCTCCCAGTCAAATTTGGTCACATGGTTCGCCGCCGTCTCTCTCTCTCTCTCTCTCTCTCTCTCTCTCTCTCTCTCTCTCTCTCTCTCTCTCTCTCTCTCTCTCTCTCTCTCTCTCTCTCTCTCCCATGATGGCTGTGTTGTGTAGTCAAATGGAGCCACTAGTAAGCTGTCAAACACACAAACAAACACACAAACTCTCTCTCTAGTTTCCATGTCTGGCCCTGTATTATCGCTGCTTGCAGCTATATTGTTGTTTGCAATTCTACTTAAATTAAGTCTGCATCAAGTGAGGCTTGAACTGGCGACCTTGAGATTGTGAGGCATTAATTTAAGGGAGACGCCATTGGACCAACAGACAATTAACTGTGAAAAAGGAGATCACACAGATGATACAGTTTCATGCAAATAGCTGAAAAATCCTGGGTTTAAGTGTTTTTCAAACTGCTCAAAATTGCGGACAATCTAAGGGCGGAGCTTACTGGTCAAAGCGATAATGTGTTCCTCACGAGTCAAGGCACAAGTGTAAGCAAGTTTCACAACTTTCGGCCAAACGAGGCATGACTTTTGCCTCTTTAAAGTTTGCATTTAAAAAAATTGCTATAGCGCCCCCCTTTGGCCAATTGGAGTGAGATTGGTTTCAGTGATATTTGGAATGACTCTCTACATTACTGCAACGTTTCAAAGAAATGTGAGTCTTGCATGTATGTGTTAGGGGCAGATGAATAATTTTCATAAAACTGCAATAGTTAAAATCTATTTCCTCCTGGGATTTTTGAGTAATCTGCACGAAACATTTTACACATGAACTTAGGACCTTTGCCGACAAAACAAAAGCGGCGGATTTTCCATAAGTGAAAAAATGCAGAAGTTATGAGCCAATGGCTGTTTTTCATATAATTCAAAATGGTGGGCGATCTAAAGGTCAGAGGTCAAAAGTCAGACCACGAAAGTTGTCGGGCATGAAGAGACGCATGTGTGTATCAAAGTTTCATGGTTGTAGGTCAAACAGGGCATGAGTTGTACCTGTTCAAAGTTGGCACTTAAAATTGAGTGCTATAGCGCCACCCTTTGACGAATGAGTGTGAGAATTATTTCTTGATAGTTTTTCATGAGCATCTACCATATGGCCGAGTTTCGTACAAAGCGTATGCACGGTTAAGCCAGAACTGCCAAAAACAAGTATTTTTCAAACTGCTCAAAATTGCGGACAATTTAAGGGCGGAGCTTACTGGTCAAAGCGATACATGTGTTCCTCATGAGTCAAGGCACAAGTGTAAGCAAGTTTCACAACTTTCGGCCAAACGAGGCATGACTTATGCCTGTTTAAAGTTTGCATTTTCAAAAAATTGCTATAGCGCCCCCCTTTGGCCAATTGGAGTAAGATTGGTTTCAGTGATATTTGGAATGACCCTCAACCTTTCTGCAAAGTTTCAAAGAAATGTGAGTCTGCATGTATGTGTTAGGGGCAGATGAATAATTTTCATAAAACTGCAATAGTTAAAATCTATCTCCTCCTGGGATTTTTGAGTACTTTGCACAAAATTCTTTACACATGAACTTTGGACCTCTGCCGACATAATGATGTGAGCGGATTTTTTCTAAGTGAAAAAATGCAGAAGTTAGGAGCCAATGACTGTTTTTCATATAATTCAAAATGGTGGGAGATCTAAAGGTCAGAGGTCAAAAGTCAAACCACCAAAGTTGTCGGGCATGAAGAGACGCATGTGTGTATCGAAGTTTCATAGCTGTAGGTCAAACAGGGCATGAGTTGTACCTGTTCAAGGTTGGCATTTTCAATTGAGTGCTATAGCGCCACCTTTTGACGAAAGATTGTGAGAATTATTTTTTGATAGTTTTTCATGACCATCTACCATATGGCCGAGTTTCGTAAAAAGCGACTGCACGGTTCAGCCAGAACTGCGAAAAGTGGCATAAGAAGAAGAAGTGACAGAATACTGCCAATAACAAAACAGGTCCAGAGCTGAGCACTGGCCCCGTAATAATGTCACATCTTCTATAGCAAGGCATTTTCATAAAGAGATAGTATGTATGGCTATTGAAATGGTGACTAGAACAGGGAATCTAAGTAAAGATTTTGCACAGAGAGAGAGAGACTTTGGCTGTTTGAGATTTTCAGCTTATTTTATTTCAAGCGTAAGGCATAAACTGCAATTGTGACAGGGATACATTTTCATTGTACTGGACTATTAAGGCAAACAGTTTTGGTAATGAATGATGCACACGTCAACTAGCGCACTTAGGCAGGCTTGACAACGTCTGTGCTGAAAAAGAAAATAATTAATCAAATTAGAAGAAACTGAGAGCAAATTGCAGGAACCGCAACCTACTGACTTTGATCATTCTAATACCTCATTCAGTGATTACACAACACATGCCCCTCCACACACACAATTTCTGGCGCTAATATTTTGTTTTGCCCCACTGGTGAGAGTGAATGATGGCCCTGCCAGTCGGTTTAAACAACTTTGGTCAGGTTGGGTGTACAGAGCTGCATAGCTTCTGGGGAGTGCTAGCTGGGATTGTATAGACGCCACAGAAAGTAGTTTAGATAGTGCTTTAGATAAATAAACAAATAAATAAAAAATATGAATCCTTCAAAGCGGACAGGGTGCTTGTTTTATCATTGTCATCTGCATTATTATTAGCTACAAATAGCACATAAGTTAGCTAAGGGCTAAAATAATTGTCACCTTTCTAGATGAAAATGCCTATGGTGCATCATGCATATCATTTGTGAGCATACGTGTGCACATGAACATGCGGTTCTATTACAACCTACTGATCTTATCCTGAAGAAGGCTGTTTTTGTCACTGTGTGTGGACTGTTAGCCCAGTCTATGGGTTGTTTATTACAGATGTATCCTATTGCCTAAGAGATCAAATAAAATCAAAGATGTTAGATGAAGCAGATATCTATGCATCATTGCATCCACAGTTAAGGTTGTGGCTTGTTACACCTATAGTAGCAGTCATACATTGAAATGTTTTGTTTTGTCTATCCACATAAATTCCATTCAATATCAGGGATAAACAACTTACCAATGATGGTTTATTTACTGTTTATTTTACATTCAAAGAATTTCACAAGGTGCTTTGCACTCAGACACTGAAAACATTTTTGGCTTATAGGAGTATAAAAGAGTAATAATATAAAAGTTTTCAGAAAATAAAAGTACAGTAATCCAGGAGTCATTAAATAAACAAGGATTAGATACTGTACATAGATCTTAATTAGGTTACAAAGAACAGTAGATGGATCCAAAAACTACAGAAAAGTTACAATATTCATCCTGAAAATATTACACAATTAGGAAGGTTTTAACTTAACTATTGTTACCAAAGATATGATGAGAAACAACTCCAGAGAGACACTAATGATGCCATTCAAACTATTCCCAACTGTATATTCAAGCAAAAGAAGCTAGCAACAAATCTTATAGGGGGTAGGAACAATGCAGTGGATATTTGAGCTCAATAACGTCTCCATTTTTATCTTTAAGTTGCCCATTATGCTCCATATAATACTCGACCAGGTCAGGCAGTGTGGCGAACTTCTCCCCATCATCAACATCATAGTACTCTCCTGTGTTCTGGATCTTAATGTGTGTGACTGCTCCATTATGCCTGTAAACAAAAACAACAACAAAACAACCATTCAGAGAAATGACATATTATATTAGCAGATTATATGTGAAAGATGGGCAACATGCACAGGCTTTGAAATAATGATTACAGCTGTGGTCCTGTGGACAGAGTGAGACATGATCAACACTCACCGTGCAGATAAAGTAAAGACTCCAGGTTTACTCTTACTGGGTCTGACCAAGAAGCTTCCATCCATTCCTCGAGTCAACAAGAGGTACTCTGCTTCCACGTCTGTGATGTTGGAACGGTACCATCTAACAGAGGAAGATCATGTTACAGTTAGTGGGACATAGAGTACAGTACATGTGTCATTAGTGGGACATTGAGTACAGTATGTGTCATTAGTGGGACATACAGTGTAGCTGTTATTCGCTGATAGTGTTTCAATCAAGCCTCACTTGAAGGATCAGTACACTATAACACCGGTTCTCAATGTGTGCTGTGGGGAACGACAAGGGTCCTTGATGGGGTTTCAGAGGCTCCTCAGTTAGATATTTAGGAACTTACCTTTATGGACGCTTACTAGCCAGTCCTAGAGTGTAAAACGGAATGTTCCATACTGTATGTACACTCTCATCTCAGAGTTAAATGACCACTGAAGATTTTAGTGTGGGGGTCCCATAGATTAAAAAATAAATGTATGGGTGACACATCACTACAGCAATAACACTAATGACTCCATTAAAGGTGCAGTAAGTGATTTCATTTAGTAAGTGTTAACTAGCCCTATATTTATGATAGTAATCATTGCTATAGAATGTTTGTTCAGTAACAGGGGGTCTCCCTGTCTCTCCAGCTCTTAGTAAACAGAAAATGCATTTCCAGGTCAGGATACCTATTTTGTTCAATAAGGAGAGAGAACTCATTAACAGGATAAAAGTTGATGATAAATGGGTACTTTCTCCTGATTGGCTGAAATTGGCAACCCACCTGAAAATATATTTTCTGTTTATTAAAGAGCTGGAGAGACGGGCAGACCCTGTAAGTACAAAAACTCTACAGCAATGATTACTATCAGAATATAGAGCTTTAACCTTTTAAAGGAAAAACTAGACCGGCCCGCTAGCCTGCCGATTAGCCAATTTGAATATATTGCTCTTATTTTGATACCTTGAAAAGTTTTTACGTCTTTGACCCAGGTGGTCTGTGCAATGTAGTGGATCTTTGAGCTCAATCACGTCTCCATTTTTATCTTTAAGTTGCTCATTATGCTCCATATAATACTCGACCAGGTCAGGCAGTGTGGCGAACTCCTCCCCACCATCATCAACATCATAGTACTCTCCTGTGTTCTGGATCTTAATGTGTGTGACTGCTCCATTATGCCTGGACAAAAAAAAACAACCAAAAAACAAGACAACCATTCAGAGAAATGACATATTAAAGATGGATAACATGCACAGGCTTTGAAATAATGATTACTGCTGTGGACAGAGACATGATCAACACTCACCGTACAGATAAAATAAAGACCCCAGGTTTACTATTACTGGGTCTGACCAAGAAGCTTCCGTCCGTTCCACGAGTCAACAAGAGGTACTCTGCGTCCACGCCTGTGATGTTGGAACGGTACCATCTAACAGAGGAAGATCATGTTACAGTTAGTGGGACATAGACTACCCCGTACTCTATGTCCAGGGACCCCCTACAGGGACCCCCATGTAGAGGCAAAGATTTGAGTTAAAAATGTATATATAAATATTCAAAGATTTGCAAAAAAATTCACGATAAAAAAAATAAATAGCAGATCTACAAGCTCATAGCGCGGCACCGAGTGCCGCGCTATGAGCTTGTATATCTGCTTTTTTTTGAATAGCCAAAGACATAAAAACATGACAGATGCTTTCCCGGTAATCCTTAATGGATTAAAGGTAGTGATGTTACTAAAACATAAGTATATTACTGTACATGTACAGTAGTTGTGTTTACCAAAAGTAGTGATAATTACTATAAGATACGTACCTATTAATGTTGAAGTTAGGTTGATCCATCATGGACCAGTCACTCGTCATGGAGACACTGGGTACAGGAGACTCTGGTCTCTGCTGATGAACACTGATGGAAATAGGGGATGATACACATTTTAAAATCACGCTGCTGGTTTTTAATTCCCCCTCATAGTCATTTGCGCCAACGCTTACTTTTTTTCTGTACTGTAGTTGTTTACACAAAAGTTGGTTAATTATTTATACAAACCACTGGAACAATCAGCATAATACTTTGCAAGTACCTCCAATAGTTTTTACTCTTTTCAGTTCACATATGTTTGAAATATTTTGACGTGTCTGTGCTCTCAGCACAAACACAGTGGAACAATTTAGAAGCCATTTCTAAGAACAATTTATATAGATTATCAGAACAAGTTAATGGAGAATGTAAATGTAGTCAAAGCTGCATCTCCTAACACTAAGATGGATGTGAGATGAGCTCCTTGGAGATCCTCTTCTGTGTCCTGGACTCCTGCCTCTTCACTGGGTCCGGCCTCAGCACCAGCAACAGCAAGGTAATAATACTCCAACTCACTGGTCTCCTCTCCTGCAATTTGCTCTCTGGTGTCCTGGAGAAACACGGTAGCACGCAACTTTAACCCATTGAGACCTGAAGCCGATTCTACATGTCTCCTAAATCTCAACAGTTTTCTGAAAAACGTATGTTTCTATATCACTGGTGCTCAATCTTTTTCATGTCAAGGACCCCCAAAATGATATGTATTTGGCCGCGGACCCCCATCAAAATATGTTGTTCCAGGGACCCCCAGAAGCAAAGATTTGAGTTAAAAATGTTCACTTTAAAAATATATATATTCAAAATTTGCACACATTTTCACAAATTTTCAAAAATAGCAGATCTACAAGCTCGTAGCACGGCACTCGGTGCCGTGCTATGAGCTTGTATATCTGCTATTTTTGAATAGCCCAAAGTGTAAAATAATGCTTTTTAGCCCAAATCTAAAAATGACACAGTTCCAGGTCTTCACTGGATCAGATCAGTCTCTCTTCAATAAAAAGAGTCAAACTCCCTCATTCACAATCCAGATTTACGTTACATACTGTACAGACGTATACATTACCCCACTGAGACGATGGAGGTATCTGAATATCAACATAAACAGCAGTGGTTGCAGAACTGTGACAACAACTCTGACGATGTCAACTGGTGGACGGGCTGTGGGAGAAATATGTTGAAATAAGAACCAAACATCGTGTGAGGAACAGAGCTCTCTCAATTCAAATAGGTTCATTTGATCAAATTCCTTTCTTCTAATTTCTGATGTCACTCATGTGTGTCTCATATTGTGACTTTAAAAGTTAATTTCATTCAGATTACCTTTGACCTTGATGGAGAGGGGCTCACTCTCAGAGGAGAATTTGTGAGGGAAAATATTGATGTGATAAACACATTTGTAGCTCCCTTCATCAAAGGGCTTTACTGGAGGCAATTTGAAGATGGCAGAGTGTTTGAAAGCTACATGCTGGTCATAGTAGACGCCATCGAAGGTTAGGTTGAAGGAGCCTCCTGGGTACTGTGGCTGGATAGAGCAGGTGATGGGGATTTCAGAACCCTCATTCCACT
This sequence comes from Gymnoscopelus microlampas, assembly GCF_963454915.1. NCBI lineage: Eukaryota > Metazoa > Chordata > Actinopteri > Myctophiformes > Myctophidae > Gymnoscopelus > Gymnoscopelus microlampas. The sequence goes on from NC_139955.1 coordinate 32,715,268, forward strand.
GCTGCTGGTCTCCAGGAACCATGATTTTTGGCTTAAACAGAATATCTGTAACAAGACAGAGGTCATTGGCTGAAACGTCACATATGTAAACAGAGAATAAAAGCATGTGTTCTGTGCTACGTTCGATCTCCAAGGTGCATGTGTTATTCATTTAATTTCCTTGGTGCAACCTGGGGGGGGGGGGTTCAGCAAAAGACACACCTCTATACTGTTGTCTCCTTTCTTCCTCAGCCTTACTTTTCGTTGTAAACAGACTAGAACAACATTTCAACAGATGCTGTGAACTGTCAGGTGCACTCACCCACTGTCTACCCACTGTTCAGGTGGAACGAGAGCTGCACTGCCTTCAAAACTGGCCTCACTATGAAAAATCACACCCAGTGTGAAGTGGGCGGTGTGTGGTCATCACAACATGACTCACTTTAAAAAAAGGATAAATGACTTTCTTTAAAGTCCATACTGCTATTCATAGGGCTGCACATGTGTCATGTGTTTCGCTAGCCAATCACAGTCCTGAATTTGCAAAGTCAGCCAATCACATTACAGTTAGTGGTGCTGACACTAGCTGTAATGTGATTGGCTGACTTTGCAAAAGTATCGATTTGCATTAACAATGGAAGGGTTAGGGGTATACAATGCGTTGTAGACTATTGGCCAATCACGGTGCAGGATTGGTCGGTGTCCAAAACTCACTTATAGGGGGCGGCTACACCGCCCCACAAATACATAATCTTTATAATACAAACATAATTCCCCAACTTTTATAAAAAAGGATAGTTTTGACAAACTCTCCCCATGAAAAACTCCTGTATATTCTTAAATTTAACACTGAGTGTGTTGTTCTAGCGGTTATTTATATGAACTAGACCTCAGGGAACGATGCAAGTTGGGAATGATGACATTTGGAAAAGCATGCCCCACCCAATTATACAGTACAGTGTAGAGTTTTAAGTCTATTGGTTCCATATGGGCATATCTGTCTGATCGGCGGTTCCCACAGTATAAGTACATAGATACATATGTACTGTACAGTAGACACAATAAACATTACTATCATTGTGTTACCTGAACAGATCACCTCCAGTCTGTCAGTCGAATTAAGAGACTCTTTTGTTCCACACTGTCTCAGGAAAGACTCAGACCCAACACAGGAAGATGTAATCCTCCATACGGGTTGATCTGTAGAAACAGAATTCCTTTCTGTTGAAACAGCAGAGCCACAGTCCAGCTGTCTACACACTACAGCTGATGACTTCAGGTTCCAGTCAGACCCAACAACCACTGGTCTCCACTCTCTCTGGTATTTCATCTCCAGTCTACCAGTACAGTTAATGTCTCCGCCGACCAACCTGACATTACCAGGCTCTGTACAGAGACAAGACAATGAGAAATAAATTATATAACTTTCATTGTGAAATAATAATCCAAAATGAAAGTGAAATTTGTCTTTTACCTGAACAGGAGAGTCCAACAGCCTTATCAGGTGTGCAGGTGTTTGGAGTTGAGCCTATCAGAGACAAAGAGACAGACAGCGGTAGAGTGAGACAAAGACAGAGAGGGACAGAAAGACAGGAAGAGAGAGAAAGGGGGAGAGAGACATTGACATAATAAGTAGATACATACCATAGATAGCCTACAGTAAATTAAATTAATTTGTAAATATTGCTGTTAAGTCATTGTTTGTGTTACCTGAACAGATCACCTCCAGTCTGTCAGTGGAATTAAGAGACTCTTTTGTTCCACACTCCTTCAGTGAAGACGTAGACCCAACACAGGAAGATGTAATCTTCCATACAGGTTGATCTGTAGAACCATTATGCATTTCTGTTGAAGCAGGAGATCCACAGCCCAGCTGTCTACACACTACAGCTGATGACTTCATGTTCCAGTCAGACCCAACAACCACTGGTCTCCATTCTTTCTGGTGTTTCATCTCCAGTATACCAGTACAGTTACTGTCTCCTCCCACCAGCCTCACACCACCAGGCTCTGTACAGAGACAAGAGAGTAAGCAGTTGAAACGTAATATAAATTTCAATTCAAATAATAATGTAAATCAGTTGGTATTTTACCTGAGCAGGTGAGTCCAACAGCCTTGTCAGGTGAGCAGGTGTTTATAGTTGAGTCTGAGGTTCCACAGTCAAGGAGAACCGACTCATTGCCTTCACACTGGAACTCTTTGGTCAACATTGGAGCATTCACGTCTTGATAGATCACCCCCTGGAGGACTGAAGGAGCCCCGCAGCCAAGCTCCCTACAGGCCACTTCCGCATCCTGCTGGTCAAAGTCACCTTCACACACTGAGACCCACGTCTGATTAGACTTCACCTCCACTCTGCCTGAACACAAACTAGTCCCATTCACCAACCTCACTGACTCTGAAGAGAGAGAGAGAGTGAGAGGGAGAGGGAGGGGGGAGAGATGGACATGGACATGTGGAAAGATAGACAGTAGATTAAATAAGAGACTATAAAGATTACTGCCATTGTTGAAGTCATTGTTTTTGTTACCTATAGAAAGGGGGCAATGGGTGAGAGGGGGGTATATAAGTAGATAGATATACATAATGTATACACATTACATTAATTAAGACTCCATAAAGATTAGTGTCATTTTAAAGTAATTGTGTTACCTGAACAGATCACCTCCAGTGTGTCAGTGGAATTAAGAGACTCCTTTGTTCCACACTCTCTCAGGGAAGACTCAGACCCAACACAGGAAGATGTAATCCTCCATACAGGTTGATCTGTAAAACTAGAATTCCTTTCTATTGAAACAGCAGAGCCACAGTTTAGCTGTCTACACACTACAGCTGATGACTTCAGGTTCCAGTCAGACCCATTCACTGGTCTCCACTCTCCCTGGTGTTTCATCTCCAGTCGACCAGTACAGTTACTGGCTCCTCCCACCAGCCTGATATCATCAGGCTCTGTACAGGTAAAAGAGAGTAATCAGTAAAAACTTAATATAACTTTCATTATGAATAACATATCTAAACAAAAAGCGTAGTTTGTCTTTTACCTGAGCAGATGAGCCCAACAGCCTTGTCAGGTGAGGAGGTGTTTGTAGTTGAGACTGAGGTTCCACAGTCCAGGAGAACCGACTCATTGCCTTTACACTGGAACTTTTTGGTCCACATTGGTGTATTCATGTGTCCGAAGAGTGCCCCCTGGAGAACTGAAGGAGCCCCGCAGCCAAGCTCCCCACAGACCACCTCTGCATCCTGCTGGTCAAAGTCACCTTCACACACTGAGACCCACGTCTGATTAGACTTCATCTCCACTCTGCCTGAACACAAACTAGTCCCATTCACCAACCTAACAGACTCTGTAGAGGGAGATTGAGAGGAGGGGGGGCAGTATAAGTACATAGATACATATGTAGAGATGAAACAAGACACAGAAAAAAATACTGTCATTTATGAAGTTATTGTGTTACCTGAACAAATAACCTCCAGTCTGTCAGTGGAATTAAGAGACTCTTTTGTTCCACACTCCCTCAGTGAATTCTCAGACCCAACACAGGAAGATGTAATCCTCCATACAGGTTGATCTGTAAAACTAGAATGCCTTTCTGCTGAAATAGCAGAGCCACAGTTCAGCTGTCTACACACTATATCTGATAACTTCAGGTTCCAGTTAGACCCATGAACTGGTCTCCACTCTCTCTGGTGTTTCATCTCCAGTCTACCAGTACAGTTACCGGTTTCTCCTACCAACCTGACATCATCAGGCTCTGTAAAGAGATAAGAGAGAATGAAGTAAATACTGTATATAACTTTTATTATAAAGAAAACATTCAAACCAAAAGCATAGTTTGTCTTTTACCGGAGCAGATGAGCCCAACAGCCTTGTCAGGTGAGGAGGTGTTTGTAGTTGAGGCTGAGGTTCCACAGTCCAGGAGAACCAACTCATTGCCTTCACACTGGAACTCTTTGGTCCACATTGGTGTATTCATGTCTCCGAAGAGTGCCCCCTGGAGGACCGAAGGAGCCCCGTAGCCGAGCTCCCTACAGACCACCTCAGCATCCTGCTGGTCAAAGTCACCTTCACACACTGAGACCCACGTCTGATTAGACATCACCTCCACTCTGCCTGAATATAAATTACTCCCATTCACCAACCTAACAGACTCTGGAGGAAGAGAGAGAGAGAGAGAGAGAGAGAGAGAGAGAGAGAGAGAGAGAGAGAGAGAGAGAGAGAGAGAGAGAGAGAGAGAGAGCAAGACAGAGATAGAGATAGAGGGAAGGAGAGGGAGAGAGACATGAACATATAAGATAGATACATACAGTAGGTACAGTAGATTAAATGAGACAGAAAAGATTACTGTCACTTTTGAAGTCATTGTTCATGTTACCTGAACAGATCACCTCCAGTCTATCAGTGGAATTCAGAGACGCCTTTGTTGCACACTCCCTCAGTGAAGCCTCAGACCCGACACAGGAAGATGTAATCCTCCATACAGGTTGATCTGTAAAACCAGAACTCCTTTCTGTTGAAACAGCAGAGCCACAGTCCAGCTGTCTACACACTACGGCTGATGACTTCAGGTTCCAGTCAGACCCAACTACTGGTCTCCACTCTCTCTGGTGTTTCATCTCCAGTCTACCAGTACAGTTGCTGTCTCCACCCACCAACCTGACAACGCCTGGCTCTGTAGAGACACAAAAGAGTAAGCAGACAAAATGCAATATAACCATCATTATGAAATAATAATCTAAACCAAAAGTACAGTGTGTCTTTTACCTGAGCAGGTGAGGCCAACAGCCTTGTCAGGTGAGCAGGTGTTTTTAGTTGAGCCTGAGGTTCCACAGTCCAGGAGAACCAACTCATTGCCTTCACACTGGAGCTCTTTGGTCCACATTGAAGCCTCCACGTCTCCGTAGAGTGCCCCCTGGACGACTGAAGGAGCTCCGCAGCCAAGCTCCCTACAGACCACCTCTGCATGCTGCTGGTCAAAGTCACCTTCACACACTGAGACCCATGTGTGATTAGACTTCACCTCCACTCTGCCTGAACATGAACTTTCCCCATTCATCAAACTCACTGACTCTGAAGAGAGAGAGAGAGAGAGAGAGAGAGAGAGAGAGAGAGAGAGAGAGAGAGAGAGAGAGAGAGAGAGAGGGGGGGGGGGGTATAACTAAGGATATATATTGTAGATAAAATAAGAGACTATAAAGATTCTTTTCATTGTTGAAGTCATTGTTTCTGTTACCTGAACAGATCAAGTTCAGTCTGTCAGTGGAAGTACCAGTTGTTACACAGTCCCTCAGTGAAGACTCAGGCCCAACACAGGAAGATGAAATCCTCCATACAGATTGTTCTGTAGAACCAGAACTCCTTTCTGTTGAAACAGCAGAGCCACAGTCCAGCTGTCTACACACTATAGATGATGACTTAATGTTCCAGTCAGACCCATCCACTGGTCTCCACTCTCTCTGGTGTTTTATTTCCAGTCTACCATTACAGTTACTGGCTCCTCCCACCAACCTGACACCACCAGGCTCTGTACAGAGACAAGAGAGTAAGCAGTTGAAATGTTGTATAATGTTTATTGTAAAATAATCATCTAAACAAAAAGCATAGTTTCTCTTTCACCTGAGCAGATGAGCCCAACAGCCTTGTCCGGTGCAAAGGTGTTTGTAGTTGAGGCTGAGGTTCCACAGTTCAGGAGAAATGACTCATTGCCTTCACATTGGAACTTTTTGTTCCACATTGGTGCATTCATGTCTCCAAAGAGTGCCCCCTGGAGGGCTGAAGGAGCCCCACAGCCAAGCTCCCTACAGACCACCTCTGCATCCTGCTGGTCAAAGTCACCTTCACACACCGAGACCCACGTCTGATTAGACTTCACCTCCACTCTGCCTGAACACAAACTAGTCCCATTCACCAACCTCACTGACTCTGGAGAGAGAGAGAGAGAGAGAGAGAGAGATTGAAATGTGGTGAGATAGATACAGTAGATGAAATAAGAGACTATTACTGTCATTGTTGAAGTCACTGTTTCTGTTACCTGAACAGTTCACCTCCAGTCTGTCAGTGGAAGTATCAAATGTTCCACACTCCCTAAGTGAAGACTCAGTCCCGACACAGGAAGATGTAATACTCCATACAGGTGTAATTGTAGAACCAGAACTCCTTACTGCTGAGATAGCAGAGCCACAGTCCAGCTTTCTACACATTGCAGCTGATGACTTCAGGTTCCAGTCAGACCCATCCACTGGTCTCCACTCCTTCTGGTGTTTCATTTCCAGTCTACCAGTACAGTTCCTAGCTCCTCCCACCAGCCTAATGTCATGAGGCTCTGTACAGAGACAAGAGAGTAAGCAGTAAAATATTTATTATTTTATAATCATTGTAAAATGATAATAATCCAAACCAAAAGTGTAGTTTTGTCCTTTACCTGAGCAGGTGAGTTCAATAGCCCTGAAGCAGGTATTTTTAGTTGAGCCTGAGGTTCCACAGTCCAGGAGAACCAACTCGTTGCCTTTACACTGGAACTCTTTGTTCCACTTTGGCATATTCATGTTTCCATAGCGCGGGCGCTGGAGGACTGAATGAGCCCCGCAGCCAAGCTCCCTACAGACCACCGCTGCATCCAGCTGGTCAAAGTCACCTTCACACACTGAGACCCACGTCTGATTAGACTTCACCTCCACTCTGCCTGAACACAAGCTAGTCCCATTCACCAACCTCACAGACTCTGGAGATAGAGAGAGGGAGGGAGGGAGGGAGGGAGATGGACATACTAAATAGTTAATAGGTAGATTTTTAAAGGGACATTTCACTTTCAAAACATGTTTTGGGTCATTTTAATGTCTACTCAGGGTTTTGTGAGCACTAGACAGTTTTTTAAGTTGCTTGATTCAGTTTTTAGATATTTGATATTCATTTTATCTGACACGCCCCCTTCCTATACAACCCATTGTAACTTCACAGTCTTGTAACTCTAGAGTCTCGCTCTTTGACCTTCGTTCAGGTGAGCATTTCCACAGGGCTAGCCGGCACTCTGAGGACGGAGTTCAGCACCTTGGATAGCGCCGGCTCCTCTCCCTGCTCATAGAGGGTATGTCCGTAGGATGTACGTGCCAATCTCACTGTAAATCATCATTATTGTCAGTGTTACCTGAACAGTTCATCTCCAGTCTGTCAGTGGAATTAAGAGACTCCTTTGTTCCACACTCCCTCAGTGAAGACTCAGACCCGACACAGGAAGATGTAATCTTCCATATAGGTTGATATGTAGAACCAGGATCCCTTTCTGCTGAAACAGCAGAGCCACAGTCCAGCTGTCTACACACTACAGCTGATGACTTCAGGTTCCAGCCAGACCCATCCACTGGTCTCCACTCACTCTGGTGTTTAATCTCCAGTCTACCAGTACAGTTACTGGCTCCTCCCACCAACCTGACATCACTAGGCTCTGTACAGAGACAACAGAATAAGAGTAACAGTAAAATGTGAAATAACTCTCTCATGAAATAATATTCCAAACGAAAGATTTTTGTCTTTTACCTGAGCAGATGATTCCAACAAACTTGTCAGGTAGGCAGGGGTTTATAGTTGAGCCTGAAGTTCCACAGTCCAGGAGGAACAGCTCATTGCCTGCACACTGGAACTGTTTGGTCAAGATCGATGTCGATTGATTCATGTCTCTAAAGAGTGCCCCCATGACGACGAAAGGTGGTCCACAGCCAAGTTCCCTACAGACCACCTCTGCATTGCGCTGGTCAAAGGGACCCTCACACACTGAGACCCATGACTGCTTAGACTTCACTTCCATTCTGCCTGAACATATACTAGTCCCATCCACCAACCTCAAAAAGTCTGGGGTCGGGAGGGGGGGGGGGGAGAGAGAGAAAGAGGGTTCTCAATTTAAAAAGGTTTATTTGATATAAATCCGTCAATGTCACTTTCATGTGTCTGTTTGATTGAGTTTGATATCGTGCGTAAAGTTTCATTCAGATTACCTGTGACAGTGAGAGATAGTACCACCCTATCGCTCTTAAAGGAAAAGTTACGAGAAAGGTTGACGTGAACGTGATAAAGGCAGCTGTAGTTCCTTTGGTGGGTGTGGTCTGCTGAAGGAAATGTGAAGTTGGCAGAGTGATTGACAGCTGGCTGTATGTGTGTAATTTTGTATTCGGTGTCGACGAGGTGGAAGAAGCCTCCTGGGTACTGTGGCCGGATGGAGCAGGTGATGGTGAAGTTAGAACCCTTTAACACCTGCATCCCCTGCTGCTGTCCCTCATAAACCCCATTTATGGAAGTGACAGTGATGTTTGGCTTAAACAGCAGATCTGTAAAAAGACATAAGTGATTGGCTGAAACATCAGATATGTAAAGAGAATGAATGGACAATGAGATTAAACCACAGCTAGAGATCAAACGTGTTGTAAATTAGAAACATTATTAGTCCTGAACAGACAGACTGAAATGACAGACTACATTACATCACTATTATTTCTGATCCTAAAATAATTTGCAATATATAGAGTGAACACAGTCTTCGTCCGCGTCTGATCATTGTACTCATAGAGACAGCTTTACATACGAGTACACCTGACATTTTCTGCTGAATATTGGTAGATCACCTAACTACATCTAGTCATCTACAGCATATGTATACGCTCCAGTGGAAGGGCTACAGTCTTTGTGGCTACTGGGTAGGCCAGCCTCTGAGACGTTGGCCCCTCCCACACCTACAGTCGGTGTGAGGAGGCGGTCTCTCTCTCCCTCTGTCTCTCTCTCTCTCTCTCTCTCTCTCTCTCTCTCTCTCTCTCTCTCTCGCTAGCAGATGGAGCTCTAGTCTGACGTTACATACAATCCTGATGAAACAAGAGACAAAAGATTACTGTCATTTATGAAGTCATTGTTTGTGTTACCTGAACAGATCACCTCCAGTCTGTTAGTGGAATTAAATGGCTTCTTTGTTCCACACTCCCTCAGTGAAGACTCAGACCCAACACAGGAAGATGTTATCATCCATACAGGTTGATCTGTAGAATCATTATGCCTTTCTGTTGAAACAGCAAAGCCACAGTCCAGCTGTCTACACACTACAGCTGATGATGAGTTCAGGTTCCAGTTAGACTCATCCACTGGTCTCCACTCTGTCAGGTGTTTCATCTCCAGTAGACCAGCACAGTTACTAGCTCCTTCCACCAACCTAATGTCATGAGGCTCTGTACAGAGACAAGAAAGTGAGGAAGAAATTACATAATGTTCATTGTGAAATAATAATCCAAACTACAAGTGTAGTTTATCTTTTACCTGAGCAGGTGAGTCCAACAGCCTTATCAGGTGAGCAGGTGTTTGTAGTTGAGTCTGAGGTTCCACAGTCCAGGAGAACCAACTCATTGCCTTTACACTGGAACCCTTTGTTCAACATTGACACAAAGTTTCCATAGAGCGCCCCCTGGAAGACTGAAGGAGCCCCACAGCCAAGCTCCCTACAGACCACCTCTGCATCCTGCTGGTCAAAGTCACCTTCACACACTGAGACCCACGTCCGATTAGACTTCACCTCCACTCTGCCTGAACACAAACTAGTTCCATTCACCAACCTCACTGACTCTGGAGATAGAGAGAGAGAGAGAGAGAGAGAGAGAGAGAGAGAGAGAGAGAGAGAGCTTATACCGTCATGAATTCTGCATTCTTGGCACACACACACATGCGCACGCACGCACGCATGCACGCACGCACGCACGCACGCACGCACGCACGCACGCACGCACGCACGCACGCACGCACGCACGCACGCACGCACGCACGCACGCACGCACGCACGCACGCACGCACGCACGCACACACACACACACACACACACACACACACACACACACACACACACACACACACACACACACACACACACACACACACAATACCTGAGCAGATCACCTCCAGTCTGTCAGTGGAATTCAGAGACGCCTTTGTTGCACACTCCTTCAGTGAAGACGTAGACCCAACACAGGAAGATGTTATCATCCACACAGGTTGATCTGTAGAATCAGAACTCCTTTCTGCTGAAACAGCAGAGCCACAGTCCAGCTGTCTACACACTACATCTGATGACTTCAGGTTCCAGCCAGACCCATCCACTGGTCTCCACTCACTCTGATATTTCAACTCCAGTATACCAGTACAGTTACTGGCTCCTCCTACCAACCTGAAATCATCAGGCTCTGTACAGAGACAAGAGAGTATAAGCAGTAAAATATTTATATAACTTTCACAATAAAATAATAGTCCAAACCAAAAGTCTAGTTTGTCTTTACCTGAGCAGGTGAGTTCAACAGCCTTGTTAGGTGAGCAGGGTCTGTTAGTTGAGCCTGAGGTTCCACAGTCCAGGAGAACAGACTCATTGCCTTTACACTGGAACTCTTTTTTCCACATTAGCACATTCATGTTTCCATAGAGCGCCCCCTGGAGGACTGAAGGAGCCCCACAGCCAAGCTCCCTACAGACCACCCCTGCATCCTGCTGGTCAAAGTCACCTTCACACACTGAGACCCACGTCTGATTAGACTTCACCTCCACTCTGCCTGAACACAAACTAGTCCCATTCACCAACCTCACTGACTCTGGAGAGAGAGAGAGAGAGAGAGAGAGAGAGAGAGAGAGAGAGAGGGGGGGGGGGGGGAGAGAGACACGGGTTGTGAGTGTGTGTGAGTGTGTGTGTGTGTGTGTGTGTGTGTGTGTGTGTGTGTGTGTGTGTGTGTGTGTGTGTGTGTGTGTGTGTGTGTGTGTGTGTGTGTGTGTGTGCGCGTGCGTGCGTGCGAGCGAGCGAGCGTGCGTGCGTGCGTGCGTGCGTGCGTGCGAGAGAGAGAGAGAGAGAGAGAGAGAGAGAGTGTATTTGTGGGAAGAATCAGAGATTTTTTATTCTGCTAAATAGAATGAAAAAGGGGTGGTATAACTGTACCACAGTTCTTTTGTGCAAAGTACAAAGTTTGGCCAATAAAAACATCAATACCTGAACAGATCACTTCCAGTCCATCAGTGGAACTGACAGAATTCCTTTCTGTTGAAACAGCAGAGCCACAGTCCAGCTGTCTACACACAACATCTGATGACTTCAGGTTCCAGTCAGACCCATCAACTGGTCTCCATTCTCTCTTGTGTTTCATCTCCAGTCTACCAGTACAGTTACGGGTTCCTCCCACCAACCTGAAATCACCAGACTCTGTACATAGACGAGAGTAAGCATAACAACAAATATTGTCTTTAATTAGAGTAAAACATTTGAGTCTAAAATCTATAATAATTAGTTGTTCTTTCTACCTGTTTTGTTGTGTGTTTGTTTAGCTTGGAGATCTGAGGAGAAAAATCACGAAATAAATGGTCTTCACTGTAACAGAGTTCATGGATCCTTGCAAGAGGAAGATAACACGAAGCACGAATGACTGATGAATGGCCTCTATCCCAGTGCCAGTACTGTACATAGCAGAGTTCCACCGTATTCTGCTGACTGTGAGCGGCAGTCTCGCCCACAGCCATACACACACAAATAACAGTTACATGTTGCTAATATCACATGCAACATTTTCTTCAGAAAATGCAGCTCTGTAATGTTTTGTGTTTGTGACTCATTATGTCCCTTTCTGCTTTGGAAATATGACTACACTACACCATGACAAAAGACAACCCACTGAACTGACAATTCCATATGGAATGAGCATACAGCACTGAATAACATACTGTAGGCTACCATAATGTACACCTGTGACACATGTGTGTGTCACATATTGTATGCACAAGACATGGCCACACACAGTGTGTTGCCATGTCTTGTGCATATGTTACTCACACACTCATCCAATATTACATGAGGATAAATGCGCAAAACTGAGTCTCCACGAAAAGCTTGCGGTGGCCGTTGCCATTTGCCATGAAATTGTACAATAGCTAAATTTGACAAGATTTCATCCAACAAATGTTATGCTTTTACTTGTCGCTACAACAATGCTAGTTTATCACTGCATTTTATGTAATATTTAACTTTTTTTTTACATTATTGTGTGTAGGTTGTAAAACACAGTATTATTCAAGAAAGATTTAATGTAATCCATGCATTGTTCTTCCACGTTTGCTTAAAGGACTAGTTCACCCACAAATGACTTATTTTCTATCAATTACACACCCCACGAAGCCTTGGAGATTGGAGATTCATGGAGACTTTTTAGTTTTTGTTGCATTCCTGAGCAAATCATTTGATGACCAGGTCATCGGTCAATAGGAGACCTACTGACTCTTTGAGTCGACTCGTCATCAAATTATTGGCTTAGGGTTAGGAATGCCACAAAAACAAAAACATCTCCATGAATTCAAGGCTTTATGGGGTGTGTAATTGATAGAAAATAAGTAATTCTTTGGGTGAACTAGTCCTTTAAAGCTACTACTAAAAAAGTTATGATTGCCGTTCTGTGCCGTCACCGTAACTGTTGTTGTTTGTCATTGGGATCCTTTGCAGTCTACAGAGTGACTTGAACAAACTCCAACTGGTAATCTTATAGGTAAGAATGTGTGCTAGAACTTTTCAGTTCGAGACCCAAAATAAAAAATGTATGTCTACCTGGGACCCAAACTTACAAAAAAATACATACATAATGAATTAACCATTTGAGCCCTATTTAATAGTACAATTTGCCAATTTTCAATATCACAATGCGCACTGGGAGCTTTTAGATTGGCAGACATTTTCACTATTTCCTAAAAGTTGAAAATGTATTAAATTCTTTCAAATAAAAAAAAAAAAATTCAGAACATTTAGATTTTTTCTTTTGGAAAAAAAATATACTTATCATAGTTGTAAAAGAAATATTTTATAAAGCATTATAATCATTGTTATAAGGCATTATAGATGATTGTAACTAAGTATAAGAGTGCATTGGGTGCCTTAAGTGAAGAAAATAGCATTCAGTTCATGCAAGAACAACACACAAAACGTTTCTGCCTAGTGCCACACCTGTTATATCACAATATAATGTGTTATAACAGTGATAATATTACATTACAAAAACGTTGTAATGCATTACAACTATGATAATTATAATACAATATGATCCTTGCAACAACAAAACAATCTTGCAATTATGAAGTATTATAATACTCAACCTTAGAAGTCATAGTTTAAAAAATATATATATTATGTATATTCCAACTATGTGTGTACAGCAACTTGAGATGACCTGAGAGTCCTCAATGTCTGCCAAATCAGGGATATTTTTTCCCGCCCTAAACCATTGAGTGATATAAAGATGATCAGCAACATTTTAAAATCAAGTGACATTAACTAACAAGTATCATTAAAACAGTGTCCTACCTGAACTCCAGAACAGAATCAACAGCATTATTGGAGTCATAACTGCTTCTAGACGATTCAGTCACTCTTGTCTGAACTGGACCTTCACTGAACAAGACGTCCTGTCTTCTATCTCTCTATTTTTGACACATCAACTCTTCTCTTCATTTGTATCTCTTCATCGGGGTGTGGTTTCTCTTTAACCTCACAGTTTCATTACTGGCATTGTGACAGGAAGCTGTTGGCATTAACACATATTCTAGTGAATCTGAAATGGAAAATTCAACACTACACACAGTAAACCCTACTTCAAATTATATGCTGCTCACACAAAAATACAGAGATGCCTAAAGTAGACTGAAAAGATGATTTGATTCTGTTCTGGTACTGTTTGGTGCTGTAGCACTGTGTTCTGTTCTGGTACTAGCTGTCCCTGATGACCCTGCTGTGATATGATTTATTATTTTAAGCATGTTTTCCTATTCAGACTCCATATTGACGGGGAATTTGATAGCAGAAAAACAATTATCTCATGTTATAAATCCACAGTTATGCATGCTCATATATTTCTTTCTTTTTCGCGAGATTAAAAGTGTAAACAGATTCTTTAAAATTATTCATCAAAGTGAGACATTACTGCCCTTAAGAGAGATTTATGATAAGAATATAGTCCAGTAACAAGTTTACACATCAACCACATGGTGTGGTTGATGTGGGGTTGTCTTTTTTTTATTGCCACACTGACGCACAGCTTCAGACAGCGGGCGCACGCACGCACGCACGCACGCACGCACGCACGCACGCACGCACGCACGCAGGCAGGCAGGCAGGCAGGCAGGCAGGCAGGCAGGCAGGCAGGCAGGCAGGCAGGCAGGCAGGCAGGCAGGCAGGCACGCACACACACACACACACACACACACACACACACACACACACACACACACACTAATCCAGCTCTAGTACGAATGTAACGTTAGCAAGAAACACCAGTACATCACCTACATGATACTTTAGCAATTTGCCTAATTTCCTCACATTAACTCACAGCATTTTCATGAAGGAGTTTGGAATAGTTGCACGTTTCCACATAATGCTTTTTCTCCTGAATGTATGGCTTATTGATGCCACCGTGGAGCAGCTCACATTAGACTGCTCTATCTGACCAGCCTCTATCATAGTTACATGTTTAATAACATGCTCTACCACTATCCATCCCTACGACACCAGGCTACCCATCCTCTAGCATACTATGGATCCGGTTACCCATAATACATTGCATTGAGCTTTGGTACGTATGAAGTAACCTGGAAAGGCTCAAGTTAGTTATTATGTTAAAACATAGGCTAAATTCTGCAGCATTGGAAGTAATATTGAAGTCGTTTAATAGATAGAAGGAGGGTAAGGCAATGTACACACTAACTCTGCCTTTTATGAAGAAAAGACTGTGTCTAGAGCGCTATTTCTGCTGAAAATTTAAAAAATAAGCAGGGGGAGCACAAGGGGGTGATGATGTGGATGGTCACATGCACGACTGACTGAAACAGACTTTCAATAACTCTATGGAATGTAGCCTAACACAGTTTTAAAGTAATTGTTGATGTACAGTAATCAAGACTATTTAAGTGTATAGCATATTTATCGCCTAATGTATTGTTATTTTATAGACTAGATGCCAGAGACGAGAATCAAGGTCTCTATTTGTCCTCCCCTGCTTTGTCAGCTCTGCTGCCCGGACACCGGCGGCTGCTTGTATCACCTGTGGGGGCTGGAACTCCCGTCACACTGCTTGGACCAGAACTTGCTTATTACTTATTCATTGATATATTAATAGGCATGCCTTCACGAAAATACGATTTTTATAGAGAATACAATGTCATTAGGTAGCCAATTGTGGGTTTAATGTAGCCTACTGTTTTTGTTGGGAAGAAGAGGAGGAGGGAGAGACACTGGTGGTAGTTGAGTGTGGGTGCCTCTGCCTCGCCTCCGTGACTGAGGCTGACAGCGGGGCATAGAGAGACTGTTCAAGGACATTGTCCTTGAACATGCGTTTGTGTCGTGATTTGACAGCTGATACAATAAGCACATAAGCACATTTCTGAAAAGGTTAATGGGATAGTTCACTTTCAAACATGTTTGGGGTCATTTTAACGCCTACTCAGGCTTTTGTGAGAACCCCAGACAGTTTTTAAGTTGCTTGATTCAGTACTTAAATATTTGATATTCATATTATCATACTATAGAAACCCATTGTAACTTCAAACTCCATTTTATGTTAGATTAAATTAAAACACACATCCTTGGTTCTGGTGACTGATAGTGGCCGTCTAATGCTAAATACTTTTTTCAATTACTTAAAGAAAGAAATTGGAAAATTATTATTATTATTGTTTTTAATTGAAAAACCACCCACGGTATGTGGTCACCTTTTGGTAATTCCTCATAGTCTTTAATGTAAAAAAGCAGTGCCTCGTAACATGGTGGCGGGTTGAGGTCTCTGGGTCGGCTGCCCCCGCGGGGTGCGGTGCATGGCTGGGTGCTGCCCAGAGTAGGCCTGTGATTACTATGGTTATATGCCTGTTGTATTGTATGTGCACCTTATTTCCTGTAATGTCCTTCATATGTAATATGCTGTATACATACTTTTACTTTTCATTTTTATTTCATTTTACTTGTATGCAGTACAATGTCAAGGAATGTTTTGCTGATGAAAAATTGAAAAACGAAATAAAGATAGTAAAAAAAAAGGCAGTGCCTAAAAAAATCATCATCACTTAATCAGGATGTTGTTTCTCTGTAACTTCACAGTTTTCTTATTTTGACAGGAAGTTATCGTTATCATTAAGAATCTGCATTCACACACACACACACACACACACACACACACACACACACACACACACACACACACACACACACACACACACACACACACACACACACACACACACACACACACACACACACACACACACGTGTTGTGAGCTTGTAGATCGGCCATTTTCAAATAGCCAAACTTTAAATAGGGCTGAAGTGGTTAATGTACCCCCACGACGGCATCCCTTTTGCATCTTCCCGGCCTTCCTCTGGAGAAGTTGGAGGGTATTGGGTTTCCAAAATCTCTTTATTATGAAACAATGATACAATTTGTTGTACACATCATAATATCATTCATTAACTGAATTGTCATTAAGATCCATTTTAGACCAAAGTATTGTTTTTTTGAAGAAATCCAAATGTCGCCTAAAATGTATGTTTGTGCAATGGCTCTCTACCAGTGGACCTTGTTTTATGTCAGTACACACTGAACTGTGTTATACGTTCTAAATGTTCCAGCTAAGCGCAGCACTTTCACACCTCCTTGCACGCACATGATGCTGCAAGATAACTCCACTTATTGATGTCTGTAAATAGGCTTTGTGGTTAGGCAGCTGCAGCCACAAGCAGTCATTATGGAAAATGTCTGGTGCATCAAATGGTTTAACTGTCAGCCTTGTTTTGATCGATTGGCGGAGCCTCTTAATGAATAAATGTATCTAAATCCACTAGAAATTCTGAACTGCCTTTTTTGCCCTGCTAGTGGCTATACTCCAGCATTATTATTCCTAAACAACATTTTCGTCTCTGTCGGTTGGAAACCTCATAAGTCCAAAACAGTTATTATTTTTTTAAAGTAGCAGATCCACAAGCTTGTAGATCTGCTACTTTTGATGCTTTTGTGTGATAATGTAGTATGATCAAGTAGGGCAGCATTAGTTTACGAAAAAACACAAAAAGTTAAAGTATGGAGATAAGAGGTTTATGCCCAACAGCAACAATATCACAAAAACTATAGGTCTACTGGTTCTATTGGCATGGAATTTACTTTGCACCTACAGATTTTACTGACCCCATGACCTTTCATCTACTGCCATCATTAGGCTAAAATGTCCACTTGCATGCATGTTCCAAGTTCAAGTTTTATTAGAAAACATCATTGCATAACATGCAGTATGAATTATGATGTGTCTTACAATTGAAGAGAACCGCTCTTTTAAACGCATTTTTTTTAATGTATTTAAATTAACAGGGTAAGAAAGGAAAGGTTTAAAGTGGTTAATGTATGTTTCATAATATCATAATTTATATCTGAAAAGTAACTAGTAACTAAAGTTTTCAAGTAAATGTAGTGGAGTAGAAGTAAAAGTATAGGCAATTGGAAATACTCCAGTAAAGTAAAAGTACCTCAAAATTGTACTTATAAGTACAGTACTTGAGTAAATGTACTTAGTTACTTTACACCACTGGTGACTGGGTACCATGCTTTAGGCCGCATTTTTCATTTGTTTTTACAGATTATTAATAGGATCCATTAAGACCGGCAGTAGGACTACTCCATACCTAGTGGATACCTAGTGCCGATCTACAAGCTCACGACACCTTGCAGTGAGGGTCCCGACCCACCAATTTGGGAAACACTGCTTTAGAGGTACCAACGTTTTTCCCAAAACTAACTAACTAATTCACAAACAGACACACTCACTCACTAACTACTCACTCACTCACAGCATGGGTCAAAAACATAATATTGATCTAAATGCATTGAACTAATAGAGTGCATTTTATTCAACTGTCTTTGTCGCCCTCGTGTGGACAAAATGAATAAAGCAAGTGGAAGTGGTCAATAAATCCAGTGTTCACTCAGTTATCAACATATTAAAAAAGAGATGACGCAATATGGCACTAGTTTATACAATGACTTGACTTAATCCTCTTGGCCCCCTTGGGAGCATAGGGCGTCCACCATGGATCTCCACCTCACTCTCCTCTGCGCAATGTTCTTTACTTCTTGCCAGGAAGTCCCCGTCTTGGTCAGTTCACCAAGTGTGGACCGCCTCCAGTTGGATTTTGGTCTCCCTGGCTTCCTCTTGCCTTGAGGATTGTAGTCCAGAGCTTGTCTTGCTATATTATTCGGATCCTTTCTAAGTGTATGGCCGATCCATCCCCACTTTCTAAATTTGATTTGTGTGTTGATTTGCTCCTGTTTCATGCATCTCCACAGTTCTACATTTGAGATCTTGTTGGGCCACCAAATCCTCAGTATGTATCTGAGACAGTTGTTAATAAACACTTGCAGTTTATCAGTGATTGATTTGGTGGTTTTCCAGGTTTCACAGCCATAGAGAAGGACAGACTTTACATTTGAATTGAAGATTCTGATTTTTGTGTTTCTGGAGAGCTGGGAAGAGAGCCATACAGGTCGGAGTGTTCTGAAAGCGTGTCTTGCTTTGTTGATGCGCAGCTCGACATCTTTATCAGCTCCTCCATCTGTGCTGATGTTGCTTCCCAGGTAGACAAACTCGACCACATCTTCCAGGGGTTTCTCCTCGAGAGTGATCGGTTGAAGGGATTTGGTATTGAGCCTCATGACCTTGGTCTTCCCAACATTAATCCTGAGTCCTAACTGTTTGCTGTGTTCATGTAATCTGGTGGTCTTGCGTTGGATGTGTGCATGTGTTCCTGAGATCAGAGCCAAGTCATCTGCAAAATCGAGGTCTTCCAGATGTTCAAACGGGTTCCACTGTAGTCCTGTCCTTTGACCATCCACTGACATTTTCATGATCCAGTCGATGGCGATTAGGAAGAGGAGGGGTGACAGTAGGCAACCTTGGCGTACTCCTGTTTTTATGAGGAGGGTGTCAGAGAGCTTACCATTTGAGATGACTTGACCTGTGAATCCATCATACATGCATTTGATGATGTTGACCAGTTTTATTGGTATACCATAGTGTCGAAGCAGCTTCCACAGGGTGTTTCTGTCCAGACTGTCGAAAGCCTTTTCGAAGTCGACAAAGTTAATGAATAACGAAGACTGCCATTCAATGCACTGTTCGACAATTATTCTGAGTGATGCGATATGGTCTGTACAGGAGTTATTTTTACGAAAACCTGCTTGTTCTCTCCTGAAAATCTTGTCCAGTGGATCTTGTATTCTGTCTAGGAGGATACGGCAGAGGATTTTGCTGGGGACTGAGAGGAGCGTGATGCCCCTCCAGTTTTTGCATTCACTGAGATTCCCTTTCTTTGGAACTGTGACGATTAACCCCTCTTTCCAGTCATTGGGAATCTCCTCCTTTTCCCAGATGTCATTGAGAAGCCCATGGAGGATCTCTGTGGTAGCGTTGGTGTCTGCTTTCAGTACATCTGGTGGGATGTTATCCTTCCCTGGTGCCCTGCCCAGCTTCAGTTTTTTGCTGGCTTTCCTTATTTCCTCCTTAGTTATCCTACCACAGTTAATGTTTAGGTCTTGTCCTGCTTCCTCAATGACTGGTGGGGTGTCTGGGGGGAGTCTATTAAGGACCTCTTCAAAGTGTTCCTTCCAGCGCTCGAGTTGCTGGGACTCTTTGGTGAGAAGGTTTCCCTGCTTGTCCCTGATAGGCCGGCTCGTGGTCCGTTTTTTCCCAGACAGCTGACGGGTTATTCTGTACAGTTCTTTAGCGTTCCTGTCTCTAGCTGCTACCTCAGCTTCATTGGCCAGCTCTTCCATTTGTGCTTTCTTGTCCCTCTTGCAGCTTTTACGGACCATCATGTTCTTTTCTTGGTAGTCTTGTCGGAGGTGTTTCTTGGTGTTGTTGTCTGTCTCTCGATTGAGTTTGGCTTTGATGTCACGTCTAGCTTCGATCTCCTTCCAAGTTGCATCTGTGATCCAGTCTTTCCTTCTGGGGTCTCTGTAGCCCAGGACGGATTTACAAGTGTCAATGATAGCCATCTTGCATCTTTCCCATTTGTTGTTTATGTTTTCTCCTTCTGCTAGGGCTTGGAACCGGTTGCGAAGGTGGATTCCCCATTCTTGACATGTTTTATTATCCTTCAGTTTCCTTGTCTCAAACCTTCTCAGGACCCTGTTTCCTTCTTTCTTCTTCACTGCCAGTTTCATTTTGAGTTCTCCCACAAGAAGATGGTGGTCGGAGTCAATATCAGCACCCCTCTTTACTCTTACATCCATGAGAACTCTCCTCCATTTCCTGTCTATTGCAAAGTGGTCAATCTGATTTTCAGTGTGATGGTCAGGGGATATCCATGTAGCTTTATGGGTTTGTTTGTGTGGGAAGAGACTGCCTCCAATCACAAGCTCGTTGAGGGCACAGAAGCTGGCGAAGAGAAGCCCATTCTCGTTCATCTGCCCCAGTCCTTCTTCCCCCATTGTTCCTCTCCAGTCCCTGTTATCCTTCCCAATTTTGGCATTCAGATCTCCCATTACTATCTTAATGTCTCTTTTGGGAGCCTTCTGGAAAACAGCCTGGAGTTGTTGGTAGAAAGTATCCTTATCCTCATAGACAGCAGTGTTGGTGGGAGCGTAGCACTGGATGAATGTGATATTCCGTCCTTTTGATGTGAACCTGGCTGTGATGATCCGTTCTGAGATTGGTTCCCATTCAATGAGGCTTTTAACTGCACCTTTTGAAAGGAGTAGTCCTACTCCGTGTGTGTGGGGGTCTTCTTCTTTGGGGTTGCCTGAGTAGAGAAAGGTTTCTCCAGTGGCAGTTGTTACTTCTCCAAAGGTATTCCATCGGCTCTCACAAACCCCAACAATGCTTAAGTTGTAACGTTGCATTTCTTTGGTCAGTTGAGCCAATTTTCCAGTTTGGTGTAGTGTTCTGACATTCCAGCATCCAATTCTCGTTCTTAACTTCAGCTTCAGCAGACAATTCTCCACCTGAGGCCTCTGGTGAGTTTGCCTCAGGCGGTTCATACATCCCACTTGTGGGTCGTCAGTTAGGCTTCGGTCAGTCGGAGGTGAAGTTTCCATAGTTTCGGTTTCTGTAACAAGTTTGTTTTTCCGGGGACGGGTAGTTAGCCCATCGCCCAACCCCCAACCTGGAGGGCCAGGTGCTGCTCTTCGTCTGTCCTCTATCCTGAGACCTGCCCGGCTTGGTTGAACCTGCCAGGGGACTATCCCCTGCCGGTATAGCCCTCAGGGTCACTGAGGCACACAAGCCTCCCCACCACGGCAAGGTAGCAGCAGGTAGGGGAGGGTTTATACAATGTAAGCTGTTAAAATCTACAAGCTCACAATGAGACGCTTTGTTGGCTTGTAGATCTGCTTTTTTCAGCCCGCGACACCATCGTAGAACAAATAAAATGAAATTAAGTCCCCTCACATATGTATGGAAATTACATCCTGCTTATTAATTCTACATTCATTCAAACTCTGAACTCTGACTGAGGGTGTCTGGGAGTCTAATGATCATTACAATGTCCTGATGTGAAGTAAATATTTCAAAAGAAGGGGGGAAAATGAGGTTGATATTTATGGAAAATCTAAATTGTGTTGGAAATATTTTCATTTTAATATGGTGTCATGATTGAATGTAATGTTGGTATGGCACACTGACTATCAAGAGCATAGAAATATGGCTCTTAATCTATCAAGACCGGGAAAGCATCTGTGTCATTTTAAGATTTCTTTGGCTATTCAAAAATAGCAGATCTACAAACTCATAGTGCGGCACCGAGCGCATTATGAGCTTGTAGATCTGCTTTTTTTTTTTTTTTTAATTGTGGAAAATGTGTACATTGTATGTGTATCTTTGCATAATCTATAGGGCCTATATAGTTTACTGAGACACTACACTGTCTCTCTGCATTCTATGATCCTATAGTTTACTGAGACCATAGAGGTATGACTGAGACACTCTGCCCACTAGTGGAAATGACGTAGAAGTGCATCGTACATTTTAGCCCGCCGGAACTATAGTGCTTACGAGAACTTCCTGTCTGTTTCTAATCCACTGGCCACTTGTTGATACGAGAGGCGTTGGTGCATGGATTCATTCATTCATTTCAATGCTTAAGAAATGACGAAAAAAGACACGTGAACCCGTTTAGGAGGCTTGTTATGAGAGTTTAAAAGCATGCCTGGGTTGAGAGAAGCGGGACTGGTGGGAGCCTCCGTTGCTGTGACGGGTGGACTGGTGTATGTTGTCTGGACCTTTCTGTCTTCACGACGAGACAACAAACCACCTGCTGAGATACGACGACAACATGCTGAAACAACTGAAACACAACCAGGCGACCAACATGGACCTGAAGACGAAGTTGTCCTGCTGCAGCAGCAGCAACAACAACAACAACAACAACAACATCAACAACCTGTTGTTGTTGTGGAAGCCGTGACAGCACATGTTGACACCTCGGAGCCTGAGCCTGAGGCTGTTGTCGAGGTATTTTGGATTTGTTACCTATTAGTGCTAGCCTTGGATCAAGAATACCTGGTCCATAGCGTATTAACGCTAGAATAACTTCTTATAACGCTATCGGACCAGAGCTAGATCAAGCCTAGCCCTGAAAAATGGATGAATCTCAACCTGGAGTTTGCACTTTCTCCCTTTTTGGCCCGTACATCTACATAAACTTTCAGATTTTAAATATAAAGTGCTTACCCCATGGCCATGGATGTTCCAATTATGTTCGGGCCCTCAGAAGTACCCGTATCTTCCGTATTGTTCAATAAAAGGCGTTTTAATCCGATTGGTGGCCATTTCCCCCGTATTTTCTCCATGTGCTTTCAACTACGCAACCCCATCGGTTGGGAGGTGTATTGCACTCTGATATATTATTATAACTCTAAGAGAAAATGGACACCAGTTGGACTAAAATACTTTTTATTGACCAATACAAAAGATACGGGTACTTCTGATGGCCCGTACATAATTGTAACATCCGTGGCCATGGGGTAAGCACCTTATATATTTGAAATCTGAACGTTTATATAGATGTACCGGCCAAAAGGGGAGAGTGCAAACACCAGGTTGAAGTTTATCCATGACGGTCGTGACAGACGACCGTGGTGTATCCATGGCTACCAAAGTGCTAGCCTTGGATCAAGACTATCATCATATATGTAGTTTATCGATGTTGACATTTGTAAATACGAAAGTAAAAGTCAGACTCGATAAAATACATCTATGATAGATAGTCTTGAGCCAAGACTAATTGCGATGGTCTGAACATGTACATTGACAACAACACGTACAGTGGTCAGTGTATAATCTAGTATAAACAGTATTGAATCGGCTATTAGGCTAAATATAATCCAACTTGACAGTGACAGCCATAGCTATACAGTAACCACGCAAGCAACTTAGATGCAAGCATTATTAGTTGCTTGCGGCTACAGTTAAACTACCTTATAAGTTATACGGTTACAGAATAACTACATTTCAGAGTAGCTAGCTTTAGTCAGTAGCTTTCAAGTAGTTAAGCTATTTCCACTTTGTGGCATGGGTAGCTCACTAGCTTGACAAAAGCTGTGTATCACTATAGTTTTGTACATAAAAACATAGGATGGCACAACAGATGACGAGTTTTGAGTTTGTCCACCACATCAAAGAGATAATTCTCCATCCTATCATGTTTATTTCAATCGTTCAATGTCATTACATGTCCTCAGCCACATTTACTATTTGTATTTTAACTAGCTGCTTATTTTGAGCTCAGCCTTTAGTGTAGATATTCCACATGTTGCATAGAGTGATTTATGGCTGTTTACGGAATACATGTGAGGAAGAATACATTTACACAATACACTATCACTTATAGTACTTATATAATACAGTACATTATGATATGACATGATATTTGGTAGCTTGTAGGGGCCTAGATGTCTCCATGAGGCCTGATAGCTATTGTTTTTGTTACAGTCTATCTTGTTATGGTTCAGCTTGTCCTTGTGTAGCAGCTAGTATAATTATGGTCTGAGCCCTGTGCTTGTTGGCAGAACTACCGTACCACCATGTTATTGTACTTCTCCCCATGATACCATGTACATTAAAGCAGCATAACCATCACCACCTAGAATATTGTCTTGACTCCTTGCCTCATCAATTACTGATTGATCCAGAATTCCACGACACATGCAATGTATGGAATATAATCCATTCTGGTGCTACTGATTAACACTGCAGATGATTCATGCACTGTTCATAATAAAAGGGGAATCTAAATTACCCTTGTTCTGTTTTTACTCTATCAACACATGTCATGTTTATAAGTATGCTGCAATTGTAATTTAAACCTACTGTACATGTATTCAGCTACTGGTGAAGTTATTGTGTGTGTGTGTGTGTGTGTGTGTGTGTGTGTGTGTGTGTGTGTGTGTGTGTGTGTGTGTGTGTGTGTGTGTGTGTGTGTGTGTGTGTGTGTGTGTGTGTGTGTGTGTGTGTGTGTGTGTGTCTGTGTCTGTGTAGTCCAAGCCTGTGGAGAAAGGGAAGCAGGTGTTGGTGTTGGGTCTGGATGGAGCAGGGAAGACTTCTCTGCTGCACTGTTTCTCAACTGGGGTGTTGGAGCAGGATGTGGTTCCTACAGATGGATTCAACGCTGTCTCCATCAACAGAGAGGACCTGCAGATTGAGTTCCTAGAGAGTAAGTCAATACTCACTATAAGTAGTACATTCACATTCACACATTCATTGATGGTGAAAGTGTTTCAGTCACTTGACTCCAGGCTCACGTGTGTCCTTAGTCGGCCTAGGTTTGAATCCCATCGGTGCCTCCTCGACACTGTCCCCTCTCAGCTTTCCAACATGTCTGAACAAACATAAAGAATACAGATTGGCTTACTAGAGAGGATGGCTAAAGTCTGAATACATAATTCTGTGCTTCTTTGTAGTAGTGTTGCTCATTGTTAATATGATATATCCTGGTGTATATGGCTAATGTATACTTTGAATAGTAGTATCACCCAACAAAAATGTATTCTCAACTGAAATAACCTTGTGTCTGTTCAAAATACGTTTGTCAAGCGACACGCAGTCATGCAACAAGGAATAAATTATGCCAGAGCCTCTGTGCAATTTATGTATAGCAAATGGTGTAAACTCACCCCTCCAATCTGCCACGTGAATGGAACCTTTTTTCCCATTGTGGTTTGGATGAAAGTGTTCATCCTCCTCTCCTGTTTAATACTATCCTACCCATTTGAGGGATGTTTTTTAATCCAAAGTCTATCTGTATTGTGAGAAGTTGAACCCAGTGGGAAGTGGACGCATAACGCTGACACTGTTAGTGCCATGTTTGATTAAGGATACAAATATAAAATGTATTATATTGGAACATGTTCTGATCACAGGTACCATCAAATCATATCTAATGTTAGCATAGTCAATCAAATACAATGTCAATGATTATATCGTATCGGGCATAAACCTCTTATCCATATTTTAACTGCTTTTTCGTACATTAACGCCCTACTTGATCACACTACAGCGTCACACAAAAGCATCAAACATCGACAAGCTCAAAACACGGCGCGACGCGTTTTGAGCTTGCAGATCTGATACTTTTGCTATTTTTGAATTTGAATCCTGAAAAGTAACAGGTTTCTACCCGACAGACACGATATCTTACTTAACTGTTATATTCTGGTCTCTCTTACTGTATGTAGTTGGAGGGCGAGATGACCTGCGGCCCTACTGGCAGAAATACATGCCCAAGGCTCTGGTGCTGGTGTTTGTTGTAGACGCTTCCAACAAGGACCAGTTCCCCTTGGCTAAGAAACACCTCCATGAACTGCTGGCTGGATCACATCCCCAGCTCCCCTTAGTGGTACTGTCCAACAAAGTGGTAAGAAGGACAGATAGACATACACATTACACACATCATCAATTACACTTTTTTAAATTTCTAAATGTCTTAAATTTGTCATCATCTTCAATGGTGAATGTTGCATGTTTCAGGCAGTGCTAAAAGCTTTGTGCTCTTATAATAATTATTATTATTATTTGTAATAATTATTATTTATTCATTCATTCATTTCATTTTTTGAGTGGTGTAGCCGCTCCTATAAGTGGGTTTGGGACCCATCCGTGGTGAAAGTTTTCTTTCCGTCGTGAAAATTGATCTTTCGCTGTACTGTGATTGGCTGATTGGCTGTGACGTACTGTGATTGGCTAGCGAGACGCATGATGAAATTAATAACATAAATAGCACCACTCACTTCAAAAAAATTACTTTCTTTTTTAAGTGAGCTTCCATCACTGTGATGACCACTGTTGTTTTTAAATAGCACCGCTCACTTCACACTGTGACGTGCTGTGATTGGCTAGCAGATTTATTAAAAAAGAAAAACTGAAATATCACATGGCCATAAGTATTCAGACCCTTTGCTCAGTATTGAGTAGAAGCACCTTTTTGAGCTAATACAAGTATTCATTAGCTCAAAAGTATTCAGACCCTTTGCTCAGTATTGAGTAGAAGCACTGTGATTGGCTAGCGAGACGCATGATGAAAGTAATAACTCATAAATATCACCGCTCACTTCACACTGGGTGTGATTTTTTTTTAAATGCAAAACCAAGCTTTACATTTTCGCAAGAGCAACATATACAGTATATGTGTGTTTATTAATATATCCTTTGTATTTATCCATTCATTTTTTGGGGGGTATGAATAGGATCCGGTCTGCAAATAGGTCAAATATCTTCAGGGGTGCACATAACTTTTTAGGTCTGGTACGCAGAAGAGCACCTGGACATGTGACTTGGTGCGCATGGCGCCCGTCCCGTTTTGTCAACGGGGGGGGGGGGGGGGGTTCAGCCCGGACAGTTTTGTCAACGGGGGGGGGGGGGGGTGGGGTTCAGCACGGTGCCCACCGGACAGTTTTGTCAACGGGGGGGGGGGGGGGGGGGGGGGAGAAAAAAAGGACGCTCTGCTTCTAAATTCCGCCGATTTTCGCCGTTTTTTTTTCTCACGCTGTTAGATAAAGCCCCCAAGGTTGGTGCCCTGTGCTGCTGCGCTGATTTTATCCGCCAGACTGGGACGTTCACGGCATATTTTGCACCATTACGGTGCGTTCATCATCGGTGACGAGTGCCTCTAACAGCCGCTGCTGGCTGCGTGCACGCAGCAAGGCAATGCAAGGCGATGCGAGGCGACGCGAGTCATATCTCTACCCCTGTGCCTATAATGGCTGTACATGGGGCCGACGGGTGCTTTAGAGTGATTGTGTGAGTGTGGCTTCAGGAAGTAAATTCCTAGCCTCGATCTCCAGGCTTTTATCTTTTATTTTTGCTAAAAAATAAAAGCTTGGAAATTCCTGTCCCAGCTGTTGGTGCGCAAAAGCGCCTCGCGTCGCCTGATGTGGTGCGCATTTTTTATTTTGGGTGCGCATGCGCACCTGCGCACCAGTTATGTGCACCCCTGAATATCTTCAACCTGGGACCTATTTTATTTATTTTTTTACATTTGAACGTGTTCCCAATTTGTGTTGAAGTTTTGGATGTCTCAAAGTTGATTCTTCACTTCTTTGGTTTTCAGGACCTGCCAGGGGCCTGCAGTATCACAGAGCTCCATGAAGACCTGTCCCTGTCTGACGTGGGAGACCAGCGCAAGTTGTACCTCATAGGCACGTCTGCCAAGAGTGCAGACATGGAGCTTAACTCAGGTTTGCAGGATGCACGAGACCTAATAGTCCAACTGGTGTGTGAGGGTCGATGATCCCTGGTAGCCAAAAGTCCTTAGTTCAGGCCCTGTTCACTCTGTGACGAGCCACGGTTACATGGAGCCTAATATTCCAATTCTAATTGGACTAAACAAACAGAATAAAAATGCTGCATAGAAACACTTCAATTGGAAGAAACGGGCCCAAACCAATCGACGTTTCAATTGGTTGCAGAGGCGTAGTTTAAACCTTTTCACAAACTGATCAAGCTCACCGCGCGTCTCATTGTGAAGCTTCCTCAGCTTGTACATCAGTCATTTCCGCTATTTGTCAAATGACAATGTAAATATATGGTTCAAGTGGTTGATGTGTGCTGCTGCTATGAGCAGCCCTTTTGTTAATCCGGTGCTCCAAATATGGTGTTACTGCTGTTCTAGGATTGTAGATCTACAATAGCATTTTGACTGTTACGGTATAGCGTGTAGGATTTTCCTAAAAACAATGTTTAGACACACACCGTGTGTGACGGTGTGTGACTCAGCATGTATTTTCTTATACACTTTTTTGGTGCGTCAATCTGATCTGAGGTCATTTGAATGTGGGAAAATGGCGTGGCTAACTCCCCAGAGGGAGGGAGGCTCACGAGCTGGGGAGGAGGAGGTTTGGCGATCCCTCAACACGCGGGGCGGAATGCAGGGGGGCAGTAAGCTGTGCGCTATTTGTGGTGTTCAGTCGGGGAGGAGGGGCAAACTTTTACTGTTGTTTACGAACTGCAACTGACAAATCCTCAAATCCTCATTATACCTTTTAAGGTACAAAGTTCCAAATATGTTTATTTTGACAAGCATTTTAAAAAGGGTATGTTAAAAAGGGTCTTTTTTTTACCGAGCATTTCAGGGATCCGCCAGCAATAGCAATGTTGCCCGTTAGCTTAATGCATTTTAGTGCACTACAGTATGGGATGATTGTAAAGGAAGTCCAGTAGCCTAGATTTCAACTGTGTATGTCCAAAACCGATGGATCCAAAGTAGTTATTATTCAGACGCAAGCTTATTAATACTTTTCATTGATTCAATATATAAAACCCGCAGACTAAAACCACTTTTGCGAAAAAAAATTGTGACAAGCTTGTAGATGAGGCTATTTTTGCTACTTTTGCGTGACACTCTTGTATAACGACATAGTAGGGCATTGATTTATGGAAAAAAATATACTGTATATGGAGATACAAGGTTTCTGCCTGACAGCAATGATTTACAAAGCCATTTTGTGTACCAGTTTGGAAAAGCTTTCTATGGAAATGTCAAATAAAAAAGCCTTTTGTTGCCAGATGATGGACCTATTATTAGTAGTTATGTACTCTGGTTTCATCTTGTGTTAATAAAGAGACGGGTTTTGCTGCCAGGACATCTGCGTGGTGTGGGTTTTGGCCGGGCCGTTATTTTGGTGATTACTGGTGTAGGACTCTCCAAATTCCGGATCGGCATCGGACCCAAACATCTGGCATCGGTCGGCTCCAGTCTTGGTTTATTTCTTTAATTGACTACTTTATTGAAATGGTGTGGGGGTTGGTTATGAAGATTTCAAGTGCCTTCAAAATGCCAAGTTTGATGGTTTTATTATTTAATAATACGTTTCTATGTGGATGCTGAAATCCATATACTTGACTAGTTATAACAAAAGTTAACCTTAGGTACAACAACTATTTGTGTATTAAAGAATATTTTACTGTAGGTTTCAGCTAGACCACTAATAATAGCTTCCTAATTATCAAGGTCCTATGTGTATTACTGTTCCTTCAGGTAGAGTCTACCTGAAAGAACATTCTACTAGACTGTTTAGAGGTGTCACACAATGAGAATAGTCATTGAAAGCAAATTATTTCCTGAGTATTTGTAGAAAAGCTCCAGTCGACAGTGAACATCAGACTTTTTCGGTGCTTAGCAAGTTTAATTCTCACTCTGAGCTTTTATTGTCTCCGCCAGGCCGAAAGGCATGGCGAGAGAGTATGTTTTACCCCCTGTCCGTCCGTCCGTCCGTCCGTCCGTCCGTGTGTCATTCTGTCTTGTCTGTGTACAGCTAATCTCTGGCACCGTTGGCTTGATCGCAGCGAAACTGTGCACACACAGTCCCTGGATGCCAAAGCCGAACCTCTGCTCCAAATTTTTCACATGGGCCTTTTATAGCGCCACCAGGAGGCCGATTTGTGCAAAACACATTTTTGAACAGTACTCCTACAAATTTTGGCCAAAAATCCCCCAAATCGTTACACTGTATCTCTATAGTCATTAAAACAAACGGCTGATTTCAGATTTTTCATATTCCATCCTGATTGGCAAAAAATGTCTTTCAAAGTTTGCAGGAGTACTCTGTTTCGAACAAAATGCCTCAAATCATGAACACAGCATGCAATTTCCGTGAAATTTTGCACACATATTCCCATTAGGCCGAGGAAGAAATGCCATTTGAAAATGTTCAAATCAGCCTCATGGTGGCGCTGTAACAGGCCGATTCGTGTTTTTAGCTATAACTGCACCGATCAGTGTAAAACTTTGTATGCACACTCTCTAGAGGCCAAGGACAAACCTTTGCCCTGCATTTTTCACATTTGCCTTTTATAGCGCCACCAGGAGGCAGACTTATGTAAAACACATTTTTTGATATTAAGCCTTCATATTTGATCCAAATTTCACGCAAATCGGTACACATGATCTCTATAGTCATGTGATCAAGACGGATCTGTTTGATTTTTCATATGCCATCCTGATTGGCTAACATTGACATGTAATGTTTGCAGGAGTGGCCCGTTTTGAACAAAATGCCGCAAATCATGAATGCAGCGTCCGATTACGGTGTAACTTTGAACGCACATTCACACTATGTTGAGGAACAAATGCCACCCTTTTAACATTGGCCTGTTATAGCGCCACCAGCAGGTCAAATTTATCAAAACACATTTTTAGAACAAAATGCCTCAAATCATGAATGCAGTGTCCGATTGCCGTGCAAAGCCTAGGAATAAATGGCATCCTTTTCACATTGGCCTATTATAGCGCCACCAGGAGGCCATAATAACCTACCTGACCTGGTGGAGACTTGTGCTCCGAGGAGCACTTTTTCTAGTTTGGCTTGTTTCTGTTTGACTTTTTCCACACTGTTGACTATTGGTTCCCTTCCCTGTAACATTTGCTTGTCTTGATGTAGCTTTTCTGATCAGGTACACATCCCTTGAAAACAAGATTCTCAATGGGACCGCCTGCTAAATAAAAGCAATAATAAACGTATCTGACCCAAAATAGATTGATTGATTTGATAGATTTTTCTTTATGAAAGTGTCATGCTAACAGGACACTTTTACATTTTTACATTTCATTTGACATAGACAATGAACCGACAAGACAATTCACAAACAATAATCAAACGAATATCCAACTGTGTGTGTGTGTGTGTGTGTGTGTGTGTGTGTGTGTGTGTGTGTGTGTGTGTGTGTGTGTGTGTGTGTGTGTGTGTGTGTGTGTGTGTGTGTGTGTGTGTGTGTGTGTGTGTGTGTGTGTGTGTGTGTGTGTGTGTGTGAAAATAGACTGCAGTTTCAAAACTGAAATCCCCTCTATAAGATTACATTAAACCATCAAAGGTAATACCCCTTCTCCTATAACCGTCTTGCAAAAAGTCCAGTTCTACTACAGTGAGTGTTCTCGTAAAACCTAACATTGTAAACCCGGCCATAAAGATCAAATGCAGAAGCCAATAAGAGGATAAAGAGATGCTGTGGTACAAAGTTGGTATGCCTTGTTGTACCTTGTTCTGTCATCAGTATGAAAAATGGAAAAGTGGATTCCAGCTATATGAAATATGGATAGTTCATTGTTATACTAATCATTTCAAGAACATAACTTTTCAGACTTGCTTTCTCATTTTTATTTCTACATGATTTTTCTTCCATTCTTTTCTTTATTATGTAGTAGTACTGTAGATTAGATTAGATGTCCTTTATCATCCACAAGGGGAAATCGTTTTGCTCAGGTCAATGCATACATTCAAGACAAGATACTAGATATTAAATCCCCTTGAAATGGGGGGCCATACTCTGATGCTGTTTTCCCTTTTCTCCTATATAGCTATTTGTTGATGACATATATTAATGTGTTAATATTTTATGCTCTGTTGAGGAATTGAATACATAGGACCACAATGGAAAAAAACTCCCCAGGACTTTTTATGTGTTATCCTTTTATACCAAAAACTAAAGGGAGACATGCGAGACATGACAGGAGTTGGATTTGTACTCGTCCTTGTGACTCAATAAGAACATGTCATTGTCCATGCAATAATTGGCTGAGCCATCAGGCACCCCCAATGCCTTTTCATTTTTTTAAGGGACTAAAGATGAACAATGATCAGTAAGTTCAAAATGGTTAACAACTAATTTAATTTATCAACATCAGCTTCAGGCGGTGCAAAAGCAGTTCATTTGAGTAGATCTTTTAATAAAACTCTGGTACAAAACAGTTACTGTATGTAGGGCTACACCCAGGAGGTGGGAGCCAGCAAAACAACAGTACTTCTCTTCTAATCACTACAGTAGTGTATGAATTGCCAGGCATTATAAATGCTGACAGACAGTGGATCTATTACATGTCTGTATTTGTTTAACATGCCTTAAATTGTCATGCTGGTTTTCTCCGGGAGTTTCCCTGGCTGTGACCCCTCGTTGCTGGGCCTATACTGTGAGGGGCCTACTGTTCAGCCGTTTTCCATCTCCCCGGTTTGTTCATTCTGGGAAACATTGTCAGCACCAAGAGAAATAAGTATCCATCAGTAAATGCTACCGCAGCCTACGTGGGTGTTGTATGAGGAATCCTTTGCACAAATAAATATGCCATGTCATTAATTTTGGTAAAGGGCACATTAGTGCAGCCACGTTGGCACGTAGAACTACAGTATTTGAATGTATTCCTATTTGATACAGTTCCCAGTTCGGTTTGTGACCCACAGTGGGTAAAGAGATCTGACAATATTTCAGTGTCCGGCCGCCCAAGGCCTCTAAAGCCTGATTTATACTTCATTATGGAAAGACTGTTGACCAACGTTAGTTGTATGCCAGTGACAGATCGCCAAACATAGGTGTGATCTGCAAGCTCGCAATGCATCACATTCGTGATGGGCTGTGAGGTTGTAGATCGCCTATTTTCAGCCTGCTGCATAAATTAGGCATTAGCGATTTAGCGTTCATAAATACTGTTGGACAGACATGCTGTTGGGAGGCCTGAACCTGTTAACAAGGGAGACAGTGGTATTAGTGTCAGGGGGCACTGTAATCCTTCAGGAAGAAAGAGCCTTGATTGGTTTTTATTATGATTGTTTAGCTTTTTAACACTTGCCTAAAATTAAAAAAACTGAATAAAACAATCAGAAACGGAACAAAAAAGTTTAACATAATTCACTTATAAAACTACATATATATATTGTACAAACATCTGCTGTAAATGTTTCACCATTGATAGCTTGTATGTCTGACTATATCACGGTAAATAGACTGAACATAATGATCCATATTTACATATAATATCCACTGTTGCTATTCTGTTATATCCACTATATGCCAAATTGTCCATATTACTGGTAATATGTTGTACATTATGTACTTATGTCTACATCTATTACATGATATGTCTATATTTATATCTACAAATGGTTCATCATTCTGTAAACCTGGCCAATCCAGATGGCCAGGCCAGATTTAACCACTTAAACTGTCTATAGACCTGAATTGCACTGTGCTTGGTGCACTCTTTTTTTCTCTCTAGATCAAATCTCTTTGCCAAAAATAGCTGATCTACAAGCACACTCGACACGTTGTGAGCTTGTAGATCAGCTATTATTTGCTAACCTTTCCCACAGAATAGGGATTCTGGGGTTCAAGTTCAGTCTTCTCTTCTGTGTTATATTTGTATATTTGTATGTTTTCCTTTTTTTCTTTTCTTTTTTTTTTTACGATTGGGGGTCCATTAGTACTTCTCTTGTATCTTTCTGCTCTTACTTGTATCTGTGTTTCACACTGCGGTGCTGTTATGCCACATGCATCTACACATCATTGCAGCCATACAGCTGCAACACCTATAGTTCACCTGCAGGTGTCACTGCTACATAAGAGGAACACAATCTCTTTTGATCAACATTGGACTATGATGTCTGTCTGTCTTTCTTTCTTTCTTTCTGCATAATTTCAAATGAATAATCTTCCAAAGCCTTTACCTGATAGAATAATGACATTCTTCAAATGGATTCACCCGGCCATCTCTCTCTTCTATATTGCTGTGTTTAGCTGATAACTGCATGAGAGCAATATCTTCACATGGGTGAGGGGGGATTGGCCTCTGGCTGACTGATTGTTTGAGTTCCCAAATATAGAGCCTCTGGGTTCAGATCCTGTAGGTCAGGGTTATTTACTTGCAATCCACACAAAAGAAGAAGCTCACATCTCCTTTTTGTCGGCATAACAGAATGTCCAATTAATTTCTACATAACATTTTGAAATGATTTTCATATATTCTCACTCTCAAGTCGTGACGAACTGGGGCAACATCTGATTGTTAGTCCAGTAGTCCCGCCCACACTGGAATGCATAAGTGCTGTTCTCAATAGCAACTTGTAGGTCCTGACGTCACTCCCAGTAACCCTGGGTCACAGTGTTATTTTATTTTTTAAGATGTTTTTTGCCTTTATTGATAGAGTAAGTGGAAACAGACAAGAAACGAGGAGAGAGATCGGGACTCAAACCCGCGATGCGCTGTCAGACTGCATCAGGAGCCTAGGTGCCCGGACCGCTAGGCAGGTCCGGGCCCACAGCGTTATTTTTTGTATTGGAATCCCCATAAGCAAATCTTAGATCGCGTCATATAACTGTGTTCCAAAAATAAATAAACTAAGCTGGTGCCTTGTATGTGACTGTGTTGTTTATGATATTGAGTTACATTTCATTACGTCTGTGTTTGGAGAAAAAAATAAATGTCTAACGGTGTGTTTTAACAGCGGGCGATTCAGGATAGTATTTTCCGGAAGTGCATTATATGTCTATGAGAGCCGGCAACTACTGGCGATAGGGCGAAGTGGGCGGGGGGGCGATGAAAGTTGGATTTTCTTTATCTTTTGGACGATGTCGCCCGGCGATCGCCCGCGAGTCGCCCGCTGTTAAAACGTACTGTTACGGTACGTTTTAACAGTGGGCGATTCTCGGTCGATGCCGGGCGACATCGTCCAAAAGATAAAGAAAATCCATCTTTCATCGCCCCCCCGCCCACTTCGCCCGATCGCCGGCTCTCATAGACTTTCTTTATCTTTTGGACGATGTCGCCCATGATCGCCCGAGAGTCGCCCGCTGTTAAAACGTACCGTTACTCTTTGGATAAATTAGAACTTTTCCACTGTCAGTTGATGCTTCATATCCGAGTAAAATCAACGGGGTGATTTGTTTATTTCTGGAACACCCAATCTAAGATTACCCTATGGGAAATTCAATGTAAAAAATTATGCCGTGATCCAGGTGGATAGTGCCCTCTATACTCTAGGTTCACCTGAGACCCGTTTTGCAACCTCAAGCGAGCCGCTAAGCAAGTGAGTGGCCATTCCGACCGGTGCAAGTCGGGCCGGCTTCTGCCAACTCAGCATACAGAGAATCGTAAATCATCATGTCCTTGTCGACACGTGACGGGACGATCCGTTGCATCAAACGTCTCACGCTCAACAGCTTTGTCACGATCACCCGTTTATACAATTGTGTTGTGCGAGAAAAAGAGCCTAGGTCATTATTTTACAGAGAATTCATGAATAATCTTGCAACACTCCAAACGTTCTCCTGGGTATCCCAATCCTCTTGTAGACGGCCACAGCACATTTCCAAGGTAATGGAAGTCATTTCATTAAAAAATAATCCATTGAGAGATATATCATGCAGTAGCCCACCACTGACGCAAACTACAAATCACAGAGCTTAGACTACATGGTTGATCATATTTCAAGATAAGAAATATTGAGGGAGATTACAGAAGGCTGCACTCTTTTACCCCTTTGAACATAATATGAAACTCTAAACCGAGGCCACGAAAGGAGCAAGGAGGACAGTGACAAATTGCATTGAGTGGAGTAGAGTGTTGTTCATTAGGTCCACATATACCATTTCACACTCGTACTGAAGCTGGATAATACGCGTCGTTTTCAGATGCCCTTTCAAACCTTAGCACTTCAGAATGCAGTGTCATGGAACTCCCTGAGGGGTGGAAGACTGGTTTAACTAGCACTGCCACTGTGACATCTGTAGTTTATTGATGTGAACAAGCAAGATTTTCATTTAAGGAGAGGCTGTATTTTTATTGTAAAGATTGTGTTATATTGTAACTGCATAATGATAGAAGTGCTTGTGTAACCTGACTGCTTGCTCTTGTACATATGAGAATGATAAACTCTCGTATTGTGCAGAGCATAAGAAACGCCTATGCTGATGAATGTGGCATGAGTAGGCAAAGTAAGTACCTCGTCTGTGAAATTAGACATCTCAGTAACCTTAATAGCATCTTAGACTATGTCCAGTAAATAGAACTGCTGTATTAATTAGAAAATGCGGACACAACAAGTACAACAGACATTGCATAACCGGAGGGGGCCCCCAATAGGGCAGACGTCATTACCAACTTGCATTGTTCCTGAGTAGATGGACACTGGTCTAGTTTATGTTAGATATAAGAACATGGCGTAAAAGAAATGCATTATAAAGGAGGTTTGGAGCTTTCAATTCAATTCAACCTTTATTAATCACATACAGCTCTTAAAAGTGTAGAAAAAGATTTAGTGAAATATCTCAACTCCGTGGATAGTGTGCAAATAAAAACAAGATAAGCAAGACTACAATAAAACGTGTGTGTGTGTGTGTGTGTGTGTGTGTGTGTGTGTGTGTGTGTGTGTGTGTGTGTGTGTGCGTGCGTGCGTGCGTGCGTGCGTGCGTGCGTGCGTGCGTGCGTGCGTGCGTGCGTGCGTGCGTGCGTGCGTGCGTGCGTGCGTGCGTGCGTGCGTGCGTGCGTGCGTGCGTGCGTGCGTGCGTGGTTGTGCCTGTCACGTGTGCATGTGTATAAGGGGGCGGCCATAGCTGAGTGGTTAGTGAGCCCGCCTAGGGAGCCAGAGGCCCTGGTTGCCCCAGGTTCGATTCCAGGCCATCCCAGCATATGTGTCGATGAAATGAAATTTGTCCCTGAGCAAGACTCTTAACCCCTAATTGCTCACAGGTTCTCATTGGAAACAAGACCGCAAGGACTTTCATGAATGACCTGTTAAAAGGAATTATCCTTTTATAAATGAGGTTGTGTGCCTGAATTCCAAGATGTCCCTTATAATAATTCTCTCATCGCTAACTAAAGGGTTTGGCTGTGTGTCATATCAGAAGTTTTGCAAGCCATGAAAATATTCCATTAAGAGAAAAATGTACATAGGAAGCTTTATGATGTTGGTTTAATGACACATACTAATGGTTGGATATGAACGCCACACTGGTTTTATAGTCAAATTGATGGTGTTTTGGGTCAAATGCTAATTGCAAGCTTTTTAGATAAAACTTAGATAATTTGCTTCTGGCTGCTTCATCTATGCCTAATGAAATCTATGCACACCGTGTAGTGCTCCACTGCTAAATTTGAAAACATCATCAAACACATGTACTGCCTGGCATGTGAGGACAAACGCCTGTGGAAACACACATACAGTAAATCCATGCTGTACATTAGACCACTTCTTTAAAATGCGTCCCACCGTTCTATTATTTCATGTTTGTCAAAGCAGAACATAATAGCTTTGAAAATCTCATGTCCATCCATGAAACATTTCTGCCTGAAGGCTCTATTAAAATGTGCTGACTGTGGGCAAGCACATACATCCCACAAGACAGAGGGGGATCCCTTGATTTGTGTCCCTTTACTTAGTGATCACATATCATAAATGGTGTCGGGGGGGGGGGGGGAAAGTGTGGGGCTGCAGATGGATCCCTGAGGCACCCCATTAAGTTTAGCGTTGTAAGCATTTCTTGAGTTTCACCAGGATCAAATGTTGCCCATGCAAGCGCCTGGGGATATACTTTTCTAGCCAGGATAAAAAGGCAACATTGAGACTCTGTCTTAAAGCAGCATAAAAATAAAATAATTAAGATCAAATCAATTAACACCACACTAGCACCGTTTGGCTTGACTAAAAGATAAATGTCTACAGGCTAGCCGCTGTGTGATAACTCGGTAATAACTTTTGCATTAAAAAAAGCTATTTTTAACCAGCTTTCAAAGGGAAACAAGAGTGTCATGGGAGTCCGGGAAGCTGGGGCCCTAAAAAGTTGGCAAACTCCTATGGAGAGTTCCACTGAGGTTGGGGAGATGTTCTGTAATTTCCGACCCCGAGCTAATCTGTACAGCCTGCTGTGTGGTGAGAGTGCGATTTCCACTCAGGGAACATGACAGATTCGGTTGCATTTGAACTCCCTCATGTCTTCCTCATCACATCTGTAATTAAATACGCGCTCCCTGGGAGACGGTGGGGTTATGGGTAATAAAAGACTCTGTTTTGCGGAGTCAACCCAGTCTCCTTCTCTGCTGTTTCAGTCTGTGTTTGTCGGCATAGTGACAAACCCCTGGAGATGCTTAACATGGGATTTTAATGTTCACAAAGTTAATGTTGATAACTGTCAAGGACTATATCCTGCCACACTGTGGGCCGCAAGACTTTATAAGAAGTTTAACAACTCTATCTTTGCTGAACCAAATAACTGTTTTAATCTAATTTAATACTGTATGACTCAGGGTGTGCTTTGAAGGGAAATGTAGCAGCACTGAGTTGTTCAGCAACAATGACCACACAGGTTGATTCATATGGGCTGCGGATTACATTTTGTAAAATAACCTGTTCCTCAAAGGAGATAAAGTTGCTCTCATAAATGCGATATTCTGTACTCCTATCTCAGTATAAATGCCTATAAATCCAGCTTTCATGGTTCCTGCATTCCTCTGGATAAATGTGCCCTCCAGAAAACAGGATTATGTATCATTGTACAAACACCCAACTGCAGTTGATATCTTCTGAATCATATGTATTGCTGGTGCAGTATCCCTTTGATCGAGGGTGTAGGATCGCACTCTCACCCAGCGTTTATTTAAAGTCTCATCTGTCTCCTCCCCCTGCCCGAGAAGCAGCTGTTTTATGTCTTCTCCTTCCATATGCTTGAGCGATGCAGGATCATCATTCTACACCTTCCTTCTGTTGACAGACACCTTCACAAAGCCATAATAACCTTTCCTCAGATCGCAATGTGTCTCGAGTGTATAAGGTCTACATTTTATAGTGTGTGCATGAGATACAGTCTCCAGGGTTTTTCCATGCACATACATCTAAAAAACTGTTAATAAAAATGGATACTGGCCTTACACTATCCTCCACTATTTGAATTGCTATTGCTGTTTTAACACGCTTTTTCAGGCATGCATGCTTCCATTAAGCACAAAGAACCTTCAGTAAACTATGAATGAAGCATGAAGTATACTGTAGCCTCACAAAGTATCTGTATATCAATTTACTCAGCAAAATGTAGGCTTGTTGGATCTGATATGACTACTTTAACAATCCTTTCACCTATGCCTGTGATACATGTGTCTCTGAAGTGCAAGACAATTTTATGATATTGTAGGAGTGCAGGCAGAGAAACGACGGAGATTTATTCCTCTTTGAAGAGCCAAGTAGCACTCTGTTTATTTCAAACAAAAAACAATAACCACAGACCTGTCGCGCAGGTAATTACGTCACCACCTCGGAGGTGTGCATTTTCTTTTAAAGGTAACAGCACAGGTTATGCATTTAAAGGAAATACTGCCTCTGGTAAAGTGGAACAAAACTAATGTAAACATTGTGAATTATAACTGTACTTAATGATTGTCCTGTGTGTGTATATCCACCACAATATATCCTATAAATTAGTCCATATACAGATTATGCAAGCTTTCACCTGACCAGTATAATGCATACCATCTCTGTCTCTTCTTATTTAGATAGAAGATAGAAGTTTCACAAGCTTTTCAAGCATGTACGTGTCTGTGCTCCCCTGAAGCACAAATTTCAAGCACAAACTATATTTCATTTGTTTCACAGTATTGCATGGCATGCAGTCCCAAGTCCAGATCACATTGTATCTCAGCTTTCATCATCATGTTGGGGTGATGCGGACTGGTTCCACTCTGTTGCTGTTGAGATTACCATTTTGACAAAAAAAAACTCTTCCGAGGGGAAAGAGGAATGTTTATCGTATCTACCCCGCAGGTGTCTCAGAAAGCCGATCCTTGTGTTTCACTGTACACAAGCTCAGTCCGTTTATCAAACATGTTATGATGGACTTGGGTTTGTGTTGTCAACTCAGGAAATGATCTGTGACTCTCACCGTCTTGGAAGGCTTCAAAACGCTTCAAAAGAGCTTCCTTCTGGAAAACACGTGATCGCTATTTTGGTGTTGTTATTCTTTCTCACATGTATTTTAAGTTAGGGTGTGTAAAACATGTACAATGCAGCCATAGACTGACAGTCTCAGTGTCGTTCAATAAAGAAAATGTGAATGTCAACTTGAAAATAAGCACCCTTTTGTTCCAAAATAGATACATTTTTATATATAGGCTACTGTATATATCTGTCTCATGTTGCTCCTCCTCTGTGCCAGTGGACTTTTACAGCATCATAACCATGTTAATTAACAGTGGCTGTGTTACCACTGTAAGCCTGAACCCAGCTTTATTGCATTTGATATGGTTCCCCTCTAAAGACGTAGGTCTCTAACCGTACTTGCGGTGATAAGGAGGCATTACCATGCTATAATCATCTTGCTTAATGTGTGCATTTGTCTCTGTCTAGACCGTAGCTGGATGGAGATCTTTGTCAGACATTCTTTCAACTACTACAGCACCATACTCTTAATGACTATCCTTCTTCCTAGTGCACTATGGCAGAGTGACAATACTATTTTGTACTAAGACAAGACGCTTGCTTCTGGAAAAACCCATCCTCCATGCTGCCATCAGTGGCGTGCACAGACATTTTGAGGGGCAGGTGCTCAAGTAAATTATACTTTTTTTTGTTTACTTGGTCTGCTCTTTTTTCCCTCTACACCTATACCTCTTTGCCAAAAATAGCCGATCTACAAGCCCACAACGCCTCGCAGCGCGAGGCGTTGTGGGCATGTAGATCTGCTATTTTTGGCTAAAGTTCTCCTCAGAAAAGGGATGCTATGTTTCGAGTGGTTATGGTAAAAAGAAAAATCATATCACATAAAGATTTGGCGGACCCCCTGTATTAACTCTGAGGACCCCCTAGGGGTCTTGGACCCCCTGTTGAAGACCCCTGCTTTTCAAAAGGGCACTTCTGGTCAAGAGGGCAAAGGGCAGGTGCTCTAGCACCACCTAGAGTCTATCTGTGCACGTCCCTGGCTGCCATAGGGCTGAATCACATGGAAGCCTTCCACCTGTATATCCATTAGAGAGGGAAATAAACTACTGTGACTACTGAGACATTCCAATCTTTTGAAAACAAACAAACATACAAAAAAAAAAGGATTATGCTTCCATCACCGAGAATGAGTTCATACTGTTAGCTGTCTTTAATGGACACATTTGGGCTCTGGGCCAATCAACTCATTTTCAACTCTGTTGCTTTGTGAAATGACTCACAATTAGGTCCATTGAGGTAGCTGTCAGCAAGCATTTTTTGGTCTCTTACTAATTAGAGTGGATATGGTGATGGTGTTTACACAAAACATGATCAGATATGTGGGAACAGTGGCCTCATTGAGCAGCGGCTGCTATGTGTTTGATCTTGTGTGTGTGTGTGTGTGTGTGTGTGTGTGTGTGTGTGTGTGTGTGTGTCGCTAGGCTTAAGAACATGACGAAGGGTTTTGATGAATCGGTTCAGGAGAGAGAGACAGGCCGTCTTAGTCGCCCTGCTGGATGATGAGGATGACAGGGATGTCTAAGTGAGTGGTGCTGACTGGTAAGCCTTCTCCCGTGTGCGTGCGTGCGCGCGCACGAATGTGCATCTGGCTTAGGATGTGCCTTCATGAGTCTGTGTTTTCATTACTCCTCCATGAGTAAGATGCCCTTGAGGTCAGCTGTCTGCCCAGGTAAACAACATGTAGAGGAGGGTAAACAGAACGGGAGAGGAGAGGAGAGGAGCCAGGAAGAGAGGGCTGAGTTGAGTCTCGACTGAGACGACAAGGGGAGGGTGAGGGGAGGATATGAGAGGAGACAAGGCGAGAGGAGAGAGAGAGAGAAGCATGGGAGGTGAGATGTTGGATATGGGCAGGGGAGATTGGATAGGAGGTAGGGGGAGAGAGGTAGAGTGGGGTTGACGGGGTGGGGTGTCAGAGTGCAGGGTGCAGCTAGATAGATAGCTGTCGGATTAGTTTACTGCCCTCAGAGCACGTCTTTGTGAGGGTGACTGATTTGAGGGGAATATGTGGGGCTGCAGGGGAGGGGGAAGGCACGGAGCCTTCTTGTGACTCACTGGCCACAGGTGTCAATCAAAGGCTACCCCAGCTGCCAGAGGAATGCGGTAAACAAGGCTGTGTGGTCTCAGAGACCTGGAGCAGGCAGCATACCTACCTGCGGTCAGCACAACAATGTGACACAAATCTGCACTCGCCGCGGTACGGGTAACACCTGGGGTTGCAAGAGGCAGATAATGCACCCCTATCTGTCTGTGTTGTAACTGTATGCCAAGCGCTCATGCCTCAGGGCGGCACGGGCAGAGGTTATTGTTCAGTCGTCTAACAGTGAACCTTTCATCCCTCTCAGGTTCCGCTTTGCAGCACTTTTCGTTCTGCAGAGAGCCTTGTTCAGACTTCTGGCTGCTGTACAGGACCGTAACAATGATAGAACTAAAATTGACCAGAGTCAAACAGCAATTCTCCTTTTAACCATGTGTTAGACGGCCAAATGTGTGGGGTTTTGTACCACGTCAGGACAGTTTAGATGCCAAGTCATTTGTTACCCACTCAAACAAATTAACTTTAGTGAAATTTTAAATTAGCTCAATTCACTTATTTATCATCCAGACTGAGGAAATTGTATTGAGCCTCAACCCAATGAAATAATACATGGGGTAAAATCACTGAAAAGGTCTAGATAGAAGAAAAAGAAGTGTGGAAAAAGCATAATATAATCACACATCACTTCACTGCATCATGCTCCATAACTTCCAGTGCACACTGTGGCTCCGATAAACACACTGCAAGTAAACAATATAAAGGCCAAGACAGTAAACCATAGATGTGGTCTGAGAAAAGTATGAAAAACACAGAGTGCTCAAACGTGACACTCCTGCTATCAGTGTGACTGTGGTAAACAAAGCTGATTGTCTGCTCCCGTGTATGTCCTGTACATGCATACAGTATGCATGCATGTTGTGGTCTTCTTTGTTACATTTGTGCTGTTGTGTTATGCCCACTTTTGCTATTTTAACTTTTACAGTAGGGCTATTATTTATAGAGCTACCTTGCACTCACAATTTCCGGATAGATGTTTATCTCAACACTCGCTCAACTCTCTCTCTCTCTCTGTCTGTCTCAACTTTCTCTGTCAACCCCCATCCCATCGACTTCCCTGCCCCATATCTTTAGTGTTTAAACTATACTACAGCTTAATCTCCACTTTATTTCCTCTGCTCTTGACAAAGCGACCCAAAAGCTTTTCTCGGCACATGTAGTCGTAGTAGACAAACCTGCAATCTGGTGAATAATGGCGCTTTGATTCGCCACTCAGCACTATCTAATCTCTTTCAAGCAGTTCAAACACTTCAGCCTGCCAATGTTGGACTAGCACTGTATATACCACAACAGTTGAGCCACACCACTAAGTGCCTCATGTGAAGGGTGGTGGTAGATCAATACACAAGAACAGCGCTGGCAGCTGCCAAGGCAGCTTGTCTTCTTCTACTATCTAGTAATGCAGCAGTGAGGAAAGTCATAATGCCAGCTGGCGAGGAGTCCTGTTACGTTTACACAAATATATATATATCGTCGCTGTCGGGTGGACATTTGTATGACAAAAACTTTTACTTTTCAGACAATGGAAAAAAGAACCTGTGTTGATCGCAACGCATTGTGAGCTTGTAGAACTGCTATTTAAGCTACTTTTGTGTGATGACAGATAGTTTGATGTAGTAGGTCACTGGTTCTCAACGTCGGGCCCGGGGACCACCAGGGGTCTTACGGGTCTGTAACTCAGAGAGTGTACAAATGGAACCAAATTGAACCAGCAGTTGAAAACCCTTG
This sequence comes from Gymnoscopelus microlampas, assembly GCF_963454915.1. Classification (NCBI taxonomy): domain Eukaryota; kingdom Metazoa; phylum Chordata; class Actinopteri; order Myctophiformes; family Myctophidae; genus Gymnoscopelus; species Gymnoscopelus microlampas. The sequence continues at coordinate 32,759,316 of NC_139955.1, forward strand.
AAGGCATTAAAAAGTTGAAATATGGAGATTCTGCCTGACAGCAACTAAGCTGAGCACCGATGGTATTTAAAAAACAAAACAAATAAAGCTTTCTTTCAGTACAGGGTCACACCACAACTGTCACAATGGGTATCATGCAATGCCATCGTATTGGTCTGCATTTTCAGCCCTGCGAGGTATAGATTTGTTCATAAATATCCACTGAACTGTTCCTCAGACACGCTGAATGTCTTCCCAGTGTGGTGATCTGTGAAAATGCAGGGCTAATAGCAGCTGACGGTTGAGTCAGTAGAACCTAATGTGCATTTCAAAGAACCAGCTGCTCAGCTTTACTGTATTGCCAGCCACTGCCCTGCAGACAACATCACCACCATGAGATCCAAGCACATCAAATGCACAGCTCTGCCCTTTGCGTTTGCACAGTTTGAATGTTTAAAATATCTATGTATTAAATCGCATTTGAGTGCCACCTGGATCCATTTTTTTATTTTGTAGAATTTAGTAATATTTTGCATAAATAATAGGGACAAACTGGCAAGAGGACAGTGGACCGGTTAAAAAATAACACATCTTCAGGCAGCTGTCATGATAGAGGAATCGACACCGTTTTGCGTGTTTTTTTCATTGATTCCACAGAAATATGACCTCCTTTACCTGTGGTCATGTAATAATGTTATGTATTTAACCTCAGTGTGAAGTTCAGAGCCCAGTCTGTGGGAACATGGAAGTGAAATTGGATCATAGTCAGGAGCCTGAGAGAAAGTCCAACCATGCCTGATAATAATAATCAACAAAATGTTATCTTATCTGATGTGATCTGATCTTATTCCATGCAAACATGGAAGATGTACAGCCATCTGAGGACATTGAGGCTCTATTTATATTTTTATTTTAAGATACGTATATCTATCGAGTCTTGCATTCGAGTGCCCTTTTGTGAGGGCACTGCAGTGCAACATTTAGGCAGAATAATGTGGATTCTGAAATCTATGCACTTTCCCAGGAACTCAGGAAGGTCTCCAGCCCTGAATCAGCATACTGTATCTCCGTGTAACCTCTGTGCAGTGCATCCTTTTTTATGCTTTATTTTCCCATCATTCATATGTACAGTTCCTTCCTACAATCTGCACCCCACATATACAGCACAGCCTCTTTGAGCTTCACTGGGCTTTATCCTCTCTTGGAAGCTGGTACAGACACAGATATTTGTGTAGGACTCACATGTACTCCAACGGACTTTGCAGAATGGGAGTCTATGACAAAAGTTATTGAAGAGATATTCTGAAATATCACACGTCTACTGTTATGCAAAAAATACATTGACTGTTATGCTATCACCGTAACCACAAAACACCATGTCAAGTGGATTCACAGTTTTGGCACAACCTCGGCGGGTCACAACCGATATATTATAACTCTGGTCACGACCGATAGTCAACTTCACCCCTTATCTGTCATCGCCAAAGAAAATCGTTCACTTAATGTCAGAGCTGCATTTTTCATTTCCTTATTTTCATCAACAATAAATAAATATGAAGAATCTTGAAACAGTGAACACGCAAAGACAGGACAGGATTCAATACTTTTATGATCATTGCGAGTGAGTGTGTGTGTGTGCGTGTGTGAGTGGGAGGGGGAGGGGGGAGGGGGGGTGACTAAAAGTGAAACATTTGATGACACAAACAGAAAATACATCCGGGCTTCTTATTATAAAGCATGGATGTGTTGACAAAATGCAAACACTTTCCAATCTCAGTGCAGTTGCCTTTAGCTGTTTTGTATATAGTTGTTGATGTTACTTTGTTTTGGTATTTAGTTGGTGGCAGAATCTCAGTGAGTCACACTGCATTCTTTTCAGGTCTCCAAATGTCAAGGTGAGTGGCATTTTATTTTACTTCGTTATATAATTGACTATGTAACAGAGATTGGAAAACTGCAGACTGAAAAACTCAAGCAAACCTACCGCTGTTTCATTTTACAGTTCTTAACCAAATAAACTACCAGAATGGATCGGATGGACATTGATGATGACATATATGCCAACAGACGCCTCACAATGGATGGCCTTCTTACTGAAGGTACGGTGTCAAACATGCACCAGTATGGTGGTTCTGGTTGGAACACTCAACCCACAAACACAAGCCTGACTGAGGGCTATCTGCCTCAGGTCTTAATGGGTTAAAGAAATGTTTAAATGTGTGGAAATGCATTCATTTATCTTTTGTATAGGATATACAGGGAATGGATCTCCCATTTTGAGCTAGCATGTACAGTATGTATCTGTGTTAGTGTGCATCTCTATATGATGCTAATGATGAATACCTTTGGTGCAGTGAATTTTCATGGGAAGAAACGCCCCTCCCGATGTGCCTCTGTGTGCCTGGGATTGCTGTGTGCTGTTCTGCTGGCTGGTAACATTGGACAGTTTCTCTACTACTGTAAGTCATGTGCCATTTTGTCATAACAAAGTTGAAGCCCATTTGTAAGTTAAGGCTCAATTTGTGAACATTTACTTTGTGAGCATCAACAATTCCTATCTGGGTTTTGTTCATGTAATCTTTGTCAAACATTAAAAAGGAGAATAAAATGTGAGATGCTCCTACAATATTACTAAACAGAACAACCGTGATGGAAGGTGCCAACTTGATCACCCAATAGACCTTTCTTTCCTTCTGATATCTAAATTAAAGATTTCAGTAATGACGTTGTACATTAATCTCTTGTTACTGATAGAGATACGGAATCAGGATATAATATAGCCAGATTTTGTTTTGTAATCATTGAAGACTTCTTTTGAATCAATGTTCTATTTCACAGATAAAATTGGTCGCACTGCTTCTGGAGACGCAACCCAGGCGAGTTACAACGCTGTGACTCAAGATAAAGACCAGCTGTATGATTACAAGCTGAACCTGCAAGCCAATTATAGTATCCTGCAAAGAGAAATGCAGGGACAGTATGTCATACTGAAGAGAGACAATGACCAATGGCAAAGAAGCTACTATACATTGGCTTATGTTAAAAGACAGCTACAGGACCGCCACGATACAATGAAGGAGAGCTACAATACAATGAAGAAAGAATCCGACCAGATGCAAGCCAACTTCAGCCTTTTAAGAAGGGAAAATCAACAATTAAAGACCAATTACAGCAGTTTGATTACAAGGAGAGACCAGATACAGAGTGAGTATGACATACTGAAGACAGACAATGACCAATTGCAAAGCAGCTACAATACATTGACCCATGCTAAAAGACAGCTACAGGACCGCTACGATACAATGAACGACAGCCGCGTTACAATGAAGAAAGAATCCGACCAGATGCAAGCCAACTTCAGCTTTCTGAGGAGGGAAAATCAACAATTAAAGACCAATTACAGCAGTTTGATTACAAGGAGAGACCAGATACAGAGTGAGTATGACATGCTGAAGACAGACAGTGACCAAATGCAAACCAGCTACAATACATTGGCCCATGTTAAAAGACAGCTACAGGACCGCTACGATACAATGAAGGACAGCTACGATACAATGAAGAAAGAATCCGACCAGATGCAAGCCAACTTCAGCTTTCTGAGCAGGGAAAATCAACAACTAAAGACCAATTACAGCAGTTTGATTTCAAGCAAAGACCAGTTACAGAGGGAGGTTGACAAATTGAATGCTAAAATTAGACGTAAGTTTGCAAATAGTTAAAAATGTATTGATCTCTTTATTTCACATACTGTATTTGAATCATATACCAAATATAGCAATTGTTTTTCTGTTTTCCAGTTTTTGACCAGATGCAAGCCAACTTCTGCAGCTTTCTGAGCAGGGAAAATCAACAACTAAAGACCAATTACAGCAGTTTGGTTACAAGGGGAGAGCAGTTACAGAGGGAGTTGGACAAATTGAATGCTAAAATTAGAGGAGGTAAGTTTGTAAATAGGTAAAGCACGCACACACGCACGCGCACACACACACACACACACACACACACACACACACACACACAACACACACACACACACACACACACACACACACACACACACACACACACACACACACACACACACACACACACACACACACACACACACACACACACACACGTTTCAGTAGATTTCATATCTTGTAATTTCTAAGACTCTTCTTATTAAAACTTAATTATTACTATTACTAAAATAATTACATTTCTAGGCAGGACCTGTCAGAGTGGCTGGAGTAAGTTTGAAAGCAATTGTTACTACTTCAGCACAAGTAAGACAAACTGGACCATGAGCAGAGAGGACTGTAAGAACAGAGGAGCCGATCTGGTTGTCATCAACAGTGGGGAAGAGCAGGTAGGAGCAACTAATTTACTCTCTTTTGAACCGTCATTGATAGAGCAGAAATGTATTGGATGTATGATATTGGAATCTGCACTATCAAAATCAGTCAGACAGTTAAACTTCACATTTTGATGTAAAAAGTGCATTTCAGTTCACGTGTGACACAGGACTGGTCACATAGCTAATGCCCCTGAACAAACAAGACAGAAAGAAAGAAATAGTGCTGAAACGAGTGATGGTGGTGCTAACACAACCTATTTTCCCCAATCGTTACCATACTATCAGGAATTCATCAAAGGGTTAGGTGAATCTGGTTTAAATGCCTGGATTGGTCTGACAGACATGCTCACTGAAGGAAGCTGGACTTGGGTGGATGGAACGCCACTCACCATAAAGTACGTCTGCAGATCTGTTTCATAATTGTTCTTTTCATGCTGTGATTTTTCCCCAAACATTGTAAAGCTTAATTTATACTGTGCCATATTGCAAATATTTGGTCTAAACTATGCTTTAACAGACGAGGGCAAATGTGTTGTCATATACAGTATCTTTCGCTCATATTTTAAACTTAGTGGTCCTATGTATCCTATAGCTTACTCTGCTTATTGTAGGGTTTCAATCTCAGATTAGCTCAATGGGTAGAGCATGTTACTAATACTGTTAATATAGACTCTACATTGAATTGTACATAGACGTACACTATACATTCCAATGCTATACAAAAACATGTATCACATGAGATAAGACTGTCTTTGTCTGTGTTCTATCAATACTACAGTTATTGGCAGCCTGGCCAGCCTAATAGCTATGACGGGAACCAGGACTGTGGGGAGATGGTGCACAACCCTGGACAAGAGGGAACTTGGAATGACGATGGCTGTTTTGCTGAGCAAAACTGGATCTGTGAGAAATCCAACCAGATGCAAGCCAACTTCAGCTTTCTGAGCAGGGAAAATCAACAACTAAAGACCAATTACAGCAGTTTGATTTCAAGCAAAGACCAGTTACGGAGGGAGGTTGACAAATTGAAGGCTAAAATTAGAGGTAAGTTTGCAAATAGTTAAACATTTATTGATCTCTTTATTTCACATATTTGAATCATATACCAAATCTAGCAAGTGTTTTTCTGTTTTCCAGTTTTCGACCAGATGCAAGGCAACTTCAGCTTTCTGAGTAGGGAAAATCAACAACTAAAGACCAATTACAGCAGTTTGATTACAAGGAGAGAGCAGTTACAGAGGGAGTTTGACAAATTGAATGCTAAAATTAGAGGTACGTTTGTAGGTAAAACACACACGCACACGCACACGCGCACGCACACGCACACACACACACACACACACACACACACACACACACACACACACACACACACACACACACACACACACACTTTTTTCAGTAGGTTTCATATCTTGTGATTTCCAAGACTAAAATACTAAATTATTACTATTACTAAAATAACATTTACATTTCTAGACAGGACCTGTCAGAGTGGCTGGAGTAAGTTTGAAAGCAATTGTTACTACTTCAGTACAAGTAAGACAAACTGGACCATGAGTAGAGAGGACTGTAAGAACAGAGGAGCCGATCTGGTTATCATCAACAGCGGGGAAGAGCAGGTAAGGAGGGCAAATATGCCATTGTGCAACTAATTTACTCTCTTTTGAACCGTCATTGATAGAGCAGAAATGTATTAGAAGTATGATAATGGAATCTGCACTATCAAAATTGGTTAGATGTAAATAGTCTAAATACTTTTTGAGTTACTGTATGTGTGCTACAGCATCAAGTGTGACAGTGCTCTTGCCAAACTTGTTAGCTCAACACCGCCTCCACACAAATACAGCATGCCATACAACCTTCCAAACTACATTTCTCTTCCAAAATGAGCAGCAGTATTTACAAATTATGAAAACTTTACATGTTGATGTAAAAACTGCATTTCAGTTCACGTGTGATGTGTGGTCACATAGCTAATGCCCCAAACAAACAAGACAGAAAGAAAGAAAATGTGCTGAAACTATTGATGGTGCTGCTAACACAACTTCTTTTTCCCACTCTTTACCATATTATCAGGAATTTGTCAAAGGGTTAGGTGAATCTGGTGTAAATGCCTGGATTGGTCTGACAGACATGCTCACTGAAGGAAGCTGGACTTGGGTGGATGGAACCCCACTCACCATAAAGTACGTCTGTTTTCATGCTGCGATTTTTCTCCAAAACATTATAATGCTTAATTTATGCTGCGTCATACGGCGAAGTATAAATCAGGTTTAAACCGTTTTGTCTCATTGCAAATATTTGGTCTAAACTACGTTTTAACAGACAAATGTGTTGTCATATATAGTATCTTTCGCTCATATTTTAAACTTAGTGGTCCTATGTATCCTATTAGCTTAAGGGCACATTGTAGTTGCACTTTCTCTGCTTATTGTAGGGTTTCAATCTCGGATTATCTCAATGGGTAGAGCATGTTACTAATACTGTTAGGATAGACTCTACAATGAATTGTACATAGACGTACACTGTACATCACACTGCGACAAACATGTATCACATGAGATAAGACTGTTTCTGTCTGTGTTCTATCAATACTGCAGTTATTGGCAGCCTGGCCAGCCTAATAGCTATGAAGGGAACCAGGACTGTGGGGAGATGGTGCACAACCCTGGACAAGAGGGAACTTGGAATGACGATGGCTGTTTTGCTGAGCAAAACTGGATCTGTGAGAAATAAGATCAGAATTACCGAACTGCTGTCAGTTGTGCTTAGGTAAGCATGAGGTGTACAGTATACTGTATGACTTAGGATGGCATGGTAGTTGGCCAGTGGTTCCCAAACAGTGTGCACACTGGTGTGCCTCGAGACAAGTCCAGGTGTGCCTTGAGATTTTGTGACAACCACACATTATTATTGTAATATATAACTATACAAAAGGTTATGAATATGTTTTTTACAAAATACAATCTATAAGCTCACAACTTGTCGCATCACAATGCATTGTGAGCTTGTGGATCGTCTATTTTCGTTATGACACCGGTGTGCCTTGAGATTTTGACATGCCAATTTATGTGTCTTGGGCACAAAAAGTTTGAAATCCACTGGTCTAGGGGTTGGATTGAGTTCCCAAAATAAAAAAGAGCACCAGTTTCAATTCCACACAAAAGCCTTGTGCCTTTTCAAAGTGACCTTGAGCATGAAACTGAAGCAGTGGGAGGTAAGCTGTCTGGATAAATGTATCAAATAAATATAAATAGAAAAATGCCTCTGTCGCATAGCATAGTCTTGCCAGTGTGAGCTTCTACAAATATTAAATACAACACAAAAACACAATTATAATGGCAAGAAGTATTGAATATAATACAATTTGAAAAGGATGTCCCATTTAAATACAATTTGCGTATGTTTTCGTAAGAGCCTGACATGTACAGGAAATATGGATGCCAGTAATTCAAACTGCATATATTTAATGGAACATATGCAGATTATGCATTATATTTTACAAAGATATACTGTAGATGGTCTCTGATTCCTATATTTCATGCTTATTTGTTTGATGCTGTTGATTGAGAATTTACATCCATCCAAATCATCTATGATCTAATAATTGTAAACAAATTGTAAACACCAGATCCAAACAATAAAAGGTTATTGTTAGCCTGTGATAATTTAGCTATATTAATGCTTACATATTTGAGATTTGCTGTCAAGAAATATAATATTAAATCAATAACGGAACAATCTAGTATGAAGAGTCACTCTTGGCTTTGTTAGCAGTGCCCTTCATGTACCAAGATGTGGATCAAAATCTGTGGAATGTTTGTACAGTTGACAACTACAGTAGATAGAGGTCATACGGGAAATATATTTTGTAGGTACAAATACTAATAATTACCAATCAACTGTATAACTACTCATGAAAGTAGTAATAAAAGTTATAAAAAACCTATAACTTTGTGTTGTTTCATTTGATTTGTTGTGCAATTCTGATAGTATCACAGACCGCTCCTCAGCCATTGGACATTGGCTTGTTTGTGTTACTTTTTGGACATTTCTCTTCTGTTCCATGTTGGTTTAGGTGTTTAGTCATGTTACTTGTTAGTTTCTGTTGCTCTTTGTGTATTTAGTGTTTAGGTCTTGTAGTTCTGTTAGTTTGTAATTCCCCAGATCTTATTTTGTAGTAGTGTTCTTTTGCTTTCTCTCCCTACCCTTGTTTGCTATATCACCTATTTAGTCTCTCCGCCCTGATTATGTTAACCCTAGTCACCTATGTCCTGCTTGCCCCAGCCTATCCCTGTGTTGATTGTCAGTTGATTCACCTGTGTTGTGTTAGTTCCTATTTAAACTCCCCTGTTTTAACAGTACTGTATGTGTGTGGATATTTGGCCTTTTGTGCCACTGCCTGCTTGTATTATGACCTGCGCGTTTCTGGGGAACCATAGTTTATTGTCTACGCACAAAATTTTGGTGAACTTTTGTTAATTGTTTGCTTGCAATGTTTTGGATGACCTTTGTAAATAAAACGCTTGAGTTCATCTGTTTGGCCCAGTCTTCTGCATTTGTCCTACTCAACACTCATCCTTGACAGACAGTACACTTGTATCTCTCCACCAGCACTCCCTGAGATACAATGAAAACAATTACCGTTTGTTGTTTGGACATAATGGCTGATGCTTAATTATTCATGTGGTAATATGTCCCTCAGAAGAGGTTGGTCCATTGGAGCGGTGTGCATTTGGTGGAGTGAAGATAATGATTTATTTAGCAGAAGCAATTTTTGCCCTCCCTAGGGTACTACTGTGATTACTGTCTTAATCAAAAAACATGCTAAGAAATGGATGTTGTAAATATTCACAGAGAAAAACGTAGTCACGCCATGGCCCCCCTCAATCTTAAACTGTGTGAAGTTTGTGAAATAATCTGTGCGTCACAATCGTCTACACATCTTTTGGCCAAATGGAAATGGCAATCTTTATAAACACTTAACAATCAAGGACAATGTTCATGCATATACTGTGTATAACGTCTATACACACATACACACACACACACACACACACACACACACACACACACACACACACACACACACACACACACACACACACACACACACACACACAGTCTATGACCACACTGTAAAAATTATGTCTGGACCAATTTTCTTCTCAAAACAGAGACAAACAAGAATGTATGACTGGACAGAACAGTAGAGTGACACAAGTATTTTGTTAAACACAATAACAGACTATACTGCAGTTTATTACAAGGTCCTGTGATTCTCTGTGCACACTTTTTGTCTAACTGCACATTACATATTGTGATAACCCAAGAAACAGAGTATTTTGACTACAGATGCAAATCAATAACATAATGAGCAGACAGTGTTCAGTATAGAGATGGTTATTGCTTTGGCCTGAGGCTAGCTTGGGGTGTGTCTGTGGCTTATTTCCTTTCCTTTTTTTTTTTTTGACCCATGTGGAGTTATTCTTGACGGGGGAAGCTCAACCATTAATTGGCCTAAGCCTTCTCATTCCCTCACCAGAGATGAGCACATACCAGGCCAGCTATGGTGAGGTGGTCAGATGGGACATTCCCTCAGAGCGCAGCACAGGCAGGTGGTAAGGTTATGTGTCGGGCCGACTCACTAAAAATAAGAGATCAAGGAGCTTCCACCAGCAGACAAGTTGTCTGGTTAGACACTCAGGCCAGATGACTACCGGGAGATGAACAAGGGTTTCACAGAGTGCAATGTGTGCCGCATGTGCAGTAGCTAGCTGACTCGCTGTGTGTGTGTGTGTGTGTGTGTGTGTGTGTGTGTGTGTGTGTGTGTGTGTGTGTGTGTGTGTGTGTGTGTGTGTGTGTGTGTGTGTGTGTGTGTGTGTGTGCGCACAAAGTGCAAAGTTCCAACAGTTCAAGCCCTCAGGGACAGAATCATGAGGTTTGTATGTGTGGGAAACTGGAGTATTGTTATAATAACTAGACCATACCCGGTGAAGGGCGCGCGTCCCCTCGTATATATATAAAAATTTGCTATATAAAAGAGCAAAATAGGCTTGCTATTTTCTGTTGCCCTGCAGCAGGCTTGAGTATATTTTTGATGGCATTTTACACCACTAACAACATTAATCAGAGAATCACACGTCTTTGTCACAACTCGTGTTTTGTCTTTTTTAACCAACACAGTACAAAGTACTGGACACACAGATGACACACAGGTCATAGATGACTCAGGTCATAAACCTGGAAATACAGGAAAATAAACATTGTATTACCATATATTCATAGCATATATGATTCACAATTAAACAGCAGGTAATGTAGCACAGTCTATCACAGTAGAACCGAAATAGCAGAAAATGACTACAATACCCATGAGGCATTCTGAACCATGAGCCAACAACGCGTCGCCCCAGCTACCATTAAGTTACAGTGTCCAAGTTACAATACACAAAATACACCAAAATAATACTTTTCAATGGACTACTTGGGTAGCACTGATATTAACCACAGTAAGGTTCATAAAGTGTGTTGATGAAACGTTTATATTGTTGATTAAGTCACGATGACGACGTTAGCATTAGCGTTAGCCGCATGCTAGCGCCAAACGTCCGTTAGCTTAGCATCACGCTAACGGCTCATAGTAACTTGGTTTGGCTAATAAACATTAATCCCAACTAACGCCAACACAGTAATGGATGTAAACATACACAGACATGCTTTGGACATTATTATCAGGTTGCATGTTGGTGGTATGGGGTTCGTTTGGTTTGGCCTCGTTTTCATAGACCTCGTTGCTTGTTTCTCTTGCGAAACCTGTGGCCATGTTTCCCATTGAACCCGGAAAAAAGCCCTACGTCCGCTGCCACTACTGCTCCCGGTTTGGCTACAATGGGAAACATGGCCACAGGCTGACTAAATAAGCGATTTAAACGGGTAGTTTCGCTGGCGACCTAAAATATTATGCAGCCGACCAAACCTTAAACATCCGTGCGGTTTAGAATCTACCATTAGTTTTGGGATACGATGTATACAAAAGGGTAAACAGCGGAGCCTTGGCGGACGTTCGCCCGATCCTGGAAGAGAACGACATAGAACCGTTCTTTATGGAGCTAATGTGCATCGTGTGTGGGGAAACAAATCTGGAGTGTTTACTTTCCACAGCAGAGAGTGGGCGGGGTCTATGGTGTAGAGTCGGTGTTGCCATGTCCGCCGATTGTAAGCGCTTTAGGGCCAATGTTGGTGTTATAGGGTTCGTTTGGTTTGGCCTCGTTTTCATAGACCTCGCTGCTTGTTTCTCTCGCGAAACCTGGCACAACGACGCATGCGCAGTTTGATCGGAGACCCAAGACCCCATCCACCCACCCACCCACCGTCAGCTTACTAGAATTATAGTAGGATAATAAGATGTATTCAGGCCAACATGTGAAGTGTGGGGCAGATTTTACCATGTATAGTCGAGTTACAAAGCACTTCCTGTGGCAATTCCACACCATTTGACGTGGCACACCTGTTCCTATTCCGGTTTCCATAGCTTTGTTTGATTGGCTCAGCAGCAGATTTGAACTGGAAACATAATGTGAAGGTGTCACATGTGTTTAGCTTGTTAAAAACATGTTAAACGTGTTAAAATATGTTAAACGTTTATACAATGTAAAGTTGTGTGGGAAATTAAAACATAAAGGTATCCAACAATTACATTTCTAAATTTAAATTATGTAGAAAACATTATTATTAGGTTAGTATACATTACTCAGTAATACAGAAACTCTATCAACATATAGATTCCTAGTGCTGAAGAAGGGGTTTGTAGACTAAACGCAAAGCATGCTATTTGTGACAGCATGCCCCTTCCAGGAAAAGGTACTGGAGAAAGACTTGGATTACAGTATCATTTATAAGGTCAAACAGACCTTCTGCAGGTCTGAAGTTGCTCATTTTACTTTGGGTCTTCTTGTAAGAAAGAAACTGTAATTTCCACTTAACCGTGTGTCTGTGTTCTTCCTTGCTGTTACCTGTATCACTGTACTGTATATGTGCCTTAAAACTGCCCAAGAGCTTGTGTGGCATTTCACATTATTTCACATGAATGTTATTTATAATCCAAAATGAATACTTCACTTCTGTTGTATTTAGAATGTGTGAATGCATATACACCACATTTCAAATGATAGGCTTTAGATATTGAAATATAAACACGTCACTCGTCTAAAAACTTGAGAAATGGGACATGGTGATAGCACCATTGGTGCTAATGCATCCCTGGACGCATGCCAGCATCCTTGGACGCACCAGTGACCCTCAGGGTTCCTTGACGGGGTTCCAAATGTTCTGTAACTCTGAGAGTGTACAAATGGAACCAAATGGACCCGGTTGCATTTGTACTCTCTCAGTTAGGGGTCCTTGAAATTCAAAAAGATTTATAACCGATGCTGTATCTCTGAACGCTTCACTTACTATAAAGTAACCATGCCTTCTGGATCAGTGGGCCTACTTATCAACTCCAATGCTGAGAGAAGCAGACTGTGGCTAGTCTTCTGCTCAGCAAGTAGTTAACTGTATTCACTTTGTCTCAGGTCTGAAATTAGCCACTTATTAAACAGCTATAATGAAGACCAGCAGTTATCCGGGTCGCTAAGGCAGTTGCTTGAGATGATGTATCATGTCTTGGCACGTACTTCTTATAGGGGCCTTAATGTGACACTTAATATGGTCTCTGGGGTTGAGAACCTCAAAGCAATGTATCCGGATCCTGTAAAAGATCCTTATTTATATATATGTGCACAAATTTAATATGGAGGAAATAAAACTTGATTATGATCAGGACATTCGTGCAAAGTAATGCATTTCTGTCATTACTTTTATCATATTATTTGAAATAGTTGTACACTGAAATCAAGACAGAGGACATTGACATTTTATTTATGTGGCTTATGGATTCTCGTAAAGATGATCTCTTCAAGCTAAAGTCTTCTCCCAATTACTGGAGTGTTTAATGTGCTATCAGGTCACTCAAATGCCCTATTCCTACTGAACGAGGTGAAAGGGATTACAGTTATAAAGCTCCCTAGTGGCCAAATGATTGAGTCTGGCAGCCGTACAAGTATTAAAGTTGATGTTCCATGACAGAGAGAAGCTATGCATTTCTGTTGTATTGTATAGGACAGTGAAAGGGAAGGTGCAGCGACATGCAGTATAGGATTGTGTGTGTGAGTGTGTGTGACGGATGCCAGGTTTTTAGGTCTGATGCCGATCCCAATTTCGGAGAGTCCTAGACCACCAGTTTTCAATGTTTTGCCCACTATTTTGTAAAAAAAATCACACAAAAAAACTTAGATTTGATTAACGTTTCTATCTGAGAACAGTTATAAGCTAACAAATACAATTAAACACAAATAACTTTTTGATAGATAAAAAGTTTAAATTGAAGCTCTATTATGTACATTTATTTTGTTATTTCCAATCTGTCCAATCTGGATGGTAGAGTATGTTAGTAAGTAGATAAAAATTCTGTGGACAAAAAACAGGCATCTATAATAGATTGAATGAATTTCCTAATCATCATCTGGCAGCATTACTAAACGAAAAATGAACTCACAAAATATGTAACACCTTAAGCCTCGGACCTAATAGAGAAACACATCAGTTTGTGCAAAAAAAACTCAGACATTATTCATTACAATAATTAATTGATTATTATAATAATAAGAGTTTAATAGTTATTTAAGACACCTGCGATCACTTTCACCCAGGTATATATATACAGTATATATCCCCCAGTATCCCCAGCCCCCAGACAGGAGGGTAAAGTTGCTGAGTCTTTGGGAGTGGGTGATGGAGATAAGGTGAAATGACTCAGAGACACCATTACTCAGCCATCATGCCTATATTAATGAGCTCCAGGAAGTCATGATCCAGTCCAAAATGGTCACAGCAGGGAGAAAAGGTGGAGATGTCGGATGGAAACCTCATATGTCCAAAACTGTTACTTTTCAGGATTCAAATTCAAAAATAGCAAAAGCAGCAGATCTACAAGCTTAAAATGCATCGCTTCAAGACGCGCTTCGAGCTGTGGATCTGCTACCTTACTGTAGATATGTCTGCCCAACAGCAACGAGTATATATATATATATATATATATATATATATATATACACACACACACACACACACACACACACACACACACACACACACACACACACACACACACACACACACACACACACACAGACATATACATATATAAAATCTATCACATTGCAAGAAACCCTTCAGATGAAGTTGCACAGCTTACATGTGTCAGACACCTCAGGTTCATCATGCCTGTTTCTGTTTCATGTCAAGCAGACTATGACCAAAGGGGTTAAAATGCCCCCCCCCCCCCCCCTCTCAACCCCCACCCCCACAGAAATGCACCGCTTCTGTTTAGTTACAACCTTGAGATAAGAACACAGCTCAGCTCCCAGAGGAGGAGCTTGCCGAAGGAGTGAGGGTCGTTATCGTTTTTGGCAGCCCTCCCGTGTCAACCTGACGGCCCTCCTCCATATTCATCAGAGTGATTATGTGCTGACCAGCGTCTACCTCTAATCCCAACGCTGATGTATGCCCACCAGGCACAGCCACGCCATCGCATAGGACCGCCAGCAAAACTGACACCTCGGCCAATTAGGTGGCTCCGAGGTGAGGGAGATAGAGCAAGGAGGCAAGAGAGTGCAAGAGAAGGAGAGACAAGAGAGATGTGTGTGTGTGTGTGTGTGTGTGTGTGTGTGTGTGTGTGTGTGTGTGTGTGTGTGTGTGTGTGTGTGTGTGTGTGTGTGTGTGTGTGTGTGTGTGTGTGCGCGCGCGTGCGTGCGTGCGTGCGTGTGTGTGTGAGAGAGACAGAGAAGGAAGGAAAGGAATCAGCAGAAAGATGCAGAGCGATGAAGATGGAGGTAAAAAAAAGAAAATGTGTGCAGACTGGTGTGGGGAAAGTCCTCATCAAATTGTGGTTGCAAAGCAGACCTGTTTGAGCTACTGCAAATGTAAATAGGATAGGCTTGGATAAAACTTTGTTCACCCCAACAAGAAGAATTACACACATTAAAGCTTTATCCTGTACTTACTCAAGCTCAACTCAAGATTCTAAAGCTGTTGTTGTTGAAGGGGGAAATTGTGTCTTCCATTGAACCCACCAATATTATGTTGGATGCTAGCTGGATAGGTCTAAGAATGGCTGGACCAATACTTTGTGAGTTTTGTACACTATGGGGATTGAAAATAATTCAATTATTATTATTGCATTCAAATTTAGCATTTTGATAGTGTGACTCTGCACGGCCTGTTCCCAGTGGGAAAATAATAGATTAGACTTTGTAGCAGGACTGAAATAACAAAGCACTTACACTTACAATTAGTTTTGATGTTCTTTTAAAAGTGTTAAAGCATGTAGGCGTACTTCAATTGAAATTGAACTCTTCCCAAACAAAGACAAATTTTAATACATGTGGTGTCCTGAGGACACTGCAAGCCCATGAATGATAATCACTTTCTAATTAACACAGCTGAGATTGCCTGTGTTGCGATCAGTGAGTTAAACCCAGCCTCTTACCCCCTGTTTCTGAGCATTTGACACCGAGACCGAGGTTTAAATTGCCATTTTGAAAACACTAAACAACTCAATTAAAAGTGCTGGACTCCATCAGCAACTGGAAAACAGAATTCAATCTAACTGACTCACAGCGGCAGGATTCTGCCTGTGATAATCTGTGAAAAATAGATGTTATATTCTCTCCACACGTTGTGTCAGACGCTAAAGTACCTGTCCAGCTCAATCAGTCAATGAAGAAGTGATGGAGGGAATAATGGAGCCAGAATGAATTTTGGCTGGTTTGTTTCAGAGAGGAGAGTTAATGCAGGCATGATTCATTAACCACTCAAGCCCTTTTATACATTGTCGAACAATGGCGTTGCATGACAAAAATAGCTCAACTAGCAAGCTCACAGCATGAGCTTGTAGATCGCCTATTTTTTGCTATTTGAGGGTTTGGAATATTTTCACCTATAATGACATGCCCAAAATTGGGACATCAGGTTGTCAGAGCTAATAAAGTGGCAGGAGAGTCCCTGCATTCATTTGTACATCTTGGGAGAATGCAATTAATTATGATTAATTTCGTGACAAACACCCTTGAGTCATATTTACGAAGCACTGGTCCCAACAGGAGGTGCCAAAGGAAGAAGGTTTAGCTGAATAATAGATAGCCTACTGATTAAAATAAAGTAAACTAATTAAAGTGCTTCCTAGCAAGAAGTCTCAAAAGACGGCATTGTATGCTCAAGTACTGTGCTTAAGTAAAATTTTGAGGTATTTTTTTACTTTACTGGAGTATTTCCAATTTTCTATGGTAAATGGTGCATTTATATAGCGCTTCTGTCCGAAGCGCTTTTACATTGATTGTGCCATTCACCCATTCACACACGCATTCATACACCGATGGCGGAGGAAACCATGCAAGGCACCAACCTGCTCATCGGGAGCAATTAGGGGTTCAGCGTCTTGCTCAAGGACACTTCGACACTAACTCTAGGGGAGCGCCCCAGCCCGGGATCAAACTGGGAACCTTGCGGTTTTCCAGTTCACTCTACCCGGCCACTCTACCCCTGAGCCACTGCCGCCCCGTAATATATACTTTGTCAATTTGAAAATAGCAGATCTACAAGCTCACAGTGCTCCGCTTTGCAACGCATTGTGAGCTTGTAGATGTACTATTTTCAAAGGATGTTTATACATTTTATACATTTGTAAAAGTGAAATGGGACCTTCTGCATAATGAGTACTTTCTACTTTTGGTACTTTAAGTATTGTATTGTATAAACTTTATTTCAGACACCATGGGTCCATATAAAAACAGGGCTACAAAACAGACAACAACAACACATAAATAGCCTGAGTACCAGACTGTTTTCATTAATTAAAAACATATAAGCATTGCCTCCAGTGTTTCCAGAAGCATGAGGAATACCTTGTATCACTCCGTGTGATCCCTGTTAAGGCCATAATTAATATATTATTTGACTCCAACAGTCTACACATAAATTTAAACATGAAATTCCTCAATACAGCATGAAAGGTGGGTACATTTCTGGTCACAAACATTTCACTTGCACTAGTCCATCTTGGAAGTTTCAGGAATATTCTAAAAGCATCATTGTATGCCACCTGAAGTTTTTACATTTTTGCACTGCTATAACGGCACCACAAGTGGGCTGTACAGTATATAGAAGAGTGCAATATGTTTTAAAAAGTGATAATTTAACATTGTCTGTACACGTGAAATATTCGTGCCAGCATGTTGGCTTGCCCATATAGTTTACAACACTGGCGCTGCACAACATCGTCTTCACAGAGATCATCCCTGATTATGTTATGGAGTTCTTATTACTCAGGTCTTGATTTTATTTTATTTTATTTTATTTTGATAAAAGATATACAAGTAAATCACAATATAATTTTAACCCAGGATAACACATCAAAGCCTAATGAAGCACCTGTTTCCAATGTCCTGTCTTGTCTTCTCTCTTGAGGGTCATGGATGTTGGCATTATATGGCTTGCAATTGTTGGTAATCTCCTAGATTGCCAATGACACGGCAACATTCTTGGGAGTCAAGTCCCAAGAATGTTGGGGGGGGGGGGGGGGGGGGGTCACCACATGAAAATTAGGAAACTTTGAGCAAGATGTGAGATGTGAGTGTTGGAGCAGTGGAGGCCTCATTTTGCACCATCTGGGAGCCAGATTACACATCTTGTTTCTTTCCATTGAATAAGCAGCATGTGAAGAAAAGTATTGATCAGATACAGGAGGGCAGAAACACAGACACACCATGGTGTGACTGACAGATGCTTCAGTCAATCACAAACCCAATTCCGATTTTTCTGAGGGATAAGATGAGCGTTGTGATGAGTTTGATGTAGAGATATCAGCAGTCTTGGAAAATTACATTTTATTTCACGTTTTTTTTCTCCCCCCATTTCGTTTAATTGGCCTTGTGTGTGCGTGTGCGCGTGTGTGCGTGTATTTCTTCGCAAGATAACTTGAGAACAGATGGGCAGATTTTCCTGAAACTTGAAGGGAATTATAGGCCAGCTGCCCCAAAGACATGATTAACTTTTGGATTAAAAAGATCAAACATCAAGGTCATAATCAAGATCAAGGTCAGACTGTTAGCAAAAATAACTGGAGAATGGATGGCTGAATAATCATGAAAATTGGTGGGAATGATAGGCTGCCCCGAAGGGGGGAATAACATTTGGGTCGAAATGGTCAAGGTCACAATCGAGACATAGCACAGCAGGTATTGGTGCAGACAAGTCAGGGTTTGCAGCCCCCGGTTCTTTTGTTGTATTTGAGGTATTGCGATATTAAGCATTCAGAAATCTTTTATAAGCACAAAATGACACATAATGGTGAATACAGTTTTTGTGTTCAACATGATAACATTACGAATTGTCAACATGAACATTTTTCTACTTTCTACTTCTACGTTTTACTCCTCATGCAAATACACTGGTTTTAATAGTTCCTTCACGTTGGTAATTTTCTTAGTATCGACTTGTATAAACTATCAATATCGTTTTGCGTGGTTTGAAAATCTGGAGAGTGAGAAGTGTTTTGAAATCCTTGACATCCACAAACGCCCATCAGCTACTTTGGTTTGTTATCAGTGAAACTGGAGCTGCAGCAACGTCATGAGTGGTTATTTCAACAAGTTGCTCCAGACTTTCTCCAGGGACCAGCATATGCTGAAAGAGTTGTGTCTCCAATACAGGCATAATCTGATCCAGTGTCGTCAAAACAAACAGGAGGCATGGGGAAGAGGAGGGAAAATCCAAGATTCAACTGTTCTGAGAAAGGAAGCGATTTTAATCACAGTGAATCATGACTGTTTGTACACGTGTGAAGGAGACACGGCCCTGTATACTTTGTCGTACGACAATGCTTTACATCGCAAACTATTTGGGCTATAAATGTGCAAAATCTCTGTCCGTGTGTCCGTCTGTCAGTGTGAGTAGTTCACGTATCTTGAGAACCGTCCGACCAACCGACTTCAAACTCGGTACACGGCATGAAAAAATATATTATTTCTGTTTTAAATATTTTATTTTAGCCTTTCATCTAGCCCTAATAAGAGCAGATACTAAATACTTGTAAATGAATCAGATATTTGCTCTAATTAATTTTGGACAAGACAAGCCTTCACTGTCAGCATTGTGTTTATAGTCAGTACTGTCCTCTTCAGCATGTGGGAGTCTGTTTTCACCAAGTCCTCTGTTTTTACTCAAAAGAGTAATCACTAACCATTTCAGAGCAGCCAGTCTCCTGCATACAAAAAGGAAACAGTCTAGTGTTTCAAATGCTTTCTCGTTTGACGTCTATTGCCAAATTGTTTTACTACATCAGATTCCAAACACTGCCGGAAATGCTATATCTCTGAGCAAAGGAAAAGCTAGAATACTGTTACAGAGTCTCAAACGTATTTTCCATTCAGTCCATCGGGGCAGCTCAAACATGGTTTGCATTTATTCTATCCGGGGCCTTCGGAGTCCATGCAGGCCTCTGAAATAGAATCAGCCTAGCCTGCAATTATACTCTCTAAGGCACTAAAATATGGATCTTGGAGATGGGTGAGACCAATCACAATCTGCATAAATAGACATGAAAGAGTAATGAGTCACACACCACACTCATTTGCCTACCAAGGTTAAGTCTTCGTGTAACTGAATATTCACTCTTTCATGCCCAGATTTACAGGACTACTGTGTCAGCTTGTCTTGTGTTAACTTAAAGTCATTGGCAAAACTGTTTCCTATAACATGGCCAATGATTTGCTACAGTAATATGTCTGCATTGTTCTTTTTCCTTGTACTTTGTAACTTTGTTGAGAAAGGTGCTTTGCAGGTCAGGTTATTAATAATAACTTCAGTTGAACTCTGATAGTGAAAATCAACGGGTCACTTGGTATCCATCACAGAAGAGTAATAATAGTAATTCCCTAGATTGGGATCAATTAACTTTTGCCATGTTGCATATCTGGTTTTTGAGAGAATTAGCGGATGTGGAAATGGTCTGCGTTCGTGCGTGCTTGCAGTGTTTGGGTGTATAAATTACTGGATACAGTTTTGGAGTAGGAGGGTTCCAGACCAGATGGCACTGGTTAAAATTCAGAATATAAACCAGGCTTTCCACACCTACTGTGGAAAGCCTGGTGACGTGAGGTTAGTAATCCCCATGCACTGTTTGCTAAGACATTTCCCCAGACCCCTGCAGTTCAATATGCCATGAAAATCAACAGAATTAAATTCTATGTGAGCAAAGAGAAGAAAGATAGTCTGCTGTTATTATCTCTGAGGCGGTAGAATCACAGCTTCACGACTGTATTTGAGTTGAACTCTTGCTAGGTATACTGTTCTCCCGGAAATTACATTAACCACTTGAACCCCAGTATCCTGTCTCACTCCGCAAAATGTATATTGACTTCTTGGGACGGACACCCCACAAAGTCAAACGGTGGTTCCCTTCCAGTTAAACGGTGCCATCCCGGCACAAACAGCTGATCTACAAGCTCACAGTGCGACACAAGAGATTTGGTGTAGAGGGACAAAATGGAGGGGGCCCAGTAGGCTATAGACCCTAGGCGAACGCTGTCAACAAAGTATAGGGTTTAAGTGGTTACATGTGAGCAAAGGGGGGAAATTGGATGAGGAACACAAGTGTATTGAATTAGAAAACACCTGTAGGTGTATCTTGTGCTTTTTATCTGCTTCATCTGCACTAGTTAACCCCTGTCTCCAGCACAGCTCTCTCTCTCTCTCTCTCTCTCTCTCTCTCTCTCTCTCTCTCTCTCTCTCTCTCTCTCTCTCTCTCTCTCTCTCTCTCTCTCTCTCTCTCTCTCTCAGCGAGAATGGTTCACCTGCCAGCTGGCCTCTTCTGTCCCCGTACTCAATTATGGTTTTAGCCCTTTAGACCGAGACTCCAAAAAACATTTCAACAGAACACATAGCTAGAGCAGGAACTGAACCTGACACCACCAGTCTTTTATGGGGAGCACATAAAGAACTGGTGATGAAGACCAAACTTGTGGTTGAAACGTTGTATTTTTGGGTTTTGCACAGTAAATGTGGTGGAGCAGCAAGCTGTTGTGCAGACTTTTCTTTTCATTTTGAGTATATGAGAATGTCCTTGTCCCCATGGGCATCCTCATGTCCAATTGAAAAGAACTTAACTTTTAGCACCTAAGGAGACTAACCTAGTTTATACTTTATGGTAGGACCGAAAATAGCAGATTTTCTAAAGAAAAATGCACCACCAATCAGTCATTTTTGGTTGAAAGTGGAAAGTGAATGTGTCTAACTGTGAGTGTGAAATAGGGAATGGCTGAAAAACGGTATGCACACTCCATCAGCCCTCCCTGTATGACTGGATAAATATTTTACAGTGAAATGTGTAAGTGGGTGGGGGACGCCATGAATATGAAAATCATCAGTAGCCTAATTAAAATAAAATAAATTAATTCATTATGAATGATACTCTTCACTGCAAACCATTCTGTATAATAGTATGCTATGCATATAGAGTAAGCATAAACACAATGAAAGTTAATAAGCTTGTTTACTCGGTGGGTGTGCAGAACAAACTAGTGGTTGAGTTCCTATTACACGTTTTGTGTGAAGCACAGCCTTCCTGTGTATGAAGTGTGCTATATAGTTGGATTTTACTCGACTCAGCTAATAGATACAGTGACGAGCTTCTCTGCTGTAGCAGGAACCTTAATTGCCAAGTTTAATTTGTTCCCACTCTGTGTTGGGCTGCTGTGAATCTAGCGTACATTCGTGGCCTAGAAACCACATTAGGCCTACACACTACCAGAAGCATCATTTCACATTTTTCAGAGACACAACTAAAATATTTCTCCAGTGCGCAAGTGTGTGTGTGTGTGTGTGTGTGTGCGCGCGCGCGCACGCACGTGCGTGTGCATGTGTGTATTTCCCAAACAGACTGTTTGAAAAACACCTTGCCTGAGCCTCTTCCCGTTGCCCTACTTGGGCTGAGTATCCTTAACCTTAACCACTAGGACGTTGAGGACCAGGCGTGTCACAGCATTCTGAGTCAGTTGAAGAGGGTTGAGTGAGCATGCCGGCAGTCCAGCTTTTAGGTGCTAGGAAGACATCTACAGTGAAATGTCAGCCAGGCTTGCAGTGATATACTCTTCAACCTGTGCTCTTTAACAGCATTAACAATGATAGTTGAGCAGAGATGACGAGTCAAGGGATCTGGTGTAGAGGGAAAAAAGGGTGTACAGACTCCTAGGGTACCTTGATCATGAGGGTACAGGGGGGTGAAAGTAAAACTTTCCATGAAACCTGACCAGTCAGGAAGGAGGAAAACCACCTGAGTGCCGTCCTAATGATAGCAGGGTCAGAAAGGGTGTCCAGGAAAAGCAGATGGTTGACAGGTATCAAATACTGCAGGTAGTCTTGGACGAGGACTGAGGAGTGGGAGGCAGCCTGGGCAGCATGGAGTGCCACTGTGACTGTGAAAAGTGCTGTTTCAGTGGGTCGACTTGAATCCAAATGAATGGCTTGGACCCAAAAGTTTATTCTGTGAGAGATGGAGGGAGAGATGGTTAGAAGCAGGAGTTCGAGAGTTATAGAAAGAGAGGAAAGGAGCTGTACCGGCCAGTTGTTCTCGATGTCTGAGGGGGAAAGTGTAGGTTTCTTGAGGATGAACTCTGGCTGACTTTAAGGCCTGATGGGACGCGGCCTGAGGTCATGGAGGTGTTGATGATGGTGGTAATAATGAATGCGATTAGATCTGGGGACATGGTCTGGATGATCAAGGAGGGGATGGGGTCTAGAGGACAGGTGGTCAGGGCCTCATCTGGAGACAGAGGAGAGAAGGACAGTTAGTGGGAAGATTCTGATATCATCAACATTCTTATCAAAGTATAATGAAAGCTTCAGCAGAGCGGGATGAGCAGAACCAACAGAAGGGGTTTAGGGAGGCAGGAGGAGAAGGTAGAGATGAACTTCCTTGGGTTAGCACAATAAAAAGAGGACTTAGCAGTGGCTAATGAGAGGGAGACACGGTAGATAGGAGTCAATGAAAGTGGGAGAGGTGATCTGATTGTCCAGTTGTGCGGCACTTCCTTTCAGCTGCCCTGATATGTGTTCATTCACTCAGTTCTGAGCGTTTCAGATAACCAAGGAGCTGGCAGACACAGGCGTGCAACGAGAAAGGCCAGCGATGGCCAAAGACAGCTGAAATAGTGAAGAGCATGAGGGTTTACAGAGCATGTCAGAGTGTAAACAGTTACAGAGGACCTGCTCTGTCTCTACACTTCCCTCTACAGCAGTCGTGCAGTCATACTGTCAAGCCGCGTGAAAGCACACTGCCATAGCATGTTGAATGTACTGCATGTCATCAAAGTGATATGTGTAGTCTACTGTCCGAGAAATGTCTTACACCAGTGGGTCTTACCTCCAGACCTGGGGACCCAAAGCGCTGCTCATTCACATCTACCCGTCTAATCAGAGCTGATTCTGGTGATGATTCATTCATGTGCAGATTCTGTTTTATGAATGCATACTCATTTTAGTGAAGGTGAAACATCAAGGGCTGACATTTACAACAGGTACCCAACTCGTAAGAAACTCATTTCAGATTTCAGTCACCATGAGAACACTGCTGCTGCTGCTCATAGCCAAATATACACATGGCATTTGTTGAGCACAGTCCCTGAAGTTGTGCAGGAGTCCTCATGGGCTATTTGTTATATAACCACATTATGTAAATAAATAGCTACAGTTTGGATGATTCATTCATGTGGTGGTGGGCTTCAGTAAACGACAAGGGTTCTACTCTCACACCCATTTATTAGGCTTTGTG
This sequence comes from Gymnoscopelus microlampas, assembly GCF_963454915.1. Taxonomy (NCBI): domain Eukaryota; kingdom Metazoa; phylum Chordata; class Actinopteri; order Myctophiformes; family Myctophidae; genus Gymnoscopelus; species Gymnoscopelus microlampas. Next base: position 32,783,564 of record NC_139955.1, read on the forward strand.
TGTTGGGCAATTATTGTAATGAGTCCTTATAGCTGTGGGAGTTTTGTGCCTCAGCTGACAAAACAACTCTCTCTGGCCCCCTCTCTTATGCACTGTAGTGTACATACATATGCCACTAACACAAATTCTAACAAGTAAACAAACACAGAGAGAGCTTTGTGCTACTACAACTAATTTACATTAGCTTAATTAACTTCTTCAGCTCAAATTCAAAATTTAACCCCAAAACGAATCCTGAAATAGCCATTTCACAAGACTTACAAGTATAAAAGTCCTTCTAATGGCCCATAGAGGCTGTGCTGCTTCTTATACCTAAACTAACGGATTGAAGAGGTTTGAGCCGACTCATATTGCCATCCTTAGAGCGCTGTGTTTTCGCTATAGAAGGACTGAAAAGGAAGAACTAGAAATACTGCATCACCGTTGTACTGTATGCTTCCGCCAACCATCCTTGTCTGTCCAGACTCATATTGTTTTCATCTGGTCTAACAGCCTACAGTATAAGATATCTTGTGTGCCCAGGGGGGTTCCCACATGATTTTGGGAGTTCCCCAGATGACAGTGAAGTGTCAATTTAAGGACTTTTAAGTGACCTTTTCAATACCTCAAAAAAGAAAGAAAAGAAAAAAGAAATGCATCAAACTCGCGAGGCGTTTAACATTATAATATGTCAAATGTGATCCGTGCACATTTCACTATGTGTGGCTTGGTGTCTATTTACGTATGTGTTAATGTATAGAGCTATTCCATTCGTTCATGCTTTAATGAAAGCAATTCCCACCAGTGGCAATAAAGAGTATTTACTGTTTGTATTGATACAAGCGTGATAGAGTAGGAAGAAGCCATCTCTGCCTCTTTCTCTGTGCCTCCTTCTCTTCCTCCTCCTCCTCCTCACTCAAACACACAACCACCTAAACATTGGAAAAGCTAGATAAAATTGTGAAGAAAAAAGGGAAGAAAGTGTGCAGTAAAGACAGAGACTGGTGAGAGGTAGGAAAGAGAGATGGGGACAAAAAGACATTAAAGGGCCATACCAATGGTCTGAAAGATTGAGTCTATTGATGGTTATTCACACGCCACTTTCTACTTAATAATGAATAAATAAATAGCCTACAACACACTGAAGTCATTTCATTAGTACAGTGTATTACGTATTAGTTATGTTATCATTATGTGTTTCGACACATTTAAAAAACAAGTGCAGCCAAAAATGTTCCTTGGGAAAAAGATGTATTTACAAATGTACACTTACAGTATAATGCAAACACATTATGTTAAGTCGGCACTCACATCATTATTCAGGTAAGTTAGCCAACATTGAAATGACCCTGGAGCAATTGTAGGCATAACAAAACTAAAAAAGTAAAACTAAAGCCAGCAACAGAAAAGCAGTCTATGTTTACAGTATGTACGCTAAATGGCCAAAGCTGTGAACAGACAATGAATGACATGTATTGACTGAGGGAAGAGAGGAACACATTTGTGGGATAAAGAGAGACAGATAAAGCAGCAGGGCAGCATATAGAGGGAGGAATGTAGGACTGTGTGGGATGAAGAGAGAGAGAGAGAGAGAGAGAGAGAGAGAGAGAGAGAGAGAGAGAGAGAGAGAGAGAGAGAGAGAGAGAGAGAGAGAGAGAGAGAGAGAGAGAGAGAGAGAGAGAGAGAGAGAGAGAGAGAGAGAAAACCAGCAAGGTACCCAGGAAACGATTGCGGCCAGGAAAGAGAGCAGAACCTCTCCTAGCTTTAGCAGAGTAAGGCCTGGGTGAGAACCTAATTACTTGTGTCTGTGGGAGACGGATGCCTTCGTCTCGTCAGCAGAGCAGCCACTGGTCGGCTGGAGATTTAGAGGGTGCTCCTCGACAGCACGCAGCGGCGGCGGCTCGCCGCCGAGCATTCTGGGAAGGATCCTGCACCTGTCACAGGCGCGCTGACAGCTTGTCGTGTTCTTGTTATACAGCCAAGCGTGATCCCCGCCCTCCCTCCTATTAGTAGGCCAATGACACAGTTGACTGGCTGTCTACTTGCGGAGGTGGAGGTGGTGATGGTGGTGGTGGTGGAGAGATGGAGGGAGAAAGGATCTGTGGCGGTGCTCCTACATCACTGCCGTGGGTTTCGTGCTGTCAGCAAACCTTGGCCACATGCTCAGGGTTGCTGTCTCATTGCACAATGTTTTATTTTTATTATTATTGTTTATAAAAAAATATGCAGTATACTAGTCCATACCCGGTGATGTGTGCAGCCAAACTATATGCAAACTTTCCAATGTCTGGCTGCAGAATGAGCACGTGACCTCGTCTGCAACCAGACGCTTCTCCAACTTTTGGGTTATGCGCTCGGTAAACATACAGTAGTTTTGGACAGTGATTTAATCCTGTTGGCGTGTGGTGTGGTGTGTGAAAGCCCGGTTATTTACAACCCGACGTTGAATCGTTGCCACCCACCACCATGAGAAGTTGATGTTTACGCTGTTTCAGCTAAGCTATGTGTGCTAATAACACAACCTGGATTCAAACATTGCATGTGTCAATCTGCGTGCAAGTGCTATGGAATATCTGCAGTGCCTTCTCACTCATGAAACACTGCGTGTAGACCCTAAATGAAAGTCCTCCTCAATTACACACCTTAAATTCCTTATATAGCCTTATAGCCTTAATATCATTGAGATGTTTTTGTTTTTGTCACATTCCTAAGCCAATCATTTGATGACCAGGTCATCGGTCAATAGGAGACTCAAAATGAGACTCTTCCTACCGGAGACTCCGCCGGTCATCAAATTATTGGCATGAATTCAAGGCTTCATGGGGTGTACGCCTTCATCCATTTTCAACCTATCTTCATATAATTGACCCTCACTAATGCTCATTATAATATGGTACTATTTTTGTTTACTTGTCTGTGTCTCAGAGGAGGACTGTGGACAGTTCACAAACCTGCATATCAGTGAAAATGGGTGAAGTCATCCTATTTATAATAGGATAATAATAATATTTATGTGGACACACGTACACATGTCCAGTCCACATGTATAGATGCACGCTCGTTTGTGCTTCCCTCAAACCCGAGCATATCCCTATTCCCGGGGGAACATTCTCCCAAAATAGCCGATCTACAAGCTCGGAACGCGACTTGTAGATCGGCTATTTTTGTTGAGGAGATTTTGTGTAGTGGGAAAGAAGAGCCAACTCAGGTCAAGCTGACTAAGTATAGAGGGTTTAAGTGGTTAACTTCCGTTGGCCTCTCAATGGTCAGTGCAAGATTTCTCAGCTTTCCTTTATCTGCCAATCACTCGATGCACCCACCCCAGATGCACCCACCCCAGATGCTTTGCATTCTCAGACAATCCCACCCCACTGGGTCTTCAAATAGTCTATATGGCAGACTGACTAATGACAGCCCGAGCCCATGGTAAATACATCATCGTAATGAATGTCATGCAAAATATGAGACAGTCATGTGAAATACTCAAACTTCTCCTCCCCCCTGTGCCTCTTCCATGATGTAAAAACATTGTGATAAGATCTTTTTAAAACTATGTGTCTTCTATCCAAAGAGCCTTACAGTAGCGCCATGATGTGGACACCTATCTTTTGTCATAGTGATGGAAGCACCAGCACTCCTGCCAGTGTTTAGTGCATGCTTTAACCATGGAGCTACACTGTGAATGGAACCTTTAATCCCAGCAGTATTAGCATGATACTCCACCCACTGAGATGCTGGCAGTGTTAGTAGTAACCTACTCTAGCCAATAAAGTCGAGATTAAATTATGATGTCCTTTTAACCGTTTTAGATCACATCCCCCGGACATACGTGCACCTATTCAATAATATTGGAAAACAAAAATACAACAAATTTATTTCTTTGTATTGTTAAATCAAAAATCCTGTAAAGGCCTTTGAACCAACCAATTTCAATCAATAATATCATGACATCCACTCATGAATCTCTTCACTGCAAAGTACATGATGACCAATGTTCAAATCAAATTCCTAGCAATGTTATGTGGCTAGTCCATCCTGCCTCTCCTGTTACACTCAGAAATACCTCACAATACAGAAGTTAGATACAAATTTCATATGGGCTTTAAACTACACTTCAGGAGGTCATATATCAAATGTCATTAAGTGCAAAACCGAAGAGACAAAATAAACCAGCTAAAGCTAAACACCACTAAAATGTTGTCTGCTTGTATTATAACACAGTCCTTAGTGCAAGTAATTCTTAGAGTTTATGCATTTTACTGCTTTGGTATCCGTTAATTTTATGGACGAGTTAACAAATTCCAAACCACACAAACATCCGCCTGAACAGAAGAAGTCTCTTACTGCAATGAAGACAAATAGCTACACTATTTTGCAGCGTAATTACAAACGTTCAACTTTGATTTGTGTAATATGCAAAGATTACAGTTGATTAAAGAGAGCTACTGTTGTAACAGCACCGGATCCTTTTCCCTAATGCTCTGGTTTGAATAGTGGTCTTGTGTTTTGGTCTACACACTCTGCTACCAGCATGTATAATTGCAGATTATGCACCATCAGCCTCACTGTAATGATAGCTTTCTTTGCCACTTGAGCCGTAGTCAAACAATACACACTTGTGAGCCAGAGCGTCCCCTTTTACAAACATCTGACTTCGTCACACATATTTCACATGCCTTTGAGATGTGGACGATTGCTGCAGAAACGTTGGCTTCATTTGTATTGTGTCAATATTCAGGACATTGCGATGGGGTGCTTATACATTTCAGTCAACCCTTTGATCTGCTCTCACGTGACATATCGTTACAAAGTACAGACGAGACAATGACAGCAAAGATGTCACACTGGTGGTGAATCATGAATCCTTCAATTTTTCTCTTACTGGCTTTGGATTAATAACAGTTGTTACATCAGCCATCTACATCAGCGAGACAAGCATGGAGCGGCCGTAGCTTAGTGGGTAGAAAGGCCGTCTGGTAATCAGAAGGTCACCGGTGTGCTCCAGTCTCTGTGTCGAAGTGTCCCTGAACAAGACACTTAACACCTAAGTGCTTGGCCCTGAGCACTCTGATGGCCCGTGGACTGTCTGTACCTTCTTCTATCATAGCCTTGGGTCTGTTATGCCCTTTGTGGCTTTGACCTCCTCCTACTTGGCCAATATCCTCTCCCCTCTTCCTGTGGCCTAGATCACACTGGGCAAGACCTGGGCTGTTGGTTGTCTAGGCGGAAGTGGTTGAATTTGGCAGAAGTAGCGCCCAAGGAAATGACGTTGATGCTTCACAAATCTGTTAATATTTTCTGTGAATGAAACAAGTGTTGAGATTGGTCAAAAAGGATAGTTTCCGGGGGTACAACAGAAGTCGTGTCCCTATAGGGCATCGCAGTTCCCGCCTACTTCCTGGTGCCGGAAGTAAATACTCAATGCATTTTTCCCATTGACTTTTCCAAAAATATTTATATCAATTAATTTAAGCCTAGAATCAAGCCATCCAGGATCCTGGTGAATCATGACCATAAAACCTTTTTTTCTGTGATTTTTTTTTTAATTAATTGATATAAATATTTTTGGAAAAGTCAATGGGAAAAATGCATTGAGTAGTGGGCGGAACTGCGATGCCCTATAGACACGCGCTGGTTTAGTGTAGGTTGTGACCAGGCTCTTCTCTTGGCAGATGAGTGAGGTTGGGAATGAGGCTAGGCCTAGATTTGAACAGTTTGATTGCCCTTATAGTGCCATCACATCACCTGTGAGGACCAGCTGAGCCTGGTTGGGTGATGAGCTTCAGAGACTATTCTGTGTGTGTGTTCAGTGCTGGATATTAGTTTGTTATGTCCTTAAGGACTGTTATGTTTTAGTCAGAGAGTTCCAGTGTTTGAGTATCATGGTTGTTTTGTAGTGTTGTGAGTGTGTATTAAATCTTCGTTAACTGTGATCGTGGGTTTATGTTTGAGATCTTGAGTTTTGAGTTCCCACATGTATTTCATTTGTGGGTTCTACAGCTTCCATTCCTGACACAAGAAATGGAAAAAAGAACCTGTGTTCCATAATGTAGTCATTATTTAGTCTCAAGCTCTAATTTATACATTTCATTGGTTCAATATTTATAAAACCCACAGACAGACTTAACCACTTTCAACGTTTTTAAAAGAAATAGGGAAAATAGCAGATCTACAAGCTTACAATGCATCGCAAAATAATTCATAATTGAAAAATACAAAGTTTCTGCCTGACAAGAATGATATGATGGATAATGGAATCATTTAATCTCATTTTACTTGGTGAAATTTCTAGCTTCTCAAACTTAAAAAAAAGAAAAAATACCTCAATTTGCACAGTATTCTCAGTCATCAGGACAGTAGATTTTGAAGGGCAAGAATTCCAATGAGGTGAAGCCCACTGTCAATTTGCACTCTAAGATGCTTCGATTAGCGATGCGTGAGCTTTATCAGCCCCACTTCCATCTGTATTCTCAATTAGTCAGCCTGCCACCATCATCAGCACATCTGACACAAGGTTAACAGGCCATATGCCATGGCCTTCGATACACCGCACGCACGCACGCACGCACAGGTTTGTATTACTATACTTGTGAGGACGTCAACATTTTAGGACAGCGTTGAAAATAGCTGAAAATAGCCAGTGTAAGAATAAAATAGGAAAAACTCTAACACTAACCCGGACCTGAATCTTTTCAGACATTTCACATTTCTCTTGTGGAGACTAAATTCTAATATTTGTGGGGACATTTAGACCTCACAAGTTTAGTAATAGAAGTACACGCACGCACGCACGCACGCACGCACGCACGCACGCACGCACGCACACACGCACGCACGCACGCACACACACACACACACACACACACACACACACACACACACACACACACACACACACAGGCGTGCACACACAAGCCACATACATGCAGTGTCACACACAGGGCTCCATAATACATGAGCAGATGGTATGAAGATCAGGATAGGTTTCACCTCCGCTGCCTGCCAGCGCTGAGTATGACTTCCATGTTCTCACTGTGCTGCTACAGGAAATACCTACTTAGAACCAAATGTGTATAGGCTCCACTTCTCAATGACTTCTGAATCATTATTATGGAACAAATGAGCTGGACTTTCACAGAGAGTATACATACTGTACGTACATGCAACATACATATAGTACATACATACATACATACATACATACACACACACATACATACATACATACATACATACATACATACATACATACATACATACATACATACATACATACATACATACATACATACATACATACATACATACATACATACATACATACATACATACATACATACATACATACATACATCTCGTGACAGACAGACAGACAGACCGATAGATCGTTCATCGTTATTATCCTTAATTCCCCAGCTTGAGGGAGGCTTCTCTATCACGGACAAGACAACCTTTTTACCGAGGCAATCTTTCCTCCTCCAGTTAGTTGTGAGTTGGTTGCTACTGTCGGAAGGACAATAAAAAAGAAAGTGATGGAAGTATCCCAGTAACATTTCTGTATGGCTGAATACAGCATTGTTAGCTAACTGTACACAGAGGGAGGGCATTGTACGTCAGCTAGATGAGTAAATGTCTGTCACATGACGAACCACAATGGTGCCCCACATCTGCTGTGATAGTGACGAATGACACTATCCAACACTGAATGGCCTGCAGTTATGTGGGCTACGCCACTACATAGCGAGATATATCATCGAGATTTTTGCTGTTCTCTCCCTGTGAGGGAGAGAATGCTACTGTCAAACTGCATGCCAAACGCCAATGTTAGTATACATTTGCATTTGGCAAGCCTCCTTCCCCAGAGGGGAAGTGCAGCCGTAGAATATAGGCTTCAGTTCCTAGAACATCAGAGGCAGCCATGTAGTAAACAGTACAATCAAGAATCAAGAGGGGTTTATTTGTCACTCAGTCATACAGATACAAGCAGCGAAATGTTGGTGGGACAAAGAAAATATAATGTACTAAAGAAAATGTATTATTATTATTAATAATAATAATAGTACTGTTTGTAGAGTACAAGAAAAAAGACTAAATAGATCAAATAAAGAACAGGTAAGAATGGCAGCCTTGGCAGGTATGATATAACCTCTTCAAAGCAACGATCAGATCATATAAAACTCAGTTTTGTGTTTTATTTCTTTTTCAGGATTTATTTTCCATTAATAGGCTACCACATGTACCACTTCAACCCATGGGCCATGGCGTCCCAATTTTGGGCATGACATCATTATAAGCAACCATTTTCAAAATTGGCTATTTTTTACCTTATGAAAGTAATCTTAGGGTTTAATTATTGGTTAAAGACCTTCTCTTATAAATTAACATAGGCTCATACAATTTTACATTTTATTCTAAGAGTATAAAAGTGGACTGCCAGCTGGATGGCAATTTAGGTCCATGCGTCTGTCTGTCTGTCTGTCTGTCTGTCTGTCTGTCCAACACTTTGGTCCTGCCAAACAAGATATTTCCAAAACTACCAGCTGACTGCCACATCATTTATTTTGCACCTTCGTGCTCTCAGTAGGAGGAACTGATTTTGGTGACCCCAATGGTCTTTCCTCTAGTGCCACCCGTAGATTTCCGCTAGCACACTAAGAATCACATCGGTGGATTATCGGCCATAAAGCTTGCTGATCATGTTCATGACATGCTCCACGGAGGATGAACCCTAGCGACCCTACCCTTTCCTCTATAGCACCACCCTTAGACCAAACGTTCCACTTGCACACACACACACACACACACACACACACACACACACACACACACACACACACACACACACACACACACACACACACACACACACACACACACACACACACACACACACACACACACACACACACACACACACACACACACACACACACAATAATGGCAGGTTGGTGGTTGGTTGGTTCAAACCATATAGGTCACGTGCAGTATAAAGGGCAGCACAACCTCTAGTTGTGGGGCTTTTATACTGTAAAATAAAGCTTGATTATACTTTCCACATCCATGTGGGTCAGTGGACAGCAGACACGTAAGTAATTCTGTTTATACTACAATTTGGTGTCTGCAGATGCGCACACATTCCACATATGCTCACTACACTACTAGTGTCTGGCAGATACTTTCACTTCTGCCTGCACACGCTTTAATATTTTCCGACAGTAACAACAATTTCTTTCCAAGAATTTAAGTACAAAGGTGTTGTCTGCATAGGGCAGGCTTTTAACAACGAGTTATACAGATGCGGGTAGCAACCTCTTCTCAAATAGAACATCCATGTTTATGTCACTGTAGCCTACTTGTATGTGCACACGAATGTCTACGCAGACACGAGCTAGTAACAAAATGTACATCATATAACACTAGCATACCCTCACAGCAAGTATAATTTGGCCTTTAGTCTTGGCACTGTATACTCTCAGAGTTAAATTAACACTATGGATTCAATCTGAGAGGGAGTCATATTGGAGCTACTGCAAAGGAAAGAAAGGTTTTAGGCCAGTCGTGGTGCATGTAATTCCATAGGTGAGCATCACAATCACTACACCATAGACAGGTCTGCTTTGGCATTATCTAAAATACATTTGCTGTATACCAGCCCCCTTTTCACATTGTCTGAACAAAAGTGGAAGTTAACGCAAATATTCCTGGAATAGACTCATTCCTGCATTCCGGCAAAGCTCACAATTTTCCGGCACCTGGTGCGGCTGCAGGGCCCACTTTAGGCAATAATTGCATATTGGTGGCAGAGGGAGAGGAAGTGGCACCCTGTGAATGGCCACCTTAAGAGAGGTTGACAGAGTAATCTGCTCTAAAACGCAAGGGAAGAGATCCAGGGTGAGATCTCTCTCTTCCTCTCTTCAGAGTAAGAGAGAGAGGAGAGAGGGAGGTGCTGAGATAAAGCGAAGGGAGGGAGAGAGAGAGACAGAGAGAGAGAGAGAGAGAGAGAGAGAGAGAGTGAGATCATTTGAGGCTCGGCTATAGAGATACAATATCAATTGAGGTGAGTAGAGAGAAAGATATGAGGAGAGATTGAGGAGGTGGAAAGAGGAGGACCTGATAGAAAGAGTGGCAGAGACAACGAGGGAGAAAAGAGAGTGTGATAAAGGGAAATTGGGAGAGAGAGACAGTGAGAGGGAAAGGGAGCAGTGTGCGATCGTTAATGTTCATTTACATAATTCCCATTTACTTTGCCTATGTGAACACAGGCTTGGGCTGACTGAAGTGTTTCACAATATGCACCGATAGCTTTACAAGCATGAAATCAAATCAGGTCCCCCAAGTTGAATCTGGGACATCAAGTCACGTTGTGAGCTTGTAGATCGACTATTTTTGGTGACGCTGACCCAAGGAATCAAGGGGAAAAAAAGATTTTTATTCTACGACCAACGTAAAGTTGGCTGTTAAAGTGCCACCATGGGGCCGACTATTGTAATATTTTTTTAAATAATTTTGCATTAAATTATAAACCTTCCCTCCAAGTCTTGTAACTCTAGCCTTAACAGTTTCTGAGAAAAAAATACTTGAATGTTAGTTTTTTTAATTTTCCCATTAAAGTGGATGGGGAAATTTAATGCACTAATAAATCAATATCAATTAAACTATGTAACCAATCTCTTAGCAAAATGCAAGCACACGATTCCCGGTGAAGCCGGTCATTTTGACATATGGCACCAAATTGGGAAAAAAAGCTGTAGGAGGAGTAGCGCGGCAAAATAAAGTTTATCTAGAAAGAAGAATAAAGTAGGAAGAGTATAGTCTGGTTGCCCTGTTAGGGCAACCACACTAATAATCAGGCCTTAGAGAGACAGCATCAGAAGCCATTTTCACAAAGTCAAACTTGAAACTTATTCCATTGTGCCGCTATCTCCCTTCACTTCATCTGCTTTTTATTGCATATTACTTTGGCTAGCCCGTAGATGATGTAGATTTTTACTCTCTCTGTGAGGTAGTTATTAAACCACCAAATTAAGTTCAAGGCTCTGGGAAGGGGGGAAAAATAAGAAAATTTAAGAGCCACTGCTCCGAGTGCGATGACCTCTGAACTCCTCGGCCGGTGCACACTTGAGTGAGTGTGTGTGTGTGACTTTTTGTGACATCGAGGGGTTAGCTAAAGAATGCATAAAACCCACTAATGCTCCTGATAATTGGGCTATTTGTTGCAAGGTCAACCCTACCCCCAAAATTGATCAGTTAAGCTCTATAAACTTTGTTGTATGACGAATAGCAAAAATAGCTAAACTACAAGCTCACAACACATTGCGACGTGTTGTATCATCTTTTGCTATTTCTGTTGGAAATGTTTTGCCTATAACGACATGCCCAAAATAGGTATGCCAGGTTGAAAGTACACTACTATACAACTACAGTAGGTTGATCTGAAAATCACAGACACATTTGTTTGTCATGTGCAGCCGTCTTGTGAAGTTTTAGGGGCTCTAACCTATTACTACCACTATTTTCTGTTTTCTGTTATTGTGGGGAAGGCTTTCGCTGAAAATAGTAGATCGACAAGCTCACAACGAGTTGCGTGACATGTTGTGAGCTTGTCGATCTGCTATTTTCTGCGAAAGCCTTCCCCAAAAATAATGCTGGGATTTAAGTTTATAAGTAGTGAATTAATTGTATTATTGATATAGTTCCCTTCATATGCATGCTTCACAAGCAGCACTAGGACTGATGCAAAGACAAGATAGAGATACATAATGAAAGGAATGAAGAGAGACTGATGTTCAGATTGATAAATCAGTATAGGAGCAAACTGGTATACGGCAGCTTACATGCTTAACTATACAGTATGTAGCAACATTACAATGACTTCAATTACATTTTTTTTGGGGGGGGGGGTCTTTGTTTTTTTTTTGTTACACTATACAACTTTGAGATTTACCTTTAATGAAAAGTGCATGAATAAAATACAAATTCAAAGATTATTATTATTATTATTATTAATCATAAATATAGTAGTAGTAGTAGTAGTAGTAGTAATAGTAGTAGTAGTAGTAGTAGTAGTAGTAGTAGTAGTAGTAGTAATAGTAGTAGTAGTAGTAGTGGTTGTAGTAGAAGTAGTAGAAGTAGTAGTATTTGGACCAGATTTGTGGGACACCATATTGGAATTGACAGAAGCTTTTTGACATTCACTGACATATATGATAAACCAGGCTATATGATCATCAGGCTTTCCGACATCAAACCACATTAAATCTTTTCCAAGGTTCCTTTGTGGAATCAAGTACTACACCCCCTCCAAAGCACAACAAATGACAATAGTGCAACATTGTACTAAATGATTTTATGGCCTGCACAAACACACAATAATTAGCTACCCTTGATTGGTTAGCTATTGATTTTTTTTTTTCAAATTGATTTCAATTGATTACTTTTAAGGCACGGCTTGTTCCCCCTCCTACATCACAGACCTTTTAACCCCATATGAGCAGGAGCAGGCTGAGGTCGTTCCAAAGTCTAGACCGAACAAAAAGGCGATTGTGTGTTTGCCACCAGGACCCCTGGACTTTATAATGATCTACCTCGACTACCTGAGAAGATCAGGTTAGCAAAGTCAATGTTCTCTTTTAAATTACTTCTTAAAACACACTTTTTTATAGACTTTCTTTTACTACCTGATTGATATGTTTTGTGTTCTCTTTTTATGCTCTTTTATTATGTTTCTCACACTACGTTTTTATGCTTGATTATGTTTGTATGCTTATTATGTTTCTCGCACACTTGTTGTATCCTTTTATGCTCTTTTATTACGCTTCTCACACAATTTGTATCATTAATGCTATGTGAAGCGCTTTGTAAAAAGTGCTATAGTCATCATCATCATCATCATCATCATTATTATGGTTATTATTCTTGGTATGAGTGTTGAGCCTTAGTTTCCTTCTCCATCGTGTGTTTTACAGAGTCGTGAATTCATTTTGGTGTTGCTATGACGTCTCCAGGCAGGTATTGCTCACTTCACAGTGGTAGCACAGGGGCTGTGTCTCATTTGGAAGGATGCAGTCCAGTGGTTCTCAAACTATTCAATTTCAGGGACCCCATAACTCTCAGAGTTACAGATCTGTAAGGGTCCATTTGGAATCTCCCCCTCCCCCCAAGGAAGCCTGTGGGTCCCTGGACCCCTCTGTGAGAACCAATGATACAATTTACAATTTAGGTATTTATCAGACTCTTTATCCATAGTGACATACAATAAGCAAGGTAAACACATGCAACGATACAATCTATCGCCTTGTTACCTCGTTAGGAACATTTTGTATTTGGCACCTGTTTTGTCCAAAAGGTTACATGAATTGAGACTGATTCAGCACCGTGCCTCCAGTTTCCATGGTTATCAAGCCACTCGTGCACGGTCTGTTTACTCAGTCACACCAATCAAGTCTCTTGTGCAACAGATGAACTGACTGACTCCAACCGACATATGGTTACAAATGGAGCTATGGATAATGTTTTGGAGCATACATTTCAATGTTTAATTTGATTTAGAAGAATAAGATGAAATTATATAAACAATTAGAATAAACAGATGTAAGAGACGCCTGCCTTGCTGCACAGCCTTACTGGATATTCTACCCAGCCAAGCAACCACTTGATGTTCCCTCGAAATTGTGCCAAATGAAGGAATCTAACTAGCCTAACAGCCCTAACCCATGCTTCCTACTGTAACAAAACACTGCTAAGCAGCTACAGTATATTGTGGTTGAGTGTCAAGATGTCAGGCTTTGGCTGACATTACAAAATGTTCTGCAGTTATGAGAAGAGGGTAGGACTAACTGCCAAAGTTGGGGCCTCCACTCCATGTACACTTCAAGGGGTAGAACCAGGGGTGGATCTAGAGTTCTTGTTTGGGGTGGGGTGGGTCGGAAGGCACAAGGGAAACCAACAGTTAAATAGAGGGAGCCAACCAAAGGCGACAACAAAAATGAAGGCAGCCACAGACCTCTTTCTCCTACCTACACTTTTTTAAAGGTCCAAATGCAAGGCTACAGTATATGAAATAAACACATTCTTAAAGGTACAGTATAAAGGTTTAAACTGTCATCAGCATTACTCATAAGCATTACTCAATCACTCTAACACTGTAATAAACAACCACAATGTAGAAGTGCAGATACATCAAAACAACTGAAATGTGCAATTTCTATGTCGGCCTTATTATGAACTCATCTATCTATATCCCTTGGCTCTCGGATTCTTTCTTGGCACTCCAAGGTCATTGAGTCTTTCATTGTTCATGGTGGTGTCCAAGTGCTATTTTTTAACTGCAGTGGGTTTTTATTGATTTTAGAATTTCTATCATCTGGAAAAAAAAGTCTCATTTGAAGGGAATTGGAATTTAGAAATGGCTACATGTAAGGCTCTTCATGTACCATCTCAGACCTGATGGAGAGGCTTGTATTTCTTACACTGTAGAATAGCGTGGGTTCGAAACTACCAAGCAAGCTGCCTCACTCTCCACTCAGTCTCTCGTTGAATCATACAGATTGCTTGTCAACTGCATGGTTAAGACTCTCCCTAAGGGCATTGCATTATGAAAGACTTGTCCAATCTAAAAAAAAAGAAAATAAATCACAACTCCAGTTCCCATGACCCCTTTCACTTAACCCACTGCACCATGCCCACTCACACTTAAATAGACTGATTCAGTCTACCCTCCTTTGACTGAGCGTGCCCCCGGTCTCTAAAATGTTTTAATTTGAGCGCTTCAATTTGGTGTATGTTTGAATGCAACTGGTTATTTGCCATTGTGAGCATTCATAATCAGTTGCTTATTTCAGTGTACATATTTCAGTGTTCTAACCTTTTTATACATTGTCTTTCTAATGTTAGTGTATGTGTTATTCAATACTTTATGTTTGATCCTTTGTAGGTTGGTACAGTAAGAAATATGTTTTTGAAATATGGTAATACTTAGTATAGTATAGTATAGTATAGCCTATATCTTATAAATAGCCTATACCTTTTTGAAAATGTGCATTTGACAGAACCTATAAATATGGTCTGTAATGATACACTTGGCTTAAAGGTGGTGTAAGTGATATTGCTGTTAGTTATTTATTAATTAATTAATTAATAATAAAATCTGAATTATTGTTGAATAATTTATTATTTGATCAAATGGTCTCAACTGTTTTTAAGAACTATTCAGTACAATGAAGGATGCACGCTATAACACACTACTTTGAATGCACTCTAACTTGACCCATTATGACTTCGTCATGCATACATACATGATACAAAATATACAAAATGTTATCTTAAGTCATTATTTGCCTGCCTAGAAATTTCCAAAATGTATACTAATAATACAACCAATACAATACTAACCAGCTATGAGTGTTTGTACGTGCCAAGGATCATATCATTTCACTTATCAGTTGCAACAGAAACTGATCGAGTTCCAAAACTATTTCTGCATAATGCTTTGAATGGACTGCTGATTGTTTTACTATGCTTGTGAGGACATCTACATTTTAGGACAGAGATTGTATGAATGCAATTTCTTATTTTTAACCTTTACCCTGAAGCTTACAGCATGTCACACACAACACACGCACGCACGCACGCACGCACGCACGCACACACACACACACACACACACACACACACACACACACACACACACACACACACACACACACCTCAACACATTTTGCAACAACAACAAAAATATCTCTCGGAGTGTCAGCGATAACCCAACCTGGGATTGCAAATTATCATTCACAGGCTTATGAGCTATGGGCTCCATGATTGCCAATTATGTTTTACGCAGCCACTATTCAGAGAGCAAATTGAAGAGATATTGCATCAGTTAGCTACTGCTGTCAGTGTGTCCACATTGTTCATTATTGCCACATTATCATTCTGCTTGTAACAAACTGAGTTGCTAGAAATTCCTATATCCCTATACTGGCTGTATGTGTGCTGCATACCTTCAACATGGAGTGCCAGAGGAACCTTAAAACACTGGTTCTCAACCTGTGGGTCGGGGACCACTGGTGGGACGCTAGGATATTGCAACGGGTTCCCCAAATTGAAAAATAATTGTGAAATGGGACAAAATGGGAAATGGACTGCATAATGAGTACTTTCACTTTGGCTACATCACCTCGGCTCAATTGTACTTGGAGTTTAAATAAAGTTTATGATGATGATGACTTATTAGGTATATCAAGTATATTGATGGCAATATTATGCTTTTACTCAAGTACATTTGACTTTTAACAGAGTATTTCTACAATGTGGTATTACTACTTTTACATGAGCAACAAATCTGAGAACGTTTTCCACTACTGCTGGAATATCAGTCAACGTTTCACGGAGAAAGGATAACAAACACAGAAGACAGGGACCAATCCCACCAAATTCTCATAAACAAACACAAATCCCTTCTTGAAAAAAAGTGATTGAACATTGCCTCATTGTGCATTTAATGCCAAATGGAGACAGAGGATATTTATGAATATTAACCAAAGTGGAGCATAATTATTGCTGCTCTCAGTGCATCCCCTGAAGCCTGTGACTTGAAATAGTTGGTGATTAGTCTGTACAAAGAAAAAGAAAATTGCCACACTTTTCCGAACTTGGCGTATGTGGTTTGGAATGGCCCGAATGGGTATTCTCATTGGTGTTAAAAGCAGAATAAACAGCCACATGTGGCTTCGCCTGTGAGACGTATTCATATCTAAATAAATGAGAGTGTAACGTGGCTCCTGCTGACACTGGAATGGCAAACAGATTGAAGGGGACTGTGCAGCACCCTGAGAACCAGGGCCATTTTAAAAATGGTTTGTTTGTATAATGAGGGTTGATACGTGTGCCTGACTCTATACTCTGAGCACAATGAGTGTGCTTTTGTATTTTCTGAGTGAGAGCAAGTGAGAGGGAGAGAGAGATAGAGAAAGAGTGAGTGAGAAGAGAGAGAGAGAGAGAGAGAGAGAGAGAGAGAGAGAGAGAGAGAGAGAGAGAGAGAGAGAGAGAGAGAGAGAGAGAGAGAGAGTGAGTGAAACCCTGGAAAGATGTCCCCTCAGCCAGTTAGCTCTGGGACTCCAGACGGAAAACAAACAGGACTACACCAAATTATAAGAAAACAAAAAGAAAGCTATCTTACACACTGGAAAAGATCTACCCAAAACCACAGCAAAATGGAATGCTATTTAGCTCTAAACAGAGAATATGCAGTAGCAGAATTATACTTGAGCACTGTAACTGATCCGAAACTATAGGAAAACATTGACTATATACAGACTCGGTGAACACAGTCTTGCGATCGAGAAAGGCCACCATATCCAGACCTGGCTCCCAAGTGAAGACAGACTGTGCCCGCACGCACTGCACACAAAACGAGGTAGAAACTGAGCTACACTTCCTAACCACTTGCCCACTGTACCAAGACATCAGAGACACATACTTCCCATGCATTACAACCACCCAAGGAGAGTTTGAAAACATGACTAATGACAAAGAAATCCCATATCGCTTGGGTGAAGTACAACAACGTGCAAACACAGCAGCAAGATGTGTGAGCTGTTGTGACAGGAGAAAGATGTCTAATGGAATACAACCACCTTAAAGACTACAAATCATTGTGTGCATCCCTGCACTGTTTACACACCAAATGACCTCGTCGGTACATACAAATACTGTTCATATAAACAGAGCAACTAACTTTAATTCAATTACATTTGAATGCAAGTGAATGCAAAACATCGAAATACTGCTGTCAACTTTCCAAAGTTTCTATAAGCTAACCTCTCCTATATGGATGTTTAACTATTTCTGAGAGAAAATGCACAATTTTATAGTTTAAGATAGTCTTCCCTCAAAGTTGCAATGTAACACAGCTCTGTTAACACTTTTATTAATGTGTGTGTGTGTGTGTGTGTGTGTGTGTGTGTGTGTGTGTGTGTGTGTGTGTGTGTGTGTGTGTGTGTGTGTGTGTGTGTGTGTGTGTGTGTGTGTGTGTGTGTGCATGCATGTGTGCGTGTGTGCGCGTGTGCCTGTGTGCATGCGTGTGCGTGTGTGTGAGTGTTTGTCAATGGACTTCACAAAGATGCTAAAGTTAATATTATTTTGTTTACCTATTCAGTGTAGGCTAATCTAAACCTTGGATCAATGAAAGTTAATGGTGTTATTACTATCACAATTAATTATATATAATTCATACTGAGGAGATCCAGGGGGGTTGGGTGCTGTGGGTGCTGAAAAAGCTGAAAAACTGTCGGGGGGAGCACCACACCAGGTCGAAGCCCTGGGCACCAAAATGTTTTAATCCGGCCCTGCCCTGAGCAAGAACAGGTTAATGGGATATGGCCTCAATACCCACGCTGGATGGAATAGAACTCCAAGTCCCATAAGACATAGCGTGGACGCTGCGTGGATTCCCTGCATGAAAGGGACAGCATTATTTTAGAACGGTGATCTTTCTAGACTACTACATCCCATATGCCGGAGGGACAGTCACGCTATGAGTGCCTATGTGTGAGTGTGACGGTTTGTCAGGCAACCACTGGCGAAAAAACAGCAGTTATAAATACACTCCGTGGACAGCAACTACACTGACAGAGACACCTCAGTTTGATAGAATAGTATTTTTTTTCTATCTGTGACACTTTGAAAGCGGTTGCCCGACAACCAACTAGCCAATCACCGCGGTGATGGACTGTCCCTCGAGCTATGGGGTCTGTACCAGTGTTGCCATGTCCACTTATTATAAGCGACTTTGGGCTTACTTTTATGTGAAGTTGCTTGTAAATATTGGTAGTTGCGGGTTGCGTTTTCTGGGCTTATTTTAAAGTGTCGTTGCTTATTTGGGCTTGCTTCACAAATTTAAATTATCTTTAACCAGTGGTTCTCAAATATTTTCACGTCATCATGGGACATGAACCCCCAAATTAATATGTATTTGTCCCTGATACCCATCTGAAAATGTTTTGTGTTTGTGTTTTGGCTGGCTGATTTTTTCTCTCACAAAATCTGGCAACACTGGTCTGTACTCTACCTTTTTTGACTGTTTGGAGGCGGAGAGACGGGTTCAGTTTGGATCTGTAGTGTGTCGGATGGCAGGAGGAGCCGGGGGAACGAAACAAGAGAATTACAAAGAGAAGAGAAGAAGGCTTGTTGTGGATGCTGCCTAAATGTAGAGATTTCGGCTTATGGATATAATGATCGCATGGTTTGTTTCATACAAAGGTTTTCTTTTTCTTTTCCAACTGTTTGAGCCACGGATGCAGCGACTCAGCAGCGAGCACAACCGGGAATAATCGTTAAGAGAGGTGAGGGGGGGAAATAAAGCCGTGGGAGCTGGTGGAGAGACATTTGAAACTGTATGGAAAAATAAGAGAGAAACACTGCCGCGATTGAAGTTTATGGAATAGTGTCATCACGAGCTGCAACAGCATGAACGACCTCATCCAGTGTATATATAGGTTGCTTTTTGGTTTTCGGCGTTGCTATTAACGGATTGTCTCGCGTCTAAACACCCGAAGGTGTGAATTCTCTCCCGTCTGAAATGGGTGAGGGTTTGTTGGGGGGCTATTGTACAAAAGACCCGTCCGTACTGCTATGCACCCCTGGTCGCCGTGTTTATTTATCTCTCGCTTTAACGTTAACAACAGGTCCTTAACAAACACCCATAGGGCTTTTAGTGTCAATGTCTTGTATTTTCATTTTGGGATCATTCGTGTCGAAAGCAGAGATTTGAGCCTGTGTGGCTACAGTGTCGGGTCGGTAGGTGGGCAGCGCTCATATAGGAAGGTGAAACATAATAAATAATGTTACAATACAATGTATTCAACGTGGTGGCAGCAGCCAGGGTTCATTTGTTTTTTTTTGGCACAAAGACGACTCGTGGAGGCATATTGCCTGCATTTTGCTCAATTCTGCTTTAGTACAGACACACATGATCACGTAGGCGAAGGACTGGAGAAGAGGGTCCTTTCATTTAAAGACTGGAGAAGAGGGGGTCCTCTCATTTAAAGACTGGAGAAGAGGGGGTCCTCTCATTTAAAGACTGGGAAGAGAGGGTCCTCTCCTCTCATTTAAAGACTTCGAGAAGAGGTCCTCATCTCCAGTCTGTTCAGGACTTAGGACGGATGTGTAGACTGTTTGCAATTTAAAGCCACATAGGAGGGGGGGAGTGGGCAGACTTACTAGAGAAACTGGAAGAGCATCTACTAACTAAAGCCTCATTTATATTTAGTTGCGTGCCGGTGTCGTGCTCAGTAAATAGCAGATCTACAAGCACACGTGAAGTGTGTTGAGCTTGTATATCTGCTATTTACAGCAGGCAACACCAGCATGCAACTAAGTATAAATGAGGCTTAAGACTTTGGTTGCACGATATAAACTGCTGTATTCCAGTGAAATTAACACTACTAGTTGGCGAATAATGGGTGCATTATTATAGACGACTGTGTTGCATCAGATTTCTTTTTGTTATCCTAATCTGACCTTTTTATGTTTCTCTCTATTTTCCAGGGAGAGAGAGACAGGCTGGCGGTGTTATTGGAGACACTGACGGTGCTGCAGACTCTTCCGTGGTGTTAATGTAATGGAAATGGGCTCCAATCGCCCCATTTAGCATCGGAGATGCATCCACGGAAACATATCAGCAGCAAGTCGCAAGGCTAATTGTATCAAGCGGTGGTTTAAAGTTTTGCAGCGGATGCACTCAGAGAGAGCCGGGGTGCCCTGCCATGCCCAACGCCATGCTAAACACACACACTCATAATAACAAGGAGCAGTCGGTTCAGCCAATGAGAGAGCTGTGGAAAAAGTTGGTGGAAAATTTATGGTTTAAGCCTCAATTTTGATTTCTTTCTTTTTTTATTATTTTGACCTAGATATTCTGCAAGCACTGTGGCTCAGCTGCTTTTGCTTTTCCTTGTAGGAATCTTTGTCTCACTGTCTCTTGGTGCAAGCCTTACGTTGCACTGAGGCATCTTAACATCAAAACGAAACAAGGACAGCTAAACTGACCTTTCGCTTGTTTTTGAGAGGCGCGCTTGGAAGCCCCGGAAAAATGGATGTTCGACTTCACAGCCGGCGTTTTGTTGGACTTGCAAACGTCAGGGGCAGATTGAGGGGTGCCCTATGAGGAGGAATAGCTGGGACAGCAGCAACAAAGATCAAAATGGCCCAAACCAGTTTGCTGCAGGGGAAGCGCTTTTACTGCAGGGAGTGGGTCTTCCACAAGATCCAGCATTGCCTTCAGGAGAAGACCAATGGCCTGAGTGGGGTTGCCGGCAACACTCCCAGCAAGCAGCCCCCCTGCGTCCCCAGTGGCGGATCCAACCCTTCGGGCCCCACCTCGACCTCCGCCAAGGCGGGTACAGGTGCAGCCACAGCCTGGGGGGTGTTGCTGGTGGGGGGGCCTGGTAGTGGTAAAACGGCCCTGTCCACGGAGTTGCTGTGGCCCAACCAGAGTGCCCATGCCCAGGCTGCCCACCGGGGCCTTCACCAGCAGGGCCTGGCCTACCATTTCTGCCGGGCAGAGGACTCGGACACGCTGTGCGTGGGGGGCTTCATCCGGGGCTTGGTGGCACAGATCTGTCGTGGAGGGCTAGTGCCAGGGTACGAGGAGAAGGTTCGCGATCCCGCTGTGCAGTGTTCCCTGCAGCCTGGAGAGTGTGAGAGAAACCCCACAGAGGCTTTCAAGAGGTACGTGTAGGCAAAACATGCCTTCCTGTAGCCATATTTGCATTACCTAGCACTTCTTTGGCATACAGCGCCTGAACATTCTTGAGGAACAGGAAAGCTTGTTTATGCCTTCTGTGGCTTTGACTGATGATAATCCTTAACCACATGAACACTAGTGTCCCCATTCTGGGGGTGAACATTCAGTGAAAACAGCAGATCTACTAGCTCACAATGCGTCACGACACAACACGTTGTGAGCTTGTAGAACAGCTATTTTTGGCCTTCGAAATTTGATGTAGATGGAAAAAGGAGGGGGCCTAGGATGTTAACCAATATCTGTTGTCTGGGTCACTGTGTTAGGCAGGAGTCGTAACCCTTGCCATTGGTTTGCTGCTAATGTTGGTGATGTAGGGAATTTAAAGTGTGCCTGAATGTAAATGCAACCACTCCCCCTCCTCCTCCCTGTCTTTCCTCTCCACCTCCTGACCCTCATGTACCCCTCCCCCTCTTTTTACTACACACACACACACACTAGCATTTGGCCCCACCTCGGCAGCAGCAGCCTCAATGCTCATTTGAAGTCATGTTTTTGTTGGTTTTGCCCCCATGGTGTGGCATGCTGTGTGTGTGTGTGTGTGTGTGTGTGTGTGGTGTTTTGTTTCTGCCTGGAGCCGGCTTGACAGAAAAAAATCAGATATTTTTAAGTTGCACCCAAGCTCAGGTGGCCCACGGCCCACAGGGAAGTGCGCTGGACTCTGACTGCCTGCCTGACAGACTGCATGCCTGGAGTGACTGCACACTAGAAAGATGGAGTGGGACATGTGAAACTGAAGTACAGTACAGAATGGTGACGGCCTTACAGGGTCCTGTCCGGGCATGTAACACGATCAAGACGGACTGTTATTGTAAGCAGAGGCTTTTAAAAGGAGCTGCCTTTTAAACCGTGCACGTGTGTTGTGTGGGGTGGGTGGGTTTGAGGGGGTGGGGGGGCACAACTTGTCGACACAGAATAGGTCGGGCAGTCTCTGCAGCACCGGCTGGAATGCAGAGCTGAACATACACACATGCTCTTGTCTGGCCATCTGGTGACGCTTACCGCTAACTCAACATCACACACGGCAGGGGGAAAATAGGTCAAACGTTCAGCAAGGTAAATCATTTTTTAAATGGTCAACAAAGTCATTGATTCAACCCACACTTTTTTTTCACACTTATTCCCAAGGAAGCTCAAAGTTCACTGAGCACCTTTCTGCTCATCCGCTCGTAGTAATCATGATATTAATTATAATTTGGCCTTGAAACGGTGCTCAACTTCGGTTTGACCTAAGCAGATAGGAGGCTGGTTATCGAAGAGATTTGAGCGGAGATTGAATCCAGCCGGTGTAAGGCAGAGTTTTAGTCCAGCTCTGCACCATATCAGTTGCATGTTTAGAGAGGCCTCTCGCAGACGGACCCAGTTCCTAAATCTGGCCTGTGAAACAAATATTCCCTTCTTGCTGAAGGGCCCTGTCTTGTGCAAAACAGACAGACGAAAGACACACAGGTCTTATCATGGAAGTCTGTTTTGTTTGTGGGGTAAATATGCACTTTAGAGAATACCTTATCGCCATCTCAGGTGTAAAAGCGTCACAGGGCACAGTGGTACACAAATAATTTCACAGGCCTTCCCAGCCGCTTTAGATGCTATCGCATTTCAGAAAGGCTGAACGTGTAAGGAACTGTAGCCAAGACTCCTGTCTCTGTCTGGCAGTGGCACATAGAAAGCGAGAGAGAGAGAGAGAAAAAAAACTCCACAGCAAAGGGAGGATGTAAAAGTTTATTATTGCTCCAAAATTATGATCCCCTCTAATTTATTATCTGTGATAAAAATTCACGGGTAGTGTGGGGTTGAGGGTATGTGTAATTCATTTTGGGTGAATTTACTCATGCCCATAATTCTTTCAATAAAAATAAAACTTATATGACATTCATTTTAGTTGAGGATCTTGTTGAACATGACTCTTTTGGGGCAGTTTTTGACCCTCTCTGCTGTGATTTAAAAAACACAGAGCCAGTATGGGACTGTGGGGGAGGGCTTGCCAAATTCTTTAGCCTGGTCAAAGACAAACAGCTCTGTTTGGTGATGTTAATCACCAGTGGTGTGCTAATACATTAAAAGACTGGTACGTGGGTTTACGTCTCAACCTTACAACCTGGTCATTACAGGATGTTGCTAGAGTGACTGTCCTGCACCAGTATCGTCCCGTTTTCAATCCCTGCATGCAGCAATGTCTCTTGTCAAAGTGTCCTGGAGTAAAATGCTGAACCCTTAATGTTAATGATAATTAATGATAATGTAAACAAACAGAAAAGGACCTCCATCTTTCGTTGTGAGTCCTCATAACCTTATTCTGCAAATCTTGTCCAGCACCTGTTGATATTAAACAGATCTGTGAACACAACACACAAACTGTTTCCCCTCCATATCACAATGCCCTTACTGTAAATTGAAGGCCATTCAGCATGTTTTGACTGCGTTTCCCTCAATGTGAATGAATTTGGCCTTGCTATATACTGAACTAGGCGGTCGCCTCCTCTCCCTCATACCTCTTTTTTTGAAACCCCCTTAGGACAAAAGAGCACACATCAAACAGGTGGAATTAACCCAGTCATGTGGGTCAGTCTAAAGGCAATGTTTTTTCTCTTTTCTTTTTTCTGCTGAATGGGCAAGTTGCCTTTTTTGGCCTCTGTTGTGGGGCATTCCTCCACTGAGCATGCACAGGAGTTTGACTTGCAGCCAGGCAAGTTTTTCTGTGTGGTAATAAAGGGCACACATTTCAGAAATGATGAATGACTGTGGTCCATGGCTTGGATTTGTGAACAAGATCTGATGTTTTTCCTACAAGGCTGAAAAATACATGATTTCAAGTAATACTACTTACAAAAGAATACTGGTTATTATTATTAGTACTGGTTATTACTAGTTCCAAACCAATGTTAGCAGCTAACATTAG
Organism: Gymnoscopelus microlampas; assembly: GCF_963454915.1. NCBI lineage: Eukaryota > Metazoa > Chordata > Actinopteri > Myctophiformes > Myctophidae > Gymnoscopelus > Gymnoscopelus microlampas. The sequence continues at coordinate 32,808,238 of NC_139955.1, forward strand.
TAGAGACATTAAGAAAATATATATTTGGTACAGTACAGTCGGCATTAATGAAAGTTGTTCAAAAGCTTTCATTTTTGCTTGGCTGTAAGGAGTGACATTGAGTTGGTACAAGTTGGTTTGCATTTTACTCTTTCAGTATTCAAGGACATTGTGAACTGCAAAGTGCTAAGCAAAAAAATAGACATTTATAGAAACTGTCAAATATGGCGTTCATAAAAATGTAGTAAAAATGTAGGCCTTTTGTGTGTTTTTTTGACCTCGGATTCAAAGTAATTTCTTTGTAATTTAATGTCTTCGCTGGTGTGATCGTAGGAGAGGGGAGATCTGACTGTTGCACACAGAGCAATCGTGTGGAGTGGGCTGAAGGGACACTAATAAAAAAAAAGTAGCCTTATGCAGCATTAATCCTTTCATGTGGTGTATGGCTGTGGAAAGCATGCTGAAGATTAGAGACAGAGAAAAGCATCCCACGGTGCCGCATCATCTCCATTTGGGCAGGCGATGGTGACTCAGCAATCTGAGGTCAATTTGCCCCTCTCCACTTTGTGCATTTGTCTGTGTGTGTGGGTGGGTGTGCATGCTAAGGTATAATATGCAATTGCCATTATTTCAATCAGAAGCCAGTCGACTCTCTCCACTCTGCATGCATACATGCATGTGTGTGGAGGATAGAACTAGAGCCAGTCAGCCTGACCCATATAACGGTTTGGCCAAGAAATATATCGGGCAGTTATTTGACTTGTGCAGCTGATGTGTCACGATGTTTACCCCCCCCCAAAAAAACTAAAAAAAGACCGATGAGCTTATAAATATTTCTGAAAGATTTGTAATAGGGCATAAATGGTTAAAAAGAAGTTCAGTTTGTGAGTATTTTATAAACTTGTTTGCTTTTTCATTGTAAAATTAAAGTTAAATGTTCTTTTCATATATTGAAGTTTAATATACTATTTTTTTATATCTATCAAAAATGTATATTTTTTTTATTTGTTTGCTTATAAACAAAATGTCTCATATAGAAGCTTTAATAAAATCTAGGTTTTTCAAATGTATTATTATTCTTTTTTTTTTTTTTTTTTTTACAAAATATCGGTTATACATATCAGTAATCAGTGGTCAATTAGGTAATCAGGACTCTATAAAATCGGGATTAGCATTGGATCTATAAGTCTGGATGAACTGAATGCTCTGGCAGAGGTCTAGGGGTGGGAGGTTGATCAAGGTTCCCTGGAGACTGTGCATCCTGCCATGTGCCAGGCGAGACCACCACACATCACTGCTGCCTGTGTTTCCACTGTGATGGCGGGGGAGGGGAGTCGGTACATCATGCTTCTGCTGCCTGGCATAGGTTGCCTGGATATTTTCCCCATCTGTGTTAAAAATCCAGGGAAAGCGTGTGCATGTGTGGGAGTAGTACAGTTATGTGTGTACATACTGTAAGCAAGCATGTGAGTGTGTATGTGTGTACGTTGGTGTGTGCAGTGGATGTGTGTTGAATTGATGAATATATGCTTTATATGTGGGCTAGAGGAGAGTAGATGTCCCAGAGGCAAAAGAGAGGAGGGAGTGGAAAGGGGTGAAATTTCAGATTCCTCTGTCAGGATTGAATACCCAGGAATGCACACCTCGTCTGGTCTAGGAAAGAAGTTTGGGGGTTCAGTGATCCAGGGTATTCGGACAGAAATTTAACAACATTTACACTATGGCCTTTAACACTTTTTATTACTTTTTATTTCAACAGTTTGTTGGTACTGTACTAGGTCAGGGAGGGACATTTGATTTTCCAGTGTAAGTTTTAAGAAATAAAAATAACTTCATAAAGCACACAGATTGACCAAACCCAGTCAACCAGTGCAGTATTCTTTACAGCTTCAGGGTGTGTAGAAAAGAAAAACATCTTGGAGATATGAAACGTAGGCCAAATAGCGTCATGCCAGGAGAGATCTTGATAAACTCTGGTGGTTTATCAGAAAATGTCTCTGAAATGGTTTCCTGCTTGCAGGGGCCTGTGGGTAGAACAGTTGTGGCAGTGCAAGGATCATGAGGTATAATTTAAGTTTTTTCTTTAATGGTGGTGTTGTGTCGCTGTGTTGCATATTTCAGACCTCAGAGTATGGTCAATTTGGTGTTTGTTCAAGTTATGGGTTTCTTTGAATTGTATCTGTTAAGGAACGAAGTTGCATCTGCAGACGTTCAGCTTAAATGTTTTTATATTTTGGGCATTAAAGCAGGTGTACTCGTCCAGACCCTTTTTAAAGTACATGCCATGTGTTGGATCAGGTTCAGTATCCCTCACTCAATGACAGTTTCGCAGGGCCGTCATTGTGGCTGTTGTGAGGATTGCTTGTAGGCCCTTTCTGTTGTTGTCACTCTTAACCACCCTGCCGTTCCTCAACTTGTGCTCAGAGTATTATCTGTCTAATGAATGGCTATGTAGACAAGATCATGTAAATACGTCTGTCAAGGACTTAGGCTATATAAAATACAGTTTTGCCTCTATGTGAGCAACCCGTCTTTATCCACTCCTTGATTCATAGAAAGCTTGACTCACAATGAGCTGGATCAGCACATCCCCATTTTGTATGTTCCGCAACACAAGAGTAGCCTCTACAATGAAGGGTTTGATTTCCAAAATGACACATACAGTACACCGTTTTAAATGATAGTTGTTTTGCAAGTTAAGCCATGCTATGTTCGGGTTTTTTTATAGGTGATTTGCTGGGGTGTTTCAGTGTCTTGCTAAAGGACAGTGTGCAGCAGGAGGACATGGTTGATGATGGACATGGACACACATAGCTAATTATATGGGGATTGAACATGGATGTTTCACGAACAATATCGTTTCTCAACCTAGTTGGCTATCCTGCTGCTAAATTGAGTCGTTTTTGAAGTTAGGAGCTACACCTAATTACCTACACCCGAGTCCTCCAAAACAACAGATTGTTTTGGAGGACTGGTCATTTTTCAGGTAGCAGATAGATTTTTTCCAGAACCTAAACATCAGTTTTTTTGGAATGGTAACCCCGCAGGTGGAAATTTTCCATTCAACCCAATCAGGAATTAAGTGGGTGAATTCGATTGAGAGATTGAGGAGGAAATGAGACCATATGGTATATATATATATATAGAGAGAGAGGCTGAAGCAAAGCGCCATTCCTCTCCGTCATTTGATTTGGTGCTTGGGACTCTGGAGCCCATGCCTGTGCCCTCCTTTCTCAAGAAAGAGAGTGCCCTCTTACTTTACTCGTCAGTGCTCATTGCTTGTTGAATTAGATAATTGGAGTGAGATGAGATGGTTGTTTTCTCCCCACCTTCCGCACTCTCACCCTACACACGCTTCCCATGAGTCAGCTGTTTCGATGAGGCTTACCGTGTTGCTGAGCTCTCCTAACTGATGGAAACTATACAGCGCAGGCTTTCTTCAAATTTGACTTCTCTCATAAATATAGAGACTGGCATGCATTGTTCCCTTACACAAATTGATTCCCTTTTACCTAATAAAGAGTCTCCATTCATTTTTCTCCCTACCAGACAAGATTGACTGTTTTATCGGTATTTCTCTGTCTGGAGTTTACAAAGCCCTACTCACTGCTGCTCAGCGCCTCTTCTTCTGTTAGCTGATAGAATTGTGTGAAAGCTGGATGTGTTTGACATCCCATAGCCACTGTGTACTGCTTGTTCTCCTCCATCGAGTGGGTATACTGTATACGTGTGTGTGTGTGTGTGTGTGTGTGTGTGTGCACGTGTTTGGTGTGTGGTTGGTTGGGAGGGAGGAAGGAAAGGGATGTCGGGCTGAGCGCCCAATCCATAAAATGAGTTGTGTACATTTGTAAGGCAGTGGCAGAGTTCCCAGCACAGTGCCCCCACTCCCCTTCGCGTCACCGGCCTTGACATCTTCACTATGTTTCAGGGCGAAAGTCTCCTTTGCAGCACATCGCATAGCGGTGAGGGCTGTGATTGGAGGCTGCAGTGGCCACAAGCACACGACACAACACAACTTGGCATGACAGATGGCGATGGCATTAGACGCGTTTCACGTTTCCTTGTGAAACTTGGCCAATGCACGTTTCTCGTCTTAAATGATGATCACATTCATCACCTCGGGGCATATGTTTGTTGAGAGGGCACCCAAGGAGTTGGTTTCACAGTTTGTCTAATTTACTAGTTATTTCATTTATTTGGTTCAGGAATGATGTAAGTTAGTCTTGCAATCAAAACTGGGTTGTCTGTGTGAATGTTCTCCATTCAGTTTTATTGCTACTTGCCATGATTTGTCCTCTGCTTGATGCTTGAAGGGAAGGCAGCTGATTTATGAGAAGATAATAGCTTTCTGCTTGGTCTTCATAGTGAAGGATTAACTATATGGATAGATACGCACATCAACAGTGGGTGCTGGGTCAAGTGTAGAACATGATCACTTCAGTTGAGTCAGGTTAATTCACATGACAAGGATCCATCATCATGCATCGAAACGTTATCTGAACGTTATCAAGTTGCAAGCTTGTATATCTACAATTCTTTAATAGCCAATGCAAAAATCTAAAATGACACAGGTGTTTTCCTGGTTTCAACGGGATAAAAAATAATAAGAAAAAATAAACTTAGTTTTCTTCACTATCAAGGTAGCTACAGTACATAGCAGGAATGCCCACTTTTTCATTGAACACACGCACGCGCGCACACACGCATGCGCGCGCGCACACGCACGCACACACGCACACACGCACAAACGCACAGGCACGCGTGCATCCTTGCATGGATACATTGTACTTTCCCAAACGGCAGTGCAGGATCCATGCACACACTACATCCATCAGAGACACAGAGTGAATCAGAGTGTGATTAGATGTGTTTCTCAGTGAGAGCAGTGTGATAATAGAAGAGCTACCGGTTCACCAGTGTCTCCGCCACCCTCATCTTTTCTCAGAGCAGATGAAAATGAGCAGTATAAGAAACCTGCTGGGTCACCTAGGGACGCCTACCCTCAGTTGTTGTATAATGTGCTACGCGTTCAATCTTATGGAAAACTGCAAGACTGTATTTTTGTGTATACTTTGCAGGCTCTGCTGCATTTGTATACATCGTTGCTGTGCTGTCGGGCAGAAACCTCTTATCTCCATATTCTAACTTATTTTTCGTAAAGTAACGCCCTACTACTTGATCATACTACAGCGTCACACAAAAGCATCAAAAGTAGCAGATCCACAAGCTCGAAACGCGGTGCGAAGCGACGCCTTTTGAGCTTGTCGATCTGCTACTTTTGATGCTTTTGAATTTGAATCCTGAATAGTAACTGTTTTGGACTCATGAGGTTTCCACCCGACAAGAGACGATATCAAATATTCTATACAGATGAAGGCATGGCATCCGCGCCATATTCACTTTTGCAATGCATAAGCTGACATTTGGCTTAATAATAATGATTGTGGAAATGGTGCCCATTGCATTTAATTTAGGAACATTGTTAAATGCAATGTATAGTAATGGCAAGACTATCTCTAGTCCGCCCTGCATAAATAGGTGTTATATGAGAATGTGAAATGTGTACAAAGACTGACGTGAGGATAGTGAACAATTCCAGAACAGGAAGTTAGAAATTAACTAGCATTAGCATTGATTTATTTACTCATTGCAATATACAAAGGTTCTTTTATGTCTTGACATGGGAACAACAGGGTCAGGCCTGAACTAAAAGCAGTTATACCGGTTCTGGGAATGGATAATAATAGTAACAGAGAAAGCCTTTTGAATGTTGTTGTAATTGTTGGTGGCAGTTACGCTAGGACTGGGATCTCGCCAGCACAAACATACCACCCAAAAAAAAAGTGCAGTTGTAAGCTATCTTACTGTAGTGGCATTTGTGCATGAAATTGCACCACACATTAGCACTGGAGCAAACGGACTCCTCGCCTTTTTCCTACGGCATGTGGTTCTGTGTTGTTTAAAAGGTTAATGTGGCATTTAAACCCTGGGTTTATGAGCTCAGCTGAGAATTGATGTGGTAGTGTGATATACACTATGTTATATGCATACTGTGTTATATGTGCGTGTTCGTGTGTATGTATGGTCAAGGATGATTCATCTGTCCATCTCGCTTTTTTTCCACATCTCTGTTGACCAGTGCCTATGGTTTTTGCACCACTGAACTCTCAAGTGTGCATTTGTCTTTGTAATGATGGGTTTCGTGCACTGCAACCCTACTATGATATACTTCTCTGTTTAGTTGTCGACAAACTGTTCTTGCTGACAGTCTGATCACGTCCTGCATTTACACTCTTAAGCAGGGATGAAAGTGGATTGAAATTCTGGCCGTTACAACCCCAACGTAAAAACAAAACAAAAACGGAACCATTCTACCCCACTTGCATCACGTATCGCTAGTTTAAGTCTTTATATGACAGCGATGGTGGAAGGCAGAAAATGCAGAGAGTGAGTTGGGGAATGACATTGAGCAGCATCTACTCTATTACTGTGTTTTCATTACAGTGCCAGTATATTACCGACAAAAAACTGGCAGAACTTGCTGGAATGAAATGGGAAGAGACCGTTTTCACGTGCCCTCATTGGCAGTAAAAGTGTTGGTAATGAGCTGTATGCGACCGTTTTCATTATAGTCTCATTTGTAAAGGCATAACACTTACTCGCGTGAGAGCTGACAGTAAGCATGCGAGACTTCCATGTGCAGGCAGACTAACCTCGTGTCACCAGCAGACAGGCTTGTAACTTTAATCCATTGAAAGAACAGAAGAGAAGCAAACAGTCCTTTCCCTCTCTCTCAATCATTCATTCATCACGTGGGGGTTAACAGGTGGAGTTGGCAGTTCTGCTTCTCGCCTAAAATCTCATGTCCAAGACGTGGCGGATCTTGAAATGTCAACTTAATCGATTGTTCTTTTTTCTTAATGGCTACTTATTAAATCATATTAAAGACTGTGTGTCTCTCTCTCTCTCTCTCTCTCTCTCTCTCTCTCGCCCACCTTCTCCCTATAAACGGATCAGTAAGACCAGTAAGAACGCTCTCTCACTCACGCTCTCTCTCTCTTTCTCTTTCTCTTTGTCAATGTCATCACGCTATCCACCGTATTCCACCGATACATGCTGGACAAATGACTAGGAAGTTTGCCAAAAGTTTTAGAACACCAAAACTGCCGCTATACAAGATCAGTACCTGTTTTAACATGGGATGGATTTCAAAATTTCCATTGTACTGCCTGCACAGGTGAAAACGACTTTCATTGAGAATTTGAGACCGTTTTTTAGAGCGCTTTCAAAATATATGTCAATTTAATGAAGCCGAGAGATGTGTTTGGAAATAATTTAGCAAATTATTATTATTATATATTTCTTTTTTTCTTCTGACATCATGTTCTCACAGCAACCATTAAAAACTACAGCATAATGAAGTGTAGATGAAGATGTTTGCACAGGATGCTTCCGTTCTTCAAATCTTCCACATTGGGCCTACAAGATGTCATTTGGCACTGGCTGGTTCGAGGGGACGGGTTGTCACGAAAATCAATCAGAATGAGCAAGAATCGGATCTAATCCGTGACCTCAAATTGCTCTGAGGCGCTTGAATGGCACCTGCCCTTTGATGTGAAGAGTGCACACTTCAGTTAAAATAACAGTCACTACATGGCAGAACAGCTTGAGCTTCCTGACCTGCACAAAGTCACCAGGGTTAGAAATAATTCTCTATTTTTTTTTAAAGTAAAATTGAATCATGATTTGGAGAATTGTGACAACCCTACTGGATGGGGAGTTTTGAAATGCCTTTTACTTACTGTCAACTGAGGCCGATAGACTGATCAGATTTAGTGCCCATCAATAAAATTGGCCAGTTCCTCACTGTACCTATCTTATTTCAGCAGCACCACTGCTTCTGTCATAACAAACAAGCTTGTCGGCAACTTGTTTATTTCAGAGAAAAGTATTCTGTGCCGTGACAAGTACTACATGATGGGTGTGGATTTGAAATTCTGCTCTAATATGCTGTCCTATTATGTCTCTGTCCCACCCCATCTCACTCTCTTTTTTTTTTTACCCTGTCCCACACAGATGCGTCCTCCTGCCCCTGTTGAGCGTCAAGCCTCCCCAGCAGTCCCTCTTTCTGTTGGTGGACTCGGTGGATGAGGGCTGCCAGCCAGTGGAGGGTCAGGGTGGGGAGCAGAGATCCTCCCCGCCCGGCTCCCCCAGGACCATCGCTGAGCTCCTGGCCGCACACCACGAGTTCCTGCCCCCCTGGCTGCTGCTGATCTGCTCCGCACGGCGCCAGAACAAGGCCATCACCAAGCTGTTCACAGGTAATGAATGATGACTTGAGATGAGTTGGATTAAGTTATAATATCAGGTTCTAAAACTTTGTAGCTCGAGACCAAAGAGACATTTGATGATGTCTCTCCTCGGGACCCAAACTAGTGAAAATAGCAGATCTACAAGCTCACAACGCGTCGCATGGCGACGCGTTGTGAGCTTGTAGATAGGCTATTTTCACTACTACTACTTTTCACTACTTCTTAATTTGTGGAATTTATTGGATTCGTATTTATTCAGGAAATTATTTTGAAAAACTAAAAAATGATATTTACTCTCAGCCTATAGAAATGGGTCCGCAACACCCACTGTATGGGAAACACTTGACTTATATGACAAGTAACAAACTTGGAGAGTAAAAAGACCATCAATCTTGATGTCAAAAACGATAAAACACACATTGAACACAGCAGGATTTGTAAAGAATGTGACATGCAAAGTATGTTCAGGTTGTATGGAGTGTACACTTTACTCAGTGCATATTCAGGCACATTGGTGAATACACACAGGTTAGTTTTTTCAGAGAGATATTTCTATAAGTGAAGGGGATTCTCTATTTCAGGCTGTAGTACACAGATTGCAGTACCAACGTTGGAGTCTTGCTCAAATATACTTTGCCAGGACATAATGAATGTAGCAGGATTTGAACCTGGAATTTCTGTTAAGGTTGTTTCTCTGGGCTCTTTGAGGCATTTTTGCTGACTCATCCAGAATGACTCGATGATGAGTGAGCAGGTTTGGGGTTCAGTGTCTTGCTCAAGGATACTTTGGCAGGATATATGGGACTGTTAATATTGGGCTGTCATGGGGATCAAAGCTGTGACCTTTTCTCTGTTGTCTTTTAATTTATTGTTCTTTACTTTTACATTATATTTTAGGGAAGACAGAAAGGCAGGGTGAGGGCAGAGAAGATAGATTAGCTCACAGGTTTTAAACTGACCCTTGTGACTATGTGATCAGTATTAACTGTTTGAGCCAGGATAGTGTTTCTAACCTCTGTGCGACCGCCCTTATTAACAAATACAAATACTTTTAAGTGGTTATCAGGGCTATTGTTCTACAATTGAAGACATTTGCCAGATGTTTTTGAGAAAGTGTGTTTTAAAGAAAATGCAAAATGGTGGAACGTTTTGATTGTACCATTTAAGAGGACATAAAGCAAGCTGGTATAGTGCCACCATGAGTCCAATTAGAAAGATTTTGGGTGGAGGTACTTCCTTCCCTTCCTTGGTACTTCCTTTTGTGCGTGCAAAGTCTTGCGTTGATCAGTCCTGTGGTTTTCGAGATTAGCTGAGAACACACAGACGGGGGCAAAAATATAATCTCCGTCCATGGCCTTCTGGCCTGGCTGAGATAAATATAGCGGATCCAGTCTGTATAGTTATTTTTATATTGTCAGCTGAGAACGTTTTTTTTTTTTTAAATGTAAAGCTACCATTATTTGCTTAACATTTGCAAGAGCAGGTTTCAAATATTTTGAATGGTGGGTGTGTTACGAAATGCATGAGTCACAAGTATTAAGTTCAGTATGAGACAGCTTTTTTCCCCTTGGCATTAAGGTTTGGCAAGAGGAAAAGCCATCAAAATCCTTTTTATTAGAATGTCCTGAATGCTTCGAGCTTGCAGACCTGCTACTTTTGATACTTTTGTGTGACGCTGTAGTGTCAATCAAGTACAACATTGAATTCACGAAAAAACACAAAAAGTTAAAATATGGAGATAAGAGGTTTCTGATCGACAGCAACAATATATTACTTCCAGAGTCAGTATAAACGTCACACTCCTGTTTCTAGCCTCTTGCTGCTAATAAGCATTCCAAACAGGATAGGTAAAAAAGAAAGGAAAAGAAGCCAGCTTGTGAAAGTGTTATGGTGACCAACCGCTGTCTTTACCTTCACAGCCAAGAAAGCAGCAGCATGCCACTATTCTCACTCCCAACCTGGCTACCTGGCTCCATTTGCTACTGTTTACACCTGACTGAATGGAAAACTAGATTATGCCACCCACGTAGTCAGTGCTTTGGTAAAGCACAATGTTTCAGTGATTTCCTGAATAGTGAAATTGTGCGTGATACCAGAACTTATCATGAAATTGCAGCCCATTTTGACCCATTAAGACCTGGAACTGTGTCATTTTTAGACTTGAGCTAAAAAGCATTATTTTACACTTTGGCTAGTATTCAAAAATAGCAGATATATATAGCGCGGCACCGAGTGCCGCGCTACGAGCTTGTAGATCTGCTATTTTTGAAAATTCGTGAAAATGTGTGAAAATCTTTGAATATATATATTTTAAAGCGAACATGTGTAACTCAAATCTTTGCTTCTGGGGGTCCCTGGAACAAAATATTTTGATGGGGGTCCGTGGCCAAATACATATCATTTTGGGGGTCCTTGACATGAAAAAGATTGAGCACCACTGATATAGAAACGTACGTTTTTCAGAATACTGTTGAGATTTAGGAGACATGTAGAATCGGCTTCAGGTCTCAATGGGTTAATTGATGCACTAGGCAACTTTTCCACTTCCCCCCTACAAATGGCTTTTTTGGAGATAGTTTGACGTAACCCTTTTTGAAATGAAGCCAGCAAGATGCTATAAACAGGAGCTCACCATTTCTACTGACTGCTGACTCTGGAAGTAATATTCTCTGTGGGTCCAAGTACTACAGGTACAGTATGTGTATATATAGGTCTCTAAAACTGCCAGACTTACCCTTTAACCCATTCAATCCGGGAACGCATCTACAAATGTCTTCTAAATCCTAACAGGTTTCTGAAAAACGTATGTTGCTGAATATCAGCGGTGCTCAAACGTTTTCATGTCAAGGACCACCCAAAATGATATGTATTTGGCCGCCGACACCATATCAAAATATGTAGTTCCAGGGACCCAGAAGCAAAGGTTTGAGTTACAAATGTTCGCTTTAAAAAGATATATATTCAAAGATTTGGACCGATTTTCACGATAAAAAAAAACACGCAGATCTACAAGCTCATAGCGTGGCACTCGGTGCTGCGCTATGAGCTTGTATATCTGCTATTTTTGAATATCCGAAGAAATCTTAAAATGACACAGATGCGTTCCCGGTCTGAATGGCTTAAGGCTGTTCTGAAACGGTGAACATGAGGGCCATTCGCCGCGTCGCATGTCTGATTAGGCCTATCTAGTTGTCAGGACAGCAGCCTACGCAACAGTGATGAGCAGGAACAACATTAATCAAGGACCACAAGGCCGTGTGGGAGGAAGGTTCTTCCTGCAGGCTGAGCATCCACCTTTCCACAAACAGCCTTTTTTCGTTCCCTCCACACTTGACACTTTGCATGGTTATGTAATATGCCAATTTATGTGCTCCTTTCTGTTTTGTTCCATACTCGGCAAATCTGTTGTTGCTGTCGGGCAGAAACCTCTTATTTCCATATTCTAACGCAGGGGTCTGGGACCCCTAGGGGGTCCTTAGAGTTACTACAGGGGGTCCGCCAAATCTTTGTGTGATAAGATTTTTTTTTTTACCTCATTTTCACTATTTTTTTCAAATGTTTTTCTAATGTTTTTCTATTTCTTTTCTATTTTTTTTCTACATTTTTTCTACATTTTTCTAAATTTTTTCTAATTTTTTTTTTTACCTAACATTAAGCACTTGAACCCTAGCATCCCTTTTCTGAGGAGAACTTTAGCCAAAAAATAGCAGATCTACAAGCTCACAACGCCTCGCATCGCGAGGCGTTGTGAGCTTGTAGATCGGCTATTTTTTGTCAAAGAGGTGTTTGGTGTAGAGGGAAAAAAAGAGCAGACCAAGTAAACAAAAAAAGTTGAATCTGAAACACAATTTTATACAATATAGAGTAGGGGGTCCCTGCTTCATCTCTCTCTCTCAGCTAGGGGGTCCCTGGCCTGAAAAGGTTGAAGACCCCTGTTCTAACGGTTTGTATTTTTTCGTAAATGAACGCCCTACTTTATCACGCTACAGCGTCACACAAAAGCATCAAAAGTAGCAGATCGCGCCACGCTTCGAGCTTGTAGATCTGCTACTTTTTTGCTACTTTTGAATTTGAATCCTGAAAAGTAACAGTTTTGGACATGAGGTTTCCACCCGACAGAGACGAAAAACTCTTAGGTGTGTTAATGAATGGAGCTATTCACGTTCGCACTGTAAATTCCACTGCACATGGTATATGTTTCCATTATGTTCCATTACCTTTACACTTTCGGTTACAGCTGCGCAATGTAAAATGCAGTTGTTGTGACATTAATTGCAAAACATGTTAACAAAATATGCGGAGGGGGTACAAAGCCTCGACAGTTAACCCATTAAGACTGGGGAAACATCTGTCTTGTTAGATTTTAACCACTTTAACCATTATTTTATACTTAGGCTATTCAAAAATAGCAGATGTACAAGCTCATAGTGCGGCACCGAGTGCCGCGCTTGTAAATCTGCAAAAAATAAATAAATCATGAACATTTGTGCAAATCTTTGATTATATATATATTTAAAGAGAACATTTTTAACTCCAATCTTTGCTTCTGGGGGTCCCTGGAACAAAATATTTTGAGATGGGGGTCCGTGGCCAAATACAGGGTCCTTGACATGAAAACGTTTGAGAACCACTGAGCAACATAAGTGTTTCAGAAAACTGTCACTTTGTCCTCCGGCCCCAGCCAAAAAAAAGTCTGTCCCCAAAAAAAGTCTGTCCATACATGGGCATAGAAGGGACACATGTCATGCGAAGCCCGGCCATTCAGATTTCAACCACTAGGGGTCTGGCAGTACCAGGTCTCCTGGTTCCCTTGTTAACTTCCCACAGTTATCGGATTCACAAGGATATCGTTGCTGTTGGGCAGAAACCTCTTCAAACCCATCAAAAGTAGCAGATCTGCAACCTCAAAACGCGGCGCGAAGCTTGCCGATCTGCTACTTCTGCTATTTTTGAATTTGGATCCTGAAAAGTAATAGTAACAGTTTTGGACATATGAGGTGCCTTGGTGTGTGATAAGCCTTCAAATGGGCCTTGCCGGTTCATTTTCCTTTGTTTTTATTTTCATCAACCAATGTCAGCTGTTGAGGCCAGCGAGGATGTCGGTTTATCAACGCGGATTCGTTGTCTGTCATTTTGCTGCATGGCAGACGTATTAACGCCAAGGCTCAGCCCCAGCAGGTGTGTTCAATGCTCGTGTAGCAGTGGTTCTCAAACTTTTTCATGCCAAGGACCCCCAAATTGATATTTATCTGGCCACGGACCCCCCCATCTGCAATTGTTTTGTTCCAGGGACCACCCCAGAAGCAAAGATTCAAGTTAAAAATGTTCATATTCAAAGAATATTTTCAAAAATAGCAGATCTACAAGCTCATAGTGCGGCACTCAGTCCCGCGCTATGAGCTTGTATATCTGCTATTTTTGAATAGCCAATGTATAAAAGGTTAAAGTGCTGGTATGATTGTGATACTATGTTAACTACTTTTGCTGGGGACCCCCTGGTACCCCCCCAGGGTCCTCGGACCCCACTCTGAGAACCACTGTCGTATAGGATCGTATACGCGCTCTGTCACCGGCGGCGGCCACTTGTGTGAGTTTTGGCTTGTTGTTTTTGTGTGCAAGTGACTGTCTCAGGTAGTGACTGCCTCAGGTTTACAGTAGGCTTGTCCCCCTTGGCCAAGTGGACATGGCAATCTTAACCACTTAAAAACCCTCTAGTCTAGGGGTCTTTCAGCCCAAGGACCCCTTAGCTGAGTGAGAGAGATGAATTAGGGACCCCCCACTACATATTGTTTAGAACTGTGTTGCAGATTAAACCTTTTCATAGATGGCTTCCTTGACTATCATCAGTGTTGTGTAAATTAATGTTTTTTTTTGTTTATTTAACCACTTAAACCCTATATACTTAGTAAACTTGACCTTTGTACTTGGTTTGCTCTTTTTTCCCCTCTACAACAAACCTCTTTGCCGAAAATTCGGCTAATGTTCCACAGAATATGGAGGCTAGGTTTCAAGTTAATGTAAAAAAAAAAAAGATCCTATCACACAAAGATTTGGCGGCCCCCCTGTAGTAACTCTGAGGACCCCCATGGCCTAATTTACGGAAAAACACAAAAAGCTAGAATATGGAGATAGGAGGTTTCTGCCCGACAGCGAAGATTTGCTCTTGAGACACGGCAGCCACCAGTGAATGAATGCGAAACGCCTTGTGTTGCAAAATGCGTCCGGTGGGGTCGTCGTCGGGCCATTGAGAAGGGGACAGCTGAAGCAGAATGACACGTGACACTATTTATTTCTGTTAAGTGTTATTTACTGTAACAAGGTAGATTTTATTGTGTTCAGGGCAGAACTAGGTTGTGTCCCATTGTGTTTGAGCAGCGAGATGCTCCAGCATGGCTGCTAATAGGCTCTGGCAGTTCTCTTCAGCTGATGCGTTTTAGCACAGTCTTTGTTTTGTCTAGACTCAGTCTTCCGCTTGTAGCTCAACGTTGAGAATGTTTCTGCAAGGCCTGCTTTCTCCTCTTCACAGGCACATACAGGCGTGTGCACTTTGACTCACACTCACTCTCCATATCTCCCATTAGCCCTATTATGACAGCCATGTGAACGTTCCTTATTCATGCCGCCCCAGACCTAAAATAGACGAGAGGACTTCAGAGCATCAAATTGAGGCCAAGTATCTGCTAAAAATACCCACCATATTGTTTACAAGTTAGAGGTGGCATTGGTCCGCCAAAAAGAGTCCACTTTTCATGCTCTGTGCAAAGCAAACTCTTTATTTGACAGGAACAGCCTATTTTGTCTAGGGTGGACGTTGTGTGGGTTTCCCAGTACACCCTGTGTTCTGCGGAGATACGGAACGATGTGGTTCCATGAATATAGGGCCGATAAAGTTTGAGAAACGACTTCTGACCAGAAGGCAATTTCTCAGAAAAGTACAGCGGACTAGAGTGCTCGTCCAAAAGCTCAAGACAAAAGAAATCGGAAGGAATTTGGAGGATTTCATCCACTAGCTGAATCATTACTGTTGCCATAGATATACGAGCTGAAATCACTTGGGGGTGACGCATTTCTGTTCCAAGGATAGATTTCTGTATCTGTACCCCAGGAGTCACACTCTCGTGAATTCCTTTTTCCTTGCTCAACTGTTATTCCTTGTGTCGGTCTTGGAGCTGGAATGTGCTTTGGGAAGTTTTCAACACCTCTGAGACCCTAAGCAGGAAGAGGGAGGAGGCATTATATTCTGACTTCTTCCAACAGAATGCCTCACTCGCATCCGCTGGCCAGTGCCTCGCAAACAAAGAATGTTCTGTTTTTTTTGTGCTTGTTGTGAGGAAGAAGTAGAAAGAGCTTAAATCATTTCTACCAGAGCCTCATCCCTCTGTCTGCCATCACATCAACATTATCACTCTTTTTTCCTTTGTCTTCCACCGCATTTTTCCTTCGTCTTCCTCCGTATTTTCTTAGTCTTCCAATGTAATAAGGAGTAAACGGGTGTAATGATTGGACAACTTTATATTCCCACCATTACCCCACTTCTGTAAGGTGTTGGGTGGGATGGGAGAATGAATTTGAGGATTTAACCATCCTATATACTTTGTTGGCCGGGGTCCCCCAGGGCTCTATCCTGGCATCCATGGCCCCCTCCTTTTTCCCCCAACACCAAATCCCTTCGCCAAAAATAGCAGATCTACAAGCTCACAACGCTGCATTGTTTTTTGCTGAATGGTCATCATTTTTGCCCAATGTTCATGTGTTGTGACATGCCCAGAATAGGGATGCTGGGGTTTAAGTGGTTAAAAAGACTGTTATTGCTTGGGCAATAGATTTTCCTTTTAATGGCTTTATTTTCCGATTTTGTCTTTTGTTTACATTTTCTCCTCATTAAGTCATTAAGACACTACCGAACTTGCCTGAATAATTGAGTTAATGTTCACTAAACATTATTGTGTGCTTAATAAGTCATGGCTGGTTGAACATTTTCTCCAGGGACTATTTCAGGCTATAGTTCTCAAATCAATCCGTGCTATAACATTCATTAAAGTGCAATGATAACATAACTTTGAAAAATAATAATAAGAACCACCACAATTATATTTAATGGGTTGGATTACCAATCTCAGGCAAGTTTCAAGTCTCTGCAAGTAGATTTCCATACCGTACTGAAATGAACAGAATCCAAAGGCTCTCTAGAAACTCAAACAAACCAATGGTATGCTTTGGAAAATGTTCGGCGGTAGTGTCAAGTTTACCATGAGTCATCATAGTCAATGGGCTAAACGTGCCAGGCCACCGTTATGGTCCCTTTTAAAGGTGCCCAAATCCTACCAGTTTCAGGAACCAACTGGTGAAAAGACCCAAATCTCCAAATCCTTTTCTCAGTGTTCTCCGTTGCTGTACGGCCATCAGAGGGAAGTGCTTTGGAAGCACTTAGACAGGCAGATTTTTATTTCATTTTATTCATTTGTTTACTTTTTTTGGTTGGGAGCTGGGGGATTATCTGCGCTAATTTAAGAAAAGCCTAGAGCAGAAGTGGAGAGAAAGCAAGCAAAATAGGTGTGAGGGCACTGGGAGTCTGGCAGTTGCAGACTGTTAAATACGGTTTACATAAATATAAACAGCCACTCGCATATTTTTCTCTTCTCTTCTTTTAAGCAGCAGATATTTTGATCTTTCATTTGTCTGTTGTCCTTCTGTATTCCTCTTGCAGTACAGCTTGTACTTGACGGATACATGCGGTCGTTTTTCACAACGTGCCTCTGTTTTATAGATCCCGTTCCTTTCTTTAGAATCCCTGAAACGTAGAGGCTTTGACTTGAGTCGACAGGGATGACTTTTTCGATTTCTATTTATCCTTTATCTTTGGAGCAAAGAGAATCCCCTCTGCTTTGTAATATTATTCAAACGCTGAATCATTTAGGCTCTCATTGAAAATGACTGATTTCGTGTTAATAAGCTGCTGGTAGTATTTTATACAGCCTGGTGTGTGATCTCCATATCGGAGTGGAAGAATCATTGGACTGTAATGGCTGCCATCTGCCCAATATTCGTTGTGGTGCAGGCATGTCATGGTTGCTATTTCTCAAACTGTTGGGGGATGCATAGGCCTGTAACTAGGGCTACGTGGGACCACTAAAAGAGGGACTTTGGAATATATGCACAATCTATGGACATTTTGGTTTTGACATAAAAAATACAGTACACAATAGTCGCTGTTGGGCATAAAAACCTTGTATCTCTCCATATTCATCTTTTGCCTATAATGACACACCCAAAATAGGGACGGCAGGTTGAAAGGGGTTAAGTCTGTAGGTTTTACAAATATTGAATCAATGAAAAGTTCGCTCACAAGAGTTTGTGACTACACTGGATCTGTAGGAACCATTGTTGTAACCATTTCCTGAAAAGTTTAGGACAGGTTTCCACCCGACAGCAACTATATTCACAAAGTAAAAGACATTTCCATAAATGCTCCACCATGAATTAGTCTGTATAATAGAAAATATGTTGCATCTGTTGCTGGGCTGTCACTGCACGACGAGCCAACACCAATTCCCTGACTGTATGGAACACATCCAAGCAGTGGTTTAAAACTGAAAACGGTTTCACCCCGTCTAGTGATTCCATACGCCGAATGATTCACTTGGAACTTGGATAGTCTCTTGTGGTTGACCTGTGTCTTCAAGGACTACTGTAGCCTCGCTCTGGCAGATTCGACCGGTTTCCAGGCTAGGACTACTATAGCTGTCTGAAAGTTCCATGCATTGTGTATTGGTTTAAGTTCTCCTCCGCAGAACTGTCTCTTATCTAATATGTGAATACAGGAGAGTGTAGGTTACATTAACCACTTGAACCCTAGTCTCCATATTCTGTGGCATATTAGCCGAATTTTCGGCAAAGAGGTTTGGTGTAGAGATTTTGGGAACGTTTTTGGACTTGTAAAATGTAAAATTGGATTTGATGTAAAAGGAGCAATACCACAGTGTAAAAATACTAATAAGTAGCGTAAAAATATCTTGAGATATTTGGTCTAAACATATTCCAGGTTGGGTCTCAGTGGTAGTTGAGAGAGGGTGACCAGGCATTCTTGCTAGGTGCCATTTTAACGGGGTTTACTCATTTCCCTCTGAAGATGACACATTCAGACACATTCCTAGAGTACTTTTTCTACCCAAAGTGCTCATTAGTTTTACTCGCATACCACACACACACATCCTTGAAGAGAAGTCATCACGTATACCCCAGTTATTGTTTAATGAAAGCGAGGGTTTTCAGGAAATTCTCTGCTGGGTAGGGCTGTCACGATTATGTAATTTACAAGTTCTACAAGTTCAAAGAGATTTGCTGAACTTGTAGATCTGCTATTTTTTTAATATATGAACATTCTTTACATGGAAATGATTATGATGATTATGACAATTATGTAAGAAATAATTGCAATTATCTCAAATAATTGCAATTATCTCAAATAATTGCAATTATCTCAAATAATTGCAATTATCTCAAATAATTGCGATTATGTAATAATCGTGACAGGCCTACTGCTCGGTTGGCTGTGGATTGGAACTGTGTTTTTTAGCTTCCTGCTACCGCTTCTGTTTGGAGAAGTGGGCCATGCTCACATGGGTAGCCCACCCCAGCAAGGAGCCTCAACCGCCGCTTTCCTCTCCTGCTCGGGCCATGAATGGGGCTTTCATTGCCCAGTGGCCAGAGAGTGACAGAGTTGATTTACCACTGTTGATCACAAATGAAATAGCAGCCTTGTTTGAAGTAGGTGCTCTTCACTCCCTGCCTAGTCCAGCCTCTCAGACCCCAGCCCTTATTTTGTCCACTGGCCTGGGAGACACCCCCACACCCCACCCCACAAAGGTCAACGGAGCTGTTAACGCGTCCTCGGATATTTTCTTGTGTGTTCTTTCTTTGGGGCTGCAGGGCAAGGCAAGACACTCAGTCAAGGGACCACAAGCTATTCTGACTGGCTGACAACACAAACACAGCCATGCAGAAATGAGGACGGTTTATTTCTTCTGAGCCAACGGCGGAATGTCCCCCCCCCCCCCCCCCCCCCCCCGAAGACAAACCCCTAGCTACTGTAGCAACCACGGCAGATGACATTCTGTAATGTCATCCACAGGGGTTTCCAATCAAGTTTAAAATTATATACTATGGGATATAGTGTGTGTGTGTGTGTGTGTGTGTGTAATGTATAATATTTCCATATGCGTGTGAATAAACCTTTATATATTTTTGATATCCACTCTGTGAACGTTGTCTTCTCAGTAGCAGGACAAAGGACGGATAATTAGTTACGTTATCTCGCCCTCCCTTGGTAAAAAATTGGCTTAGACAGACAAGCAGATTTGTGTTGGTATTCATGTATACCGTTTCATCGTCTGCGACGAAGTTCGTTGCTGAGCTTCTCTTTTGAGATGAGCTGGAGAGCATAATCCCGGCTGAACACTGTAATTGACTGCGGTGCAGTCTGACAGCCAGGCAAATTACAGGTCTACGGTGTCTGTATCTATAACACCTTAGGTGCTGCTCTGCAGTAACATGACACTATACATGGAGGAGAAACCTGGCTGGCCACTTTCGCACCCGCTGCCCTCCCGACTTCTGAAGCCTGATTTATACACTCTGTTGTTGTCGGTGTTGTCAGTGTTAACGCGCTGAAAATAGCCACTGTACAAGCTCAGAAGGCATCGCATCATGGCGCGTTGTGAGCTGGTAGATCCGCTATTTTCGACGTGCAACAAAGTATGAATTAAGCATTAGGTGATCTCCCTTGGTATGTGGCATGCCCCTGCTAACGTTTTACGGAATGAAAATTGGTATTGCCGGTATTTTGGTGCTGGTGCTTTAGCTTAAGAGTGAGACTTCACTTGTCAGCTTCTGCTTTAATTGAGGGGTGTTTTGAATAGGATTTAATGTCATTTGAGGTCAAATTGAGTATGTGGGATTCATTGGCCCTTGGCCGGTGTTTTCTGCTGTAGGAGTGCAATTTGGGTTTCTTATCCCAGTCCTTCTCAAACATTTTAGCCCTGGACCCCCATCTGAAAATATTGTGTGCCATGGGCCCCCATAAGAGAAGAGTTGTGTTAAAAATGTTCAGAACCGTTCCAGATTTTTCAAAATGTTTTGAAAATGGCAGATCTGCTATTTTCGAATAGCCGCGGTATAAAACAGGGTTCAAGTGGTTATACTTTTCCTAATTTTTCTGGGGACTCCCTGAAACACCCTCAAGGACCCCCGGGGGTCCATGCACCCCACTTTGAGAACCAGTGTCCTATCCCACTCTTGCCTCTCAACTGGCATGTCACGGATAACTTTGCAAGTACCTAGCTTTTACCGCAAACTTGCAGAGCATTCCACTGAGCTGAACCTTTTTCCTTTTTTTCTTTTTCCTTTTCCTTTTTTAAATCTGTTGTGTGGACATTCTGGCAAACGTAAATGGTTCCAGACATTTTCTGTACACCGTGTGCCGGTAGCAGATAATGGGTTTATTTGAAGTGACTCGATGGCAAATAAAACATGATTGGTAACGCTAGACTGAGTGCATTTACTGCGTAGGTGAACAGAAGCATGTGCTGGCGATATGGCTAAGTGAGGTCGCTGAGAGGTCAGGTGACGTAATGGCAAACAAAAACATAAAGTGAAGTCGGGAAGACTGGAGCAGTGGTTCTCAAACTTTTTCATGTCAAGGAATTTATGTTTTAGGCCGCAGACCCCCCATCTGAAAAGAGGAGGTTTGAGGTGTTAAAAGTTGGCAAAGTTATGAAAATTGTTTTTTAATTATTCACGATTTTTCACATAATATTTTTGAAAATAGCTGATCTACAAGCTATTTTTATGGGTAAGTGGTTACACTGATTTTTATGCTATATTCACTAATTTTGCTGGAGACCCCTTGGAACCCCCCCAAGGACACCTGGGGGTCCCCGGACCCCACTTTGAGAAAGAAAAGCAAACATTAGAATTGACAATTGACAAAATAGTTTGGATTGTACACACATTTGGTGAGTTAACCCATTAAAACCGGGAAAATATCTGTGTCACTTTAGATTTCTTTGGCTATTCAAAAATAGCATCTCTGCTATTTTTGAAAAATCATGAAAATTTGTGCAAATCTTTGAATACATATTTCTTTTAAAGCCAACATTTTTAACTCAAATCTTTGCTTCTGGGGGTCCCTGGAATAAAATATTTTGAGAGGGGGGGGGGGGGGGGATCCGTGGCCAAATACATATCATTTGGGAAAATTAGCAGATATACAAGCTCACAGCTTGTGTATCTGCTATTTTTGAGCATTTTTGAAAAATCTTGAAAGTGTGGTAACTACTGATTTAGAAGGCATTTCTAGAATCTGCCTCAGGTCTTAATGTTTAATGAGTTAAGACAGGCACTTGTAGCTGAGCAATGCACTGTTGGGATTCAATGATACGGGCATGTTTAGCACAGTGCGCACACAATCACTGTAATCAGTATAGTTTTTAGAACTATATTTGCATATGACAAGCTTATTATAGCCCAATATCACAAAGCATGTCCCAAAGGGCTGCACACAACAAAAATAAATAAGTATCTAGCTAAAAAAATAAAATACGCAAGAATGCAATGCATATAAAAGCAAAATAAATCACATATGAAACAAACAAAACTGTGACGGCAATGTTACAAAGATTGACATTGCCCAGGCTATTTGCTGTGAAACTGCATATCGTTGCTGTCGGGCAGAAACCTTGTATCTCCATATCTCTACTTGTAACTCTGTAAATTAATACCCTACTTCATCATACAGTGTTGCGCAAAAGTAGTGAAAATTGCAGATCTACAAGTAATCGGCTATTTTCACTGTTTTTAAATGTTTTTAAGATAATATTTAAAAAAGGAACGGTTTTGGACATACAAGGTTTGCCACCCCTGACTTTACCCCAAAAGAAACAAAGATATACTGGTGAATGGATACTTTGGAATGGATAAAGCTCATTCAATTTATCTACTCCCAGAATATTTATATTTTGTGGGTTATATTTGATTTGTATACTGTTAAACTGGCTGAAAGAATGTCATCACTCTTTTACTGCAGCTGTAGATTTGTATTGGGAATTTCTCCACTTGGACGAACTTTCCAGTCGTCTGTGCAGCTGTACTCGATCAAGAACCTCCGTGATATATTGGGACAGCTAGCTCAGAATAGTACTCCATTGTTGGATAAGTGGAAGCGCACACATATAGTACGGCCAGGTGTGACCAGGTGTGCCTCACGAGTTGATCTCATGTCAGAACTTCCTTCATTCAGACAGAAGTGCATCTCGAGCACAAAACCTGGTTTCATTGGCTGTTTAATAAAACACTCATCATCTGCGCTGGGAGCTCTGCAATGTTTCGCATAAATCATCTTTTGATGGATGTATTCCCCTGCGAGCCTTATCCTCCTTCCTGCTGCAGGTGGTTTGATAAGACTATTAGATTGCACACTAATCCCAGCGGAGCTGAGGGGCCGCTGTCTTTGAGCGGTATTCCGCTGTCTGTGTTCAGTTAAGACCACAACAGGTCCAACTGGTAAGACTCGGTCGAAGCCGTTTGAAATTTCGTCACGCGAGGCACGTTGGGGCAAGTGATGTCTTCATGTGTCATTGTCTACGGTAGAAACCAAATTAATTGTGTAATTGTTTTTCAGCGTCTCGTCGGCAGTGCTCTGCTCGTCAACCAGTGTTACAGGGACAAAGATTGACCATAAAATCTAGTTGCCAATGTCAAAAAAAAGGACTTGCTTCACTTGCAAAAGCTGCCTGTACAGTTGAAAGAGTGACTTGGTTGGAATCAGTCCTGCACTGTGGTTTCTTTTGTGTCGAAACGGTTTGATGAATCCCATTTGTCCACACAGAGTGAAATGCAACATGCTACTATTCTTATGGACATAATCAAACAAATGTGACGTATCGCTATGAAATATGACAGTTATGTTAGATTCAAATTATGAAAGGAGTATAGCCTTAAGAAATGGCTGTTGTAGAACATTGGAGTTGAATCCCGTCCACCAGTACTTGTGTTTAGGGAAGGAGGTTCTCTTTATGTTTTGGAGCTGAGACCTCTGCAGCTGTCGAGCAGACGTTTGCTGAACGTTGAGAGCCCGAGGAGAGAGAGGGGAACAAGGCTTGGGTTTCTGTTTTCTTTTTGGATCCCATGACT
Organism: Gymnoscopelus microlampas; assembly: GCF_963454915.1. NCBI lineage: Eukaryota > Metazoa > Chordata > Actinopteri > Myctophiformes > Myctophidae > Gymnoscopelus > Gymnoscopelus microlampas. The sequence continues at coordinate 32,831,718 of NC_139955.1, forward strand.
TAAGACGATGTCTCTCAAAGAACGTGGCGGCGAGGTTGAGGCACTGCCGGTTTCTAAAAAAATCCTGCTTGATCGGCCAGAACCTGTAGTAAACGCCCTCCAGTTGCATGCACACATGCGCATACACCCATGCTTCGTTTTGTCATCTAGAAATTAATCTAGAAGGCAAACAGTCCCTCTTTGTGCGCTGGTGCTCTGTCTCTCATGGCTGGTATCCAGTTCCATAACGAGCAGCAGCTGGCTCAGAGGCCTGCATCCCTCGCCCTGATGAATGTGTCATTTGTTGCTTGTTTAGCAAGTCACTTTATACAGCCTCTTCAGCCATTCACATAACATAACACACAAATATGCGCATGCTCACAACACTGAGCAAAAGTTACTGCATTGCAATTATTCTGCCCTTGTAGTTGTGCGTCTTGTGTAAAAATAGGTTCAAGATTCTGCTGTGTATGTTGGGTTTTCAGTTAGAAAGTAAATCATTTCGAAGAATATTGTTGGTTAGTAAGACTTGTAGTATTTCATTGTAGTCCCTTCACACTGATGCGACTGAACAGCTATAAGAATGATACTTCTGGTTGCCTTTGCCCCACAGCTGTTGCACGGCTTTCACTGCCCTCTCACTACAATAGGAGCAATAATGCAAGGGCTGCACTACTGAGATCCAAGCCTTATGAAGTGATGTCTGCGATGACTCAAGTGGAAATTGTAGGTCATCTCCCTCCATTCACTATAATTGAAAGAAGTAGTCCTTTCCCGGCTTATTCAGATTGAACGCCCTAATTCCTTATGCAGTTCTTGCTTTTGACTTTCTCCTGGCCCCATGAAGTTGATTCAAAAACTTCTATTATTTTTTTCTTTTCTTTTTTTCCCCCCTCAACCATACTCTTCATTTTGTGATGGCTGCAGTCAAATCTGTCTCCCTTCTGCCTCCTCCAGATTTCCTAGTCACTGTGTCTTCATAATTGGCATGTCAGCAGCTGTGGAATTTAGAAGAAACCGTGATCATTAAACTACAGCACAACACACCCCCCCCCCCCTCCCATATTCTCAACGGTGTTAGAGCTCTGTAATGTCCATGCTGTTGGTCAGACTCCCCCTGAGCATAGGACAAATCTAAATTGACAAACTTTAAAAAATGAAATGTCATGCTACTGTCAAATTCACTTGCTGGGTGCAAATAGCTGTTCTTTCAAAGTTGTTATGCACCCTTTCCCCTCTTAGCGGCCTCTTCCCCCCCTCTCAGTGTATGTATTTCCTGTCCCAGCTGGAACTGTTCCAGAATTTCCAATGAAGGTCTGGGAACAGTCAGTGAGGAAGAGTCAGTGATGGAATACTTAACTTTATTATTATTATTTGTATGCCTTTACTTGTTTTTTCTTGGTCAATTTGTAAGTACTTCCTCATAGCTCTTTTCCCATAGCAGAATCAGAGAACAGAGCAGATCTCTGGCATCATATTACATTAGTCACATCCATCACAAAGTATTGATCCCAGCGTCCACGAGGTACCAAAGGTTTTGGAATGTAAAAGTAATATGTGCTTGAACATTTGCCTAATCTATCTTGTACTTGCTGACTTGAACAAAACTCAACATTAGTGGTATTCCATTACCGCTTTCTCCTTTTGCCCGTCTTAATTACTTTCATTTCCACAGTGTGTGTCTTATCCCTGTGTCTAATTCCCATGATGTCAGCGCCTCCTCCTGTTTCACTGCACCTGGAGGTGGGGCTGGGAGCTAGAGCAGCAGGGCATTGAGTCTGGGAGACAGGGGAAGTGGAAAGTGAACACTGCTGCTCAGAACAAGTTCAAGTTTCCTTTAAAAAAAAAGAAAAAGGGGGAAAAAGGAGGGGGGGATATTGACATGGGTAAAATAAACCGCCAGATAAACAATAATCCACAACAACAAAAAAGATGAACCGAATTTCTGTCTGATACTACTGCACCTTAATGGCACTAGGGATTAATTAAAACTTTAGTGAACAACACTAAATTAAAACTTAGTGTTCAGGTTTAATTTCTCTCATGGTTTACTGAACATATTAACTAGGTGAATCTGTTTGTTTTTCTGTGCTTTACTTTGATAATGTAATATTAAATACAGAATCAAAGCAGTTCTTAGTAATGATTTAATGACCATGTGCCTTGCAAGATAAGTGTCACTGCTACACTGTCTACCTTGTGGTAAATTATGCCTTTGGCAAGGAATTTAAGAATTTCAGTTTGTGATTATTTGTAAAAAACAAAAACACATTTGACCATGAATCCTTGTGCAAGATATGAATACCATTATATAATTTCCATGTTTTTAATATCCCCTTTTTATGATTGTGGGATTTAGGACATATTTTTGGCATGTGTGGGGGTTGGAGTGAGTAGAGGTGTGCTTGATTGATCTTGTGAGACAGACATAAAGGGTGAACATATAAGGCCTACCTCTTGGAAGAGAAAAACCACTGCACCTGTTTCTCCCTGTCTGTTATCTAAGCTGTCAGAACCTGCCTGGAATCTCACAGGTTGTATTTTCCTTTAACCCATTAAGACCTGAGGCCGATTCTACAAATGACTTCTAAATCAGTAGTTCTCAGACCTTTTCGTGTCAAGGACCCCCAAATCGATATATATATATATATATATTTATGGCCGTGCCCCCCCCCCCCCATCTGAAAATGTTTTGTGCCAGGGGCCCCCAGAAGAGAAGTGAAGCGCTGTGAGCTTGTATATCTACTATTTTTGAGAACCACTGTTCTAAATCCTAAGAGTTTTCTGAAAAAAGTATGTTGCTATTTATATATAGCTAAAATCTAAAATGACACGGATGCTTTCCCGGTTTGAATGGGTTAAAGTAGTACACAATAGATTGGGGGGGATGTTTCTCATTTCTCTGCAGGTGTGGTTCCCATTTTCCCTCGCATGGAATACGATTTCATAGCCTTCTTTTTTTTTTTTACCCACACAATATAAGTTGAACCGAGAGAACTGTGCCTAAGGCATAGTGACGATGTGTGATTCATAGTCTGCGGAGCCAAATATTGTTATATAATTCATGCAATCTTAAAGGTTTCTCTCCAAGATGGATGTTTTTTGCTGTGATTCGAAGCATTCTCTTCTTGCCAGAGGCTCTGCCCAGTACATTTAACTGCCAATGTTTTTCTTAAGAGGTGTCTTGATTTAAAAAAAAATGCATGTTGACTACTTTTTAGACTTGGCAATGTGAAAGTAGACCATATTCTTTCCAGGAAAACAGGTTTTAAAGTGCAAGATCTGACTGAGCAATTAGATAAGAAGGCACAGTAACAACTCATTTTCCCACAGCTGGACACCTGTTAGTCATTGAGAAATATGTCAATAACATCACGGGAGTCTGCATGGACTTCCTTCTTTTTTTTTGTTCTTCTTTTTTTTTTCTAAGCCTGAGAGAGCCATGGGAACTTTAAGTAAAAGTATGCACAAACACTCCCCCTGCCCTGGGGTCCACACAGACGATGCAAACCATGAGCAAATTGTGTCAGCATGGAGAAAGGCTCTTTTCTCTGCCTATTAGTGAAAAAGAGGCCATTAGATGGCCATTTCTCCTCTGCCCGGGAGAGGAATCCCAACATTAACGATCATGAATTAAGACCCATGGTGGTATTATTATTTCTTTTTTCCCCAAAAATAAGATTTATAAAGGTCTACACTGGGAGCATGTTGTCTCATAATGAGTGAGGCACTTGAGAGATCTTTTTTTTACAGGCCATTGATGTGCTTACAAGCATGGAAATGATGGCTCCCCTGTTCTCACTTCGGTTTGATTGGTGCACTCTGCAGCACTGCCTGTGTTCCTTTTGAGCGATGCTAGTGTGATGTATCACAGCCTGATACTGTTTACCACGACCCCAGTTGGTTATTTACACCTTTATAGTTGCATGTGTTTTATTTTTCATGTCACTGAGGTGACGTGAGAAGGAGGTAATGATGCAAACGTTTCATATGCATCACAACGGTATTGCAATCCAAACTGAAATAACCCATTAAAAAAGGGAAAGCATAAGCGTCATTTTAGATTTGAGCTATATATATATATATATATATATATATATATATATATATATATATATATATAGCACATTGGTTGGCTATAAAAACAATTGCAGATATACAAGCTCATAGCACGCCACTTTGTGCTATGAGCTTGTAGATCTGCTATCTTTGGAAAATAGTGAAAATATATGCAAATTGCAAATCTTTGAATATCTATTTTTAAAGCATTTTTAAAAAATGTACTCAAATCTTTGCTTCTTGGGGTCCCTGGAAGAAAACATTTTCAGATGGGGGTTCGTGGCCAAATACATGTAATTTTGGTGGTCCTTGACATGAAAAAGTTGGAGCAGCACAGATATAGCAACATAGGTTTTTCAGAAAACTGTTAGGATTTAGAAGACATTTGTAGAATCGGCCTCAGGTTTTAATGGGATAAACAAAAATATGTGCCTGAAGCAATTTCTCTCGATTTCTGAACATGTTAACTTTTTGTGTGAAGTCCTCTTGGATGAAACACAATTTAGTTCACCCATTATTATCTTGGTTCTGCTCAATATCCTCTCAGAAAGGTAGGCTTAAACGAGTTAGCCAAAGGTGAAGGATTATTAGGGGGGAATGGTGACTGTGATCTCATGGCTAGTCTTAAGTTCTGTTCAGTATGATTCAGATTCTAAGGCATTGTAGGGGGAACCACTGTTTTTCCTTCAATCATTGTTGCCAGCATCCTCACTCAACCATTTTAACCCAGTAATTTATTTATGTTGCATATACATGACCATATATTTGTACATATCTGTTAAAAATGACACAGAAACACTCAAGAGCTTATTTCTATTGTTGTCCTTGGGAGTGCAAATGATCAACAATCAATGGATTGTTGATGTTTTCTTTATTGCATGCATCTGTACTGCACTAGCATGGTTATTTATGAGTGCATCTTGAATTGACCTTTTTAAATCTGTATATGATCTCGCTACGGTGTTTAAAAACCCAGTAAAACCGGGAAAGCATCTGTGTCACTTCCGATTTTTGTGTTGGCTATTCAAAAATAGCAGATATACAAGCTTGTACATCTGCTGTTTATGAACATTTTTGAAAACTCTTGAAAGTGTGAGAACCACTGATTTTAGAAGGCTTTTGTAGAATCGGCCTAAAGTCTCAATGGGTTAAACCCACACATCTAACGAGCTCTTTACTCTTCCCGCAGGTTTCCGCAAGATCAGCCTGGACGACCTGCGCAAGGCCTACATCGTCAAGGACGTCCAGCAGTACATCCTCCACCGGCTGGACCAGGAGGAGGCCCTGCGGCAGCACCTCACCAAGGAGACCGCCGAGATGCTCAACCAGCTTCACATCAAGAGCAGTGGCTGTTTCCTCTACCTGGAGCGCGTGCTGGACGGCGTGGTGGAGAACTTCATCATGCTGCGCGAGATCCGCGACATCCCTGGCACGCTCAACGGCCTCTACCTGTGGCTCTGCCAGCGGCTGTTCGTCCGGAAGCAGTTTGCCAAGGTCCAGCCCATCCTCAACGTGATCCTGGCCGCCTGCAGGCCTCTCACGGTCAAGGAGCTCTACCACGCGGTCTGGACCAAAAACATGACTCTCACCATGGAGGAGTTTCAGAAGAAGATGGACATTCTCGCCAAGCTGTTAGTGGACGGCCTCGGAAGCACTAAGATCCTCTTTCACTACAGTTTTGCAGAGTGGCTGCTGGATGTTAAGCACTGCACCCAGAAATACCTGTGCAACGCAGCGGAGGGCCACAGGATGCTGGCAATGAGTTACACTTGCCGGGCCAAGCAGCTCAAACCACTGGAAGTACAGGAATTTGCCCTGCATCTTGTCAACTCCAATTTGCAGATTGAGCCGTTTAATCTAGCTCTTTGGATGGTATGGAACGGAACTCCTGCTAAGGACTCTCTAAGCACCTCTATACCAAAAGAACAGGAGGTGCTTCAGCTTCTGGTCAAAGCTGGTGCTCATGTGAACAATGAGGATGATCACGCGTCTTGTATCGTACAGCAGGCGTTGGAGAGAGAGGACTCGATTCGGACATTACTTGACAACGGGGCCTCTGTTAACCAGTGCGACTCTAACGGAAGAACCCTGTTGGCCAATGCTGCATACAGTGGAAACCTTGACGTGGTGAACTTGCTCATATCGAGAGGGGCAAACATGGAGCTTGAGGACAACCATGGCCAGACGGCACTTACTCTGGCAGCAAGGCAGGGCCACACCAAGGTAGTCAACTGCCTTATCGGCTGTGAGGCCAATATAAATCACACGGATCATGATGGCTGGACGGCCCTGCGCTCGGCGGCATGGGGCGGACATTCGGAAGTGGTGTCCGCCCTCCTCTACGCTGGCGGTAAAGTGGACTGTGCAGATGCAGACAGCAGAACTGCTCTGAGGGCTGCCGCGTGGGGAGGTCACGAGGATATCGTGTTGAATCTCCTCCAGCACGGCGCCGAGGTCAACAAAGCGGACAATGAAGGAAGAACGGCGCTCATCGCGGCGGCCTACATGGGACACAGGGAGATTGTTGAGCACCTCCTGGACCATGGGGCAGAGGTCAACCACGAGGACGTGGATGGGCGCACTGCCCTGTCGGTCGCCGCTCTCTGTGTGCCGGCCAGCAAAGGCCACGCTTCGGTGGTGAGCCTCCTGATCGACAGAGGAGCGGAGGTCGACCACTGTGACAAAGACTGCATGACGCCGCTGCTCGTGGCTGGCTATGAAGGACACGTGGACGTAGTTGACCTGCTTCTGGAAGGCGGGGCCGACGTGGACCACACGGACAACAATGGGCGTACGCCTCTTCTCGCTGCCGCCTCCATGGGCCACGCCTCTGTGGTCAACACACTGCTGTTCTGGGGGGCCGCTGTTGACAGCATCGACAGCGAGGGGAGGACCGTCCTGAGCATCGCTTCGGCTCAGGGAAACGTGGAGGTGGTCCGCACTCTGCTGGACAGAGGCCTGGACGAGAACCACAGGGACGATGCAGGCTGGACTCCGTTACACATGGCCTCCTTCGAGGGCCACCGGCAAGTGTGTGACGCCCTCCTTGAGCAAGGAGCCCGCTGTTCCGAGGTAGACAACGATGGCAGAATACCCTTGATATTATCAGCACAGGAGGGACATTACGACTGCGTTCATATTCTCCTGGAAAATAAGTCTTGCATTGACCAGAGGGGATACGATGGGAGGAATGCTATCAGGGTGGCCGCATTGGAAGGTCACAGGGACATTGTGGAACTGTTACTAAGTCACGGGGCTGACATAGACTACAAAGACGCAGATGGGCGACCAACGCTCTACATATTGGCACTTGAAAACCAGCTGGCAATGGCGGAGTATTTCCTGGAAAACGGGGCGAATGTGGAAGCCAGCGACACTGAGGGCAGGACGGCCCTTCACGTGTCCTGCTGGCAGGGGCATGTCGAAATGGTCCGACTGCTGATAAACTATCATGCTGACGTGAACTCCTGTGACAATGAGAAGCGCTCAGCTCTCCAGTCTGCTGCTTGGCAAGGCCACACGAAAGTTGTACAGTTTTTGATAGACAACAGTACACGTGTGGACCACACGTGTAACCAGGGTGCGACGGCACTGGGCATAGCGGCTCAGGAGGGTCACATCGATGTTGTCCAGCTACTCCTAGAGCAAGGTGCCGACCCCAACCACGCTGACCAGTTTGGACGCACCGCAATGAGAGTGGCGGCAAAAGGTGGCCACTCTATGATCATAAAACTCCTAGAGAAATACGGGGCCTCGACTCTAAATGGCTGTAACCCGTCCCCTGTTCATACCTTGGAGGAGAAAACGCCACTGTCCGTAACGGGCAAAATGCAGTCTCTGACCATCAAGTCAAACAGCTCTGGCAGCACGGGAGCTGGAGACATGCAGTCGTCTAGACGAGGCCAGCCCAACGGACCTGTCCATGCTTTCAGCTCCCCATCGGAGTCTCCCGACTCCACAGTGGACAGACAGAAATCCTCCCTCTCCAACAATTCTCTCAAAAGCTCAAAGAACTCCTCCCTGCGAACCACCTCGTCTACGGCCACTGCACAGACCGTGCCCATAGACAGCTTTCATGGCATGACCTTCACAGAGCAGATCCAGCAGCACTCTCTTCCACGCACCCGGAGTAGGCAGTCCATCGTATCGCCTTCCTCCACCACCAAGTCCATCGGCCAGCTGCAGCCGGCGTCTCCCTCCACTGACTTTGACTGGACCCAGTTAAAACCCAGTCTCAAGTCGACAAAGGGAAGCAAGGTCGGAAACGGGACGTCGAACAGCAAAGGGACATCGGGAGACAAGAAAAAGCTCAAGAACAGCGGATCGAGCCAGGGTCAGGTGTTGGAGTATGAAATGACCCAGTTCGACAAGAGGATCGCCCTCAACAAGGCGGTCGCGAACATTGCAGTAAAGGATCCTCACTGTAAGATCATGATCGACAGTTCGGCCACCCAGCCGGAGGGGGGGCCGGGCCACGACCAGCTCTTCATCCAGCAGCAGAGCTGTGCAGAGAAGAAGAGGAACGGCATCATGACCAACCCCAATTACCACCTGGGCAATCAGGTATTCCTGGGAAGGGTCTCTGTGCCTCGGTCCGTCCAGAACCGAGGCCACCAGGATGTTCTAGAGAACTATCCCATTGGGGAGACAGAACTAAGCCTTAAACAAGCCCTTAAATTGCAGATTGAAGGATCAGACCCTGGGTTTAACTACAAAAAGGAGACTCCATTATAGCCGGTAATAATGAATAGACTTTCAAACTAATCCAACACTATATGCTCTCATTGAAATGCATCCTACACTCAGTATTCGTCTCAACAGCCAGCGATTCCTTAGCTTTTCTGTTCATTTACACTGATAAATATGCAGAGCTTAGGGTTCGACTCAAGGACTTGCTTAGCTGTTGCAGTCAAGAGAGAGCTGTCATCTATTGGATATCACCAGACTTGTGCATGATGGATGCATTTGGAGGAATGCCTCAATCTGGCCAAGAGAACAGTTTTTCAACAAAGCATTAATCTAAACCATTCCTATACCATTTCAGATGTCTTGAATGCCATTCGTCATGCAGACATTGGAGGGAATGTGCCAAAGTGACTATTTTCATCTGCATAGTAAAAAATGTAAAACTATTTTCTTTTTCCACACGCCAGTGGGACACCTCAAATAGAAAAACAAAACAAACCCTAGGGAAGATTGTCAATTGCTGCATAAGGCTTAAAAGGAACTGATACTTTGATGTGCCTACATCTGTTACAGCCTTCTCATGCACACTATCATTTTTAATTTAATGTATTGATATTTAATGAAACAGTGTATGCACTTTGTAAAGAGAGAAAAAACAGACATGCATTTGTACCGTTTGCTCCATACCACTCCCCCCACCCTATGTTTTATTCAAACCAACTGTTCAAAAGAAACATACCAATGCTTGTTTTTTTTTATTTTTATTTTTTTTATATTACATGTGCTGTTTGTTTTGTTTGCAGTCGTTTTTGTGTTCACACTGACAGCAATGTACCACTAGGTACATTGTCGCATAAAACCAGAAGACATCAAGGTGACTGACACCGTGATATACAGATATGTAAACATGCGTGCATTGATACTCTGCCTTTCTAGAGACCCCAAATAATCTGTGTTTAACCTTGATCAGTGTGCTAAACATATGTTGTGTGTAATATGTTAATAGCTATGGCAATTTGCTCCTCCAGTGTGTGTGTATATATATACAGTATATAGACTACGTATACTGTATATATACATACAAGCATATTTATTTTTTGGAAAAGAAGCCACTTTTGCTACTTTTTGTGTTGTATGCTCTACCATGGTGCTGTGTTCAAAGGTTGCCTGCAGTTATTATGGATTCTTAATTTTTTGTTATCACTATGTGCATTGTGTATTATTACAGATATGAGAGTGAGGGGGCAGTACATTGAAAATGTTATAAACCCGTGATTTCATTTTGTCCCTATGGGATTTGTTTTTCCAGCTGTTTTTTTATTTTTATTTTTTGTGCGTGTTATTATTTGTGCGTTTTAAAATATTTAAATAACCCATCGTGTGCTGTTCTGCAACGGAGTCTGGTGCTAAATGCAGTGGTTTCAAGTGAGCGCAGTGATTAAACAAATGCATCGGCTGTCAGTTACATAATAACCTATCACAAACAATGCAAGAAACAAAATTCAAAGCTTTGTTTCCCTTTTATCAGTGTCATGTGGGCAGTATGTTCTATTTTCCACTGGTCTCTTGTTGGGGTGGCATGATGCAAACCGGCGCAACGGGGCTTTACGGCCATTGAGACAACTTAAGCCTGATTTATACTTAGTTGCACGCTGGTGTTGCATGCCGTAAATAGCAGATATACAAGCTCACAACGCATCACATTCGTGACCCGATGTGAGCTTGTAGATCTGCTATTTACTGAGCACGACACCGGCACGCAACTAAGTATAGCTGAGGCTTTGCAGGCTTCAATATAATATCGTAGTTTGAAAGCGGTGTCTTAAAATGTGTCCTTGTCGAGCCAAAATTGTATCCCACTGGCCCCCCCTCCCCTTTCTGGGTATAGCTGACTGCATAGGAGTTCAATTGGACCTACAGTAAACCTTGCTTAAGAACTGTGTATGTGGTGGGGGGGGCGGGGATTTGACTGTATGACGCTAGCTTAGAACATCAGAAACATCTGTTTCTCATGAACTGTGTGGAGCTGCGTTAGCATTTACAGGCTGTGTCATATTTTTGCAGGCTTTTCTTAATGTTAACAGTGAGCTATTTTCATGCAGAGAGCGAGTGGAGGGGAGAAGGAAAGCAATGGCATGCACAAACACTTAAAGCCCTTGGTCAAAGCTCTTAGCTCCCTCAGTGCAACAGCAGCTCGGTGTGTATGGCGTTGCTGTCCGGACAGAAACCTCTTATCTCCATATTTTAATGTTTTTTTCCCCCTGCAAATTAATGCCCTACTGCGTCATACTACTGTGTCCCACAACATTTTTAAATCTACAAGCTCAAAGTGTGTCGTGATGACACATTTTGAGGTTGTAGATCGGCAATATTTTTGCTATTTGAATCCTGAAAAGTAACAGTTTTGGACATATGAGGTTTCCACCCGACAGCGACGATGGCTTGAAGGTTCATTGGAAGGTTTGGATTGGATTCTAGAAGAACTGTTGGAAATCATCATAAGCTGTCTTGTGCAGTTTATAGTTTGTTTTGCTTGTGTTTTTGTCTTGTCACGTTTCACTTATTTGTCAACAAATTGGATTGTAAATAGCTTAACTTGTACATTAAACGTTCAGTTAAAAGAATTCCTGTACTATATGAAGTGGAATTTTCTGATGTATATTAAAGTGCTTAATAAACATATTTGCTTTACTGCTGGAAAATGATTACGTCTTTTGCTGCTTTATTCATGCGTTGGGGACATTGGAGTTAAAGATACATTCAACTTATACAACTAGTGTCATCACACTTGTTAGGTAAGCTTGAATGTTTGCCCATTTTGTTGTGGTCTTTTATGAGTGCTAGATAGAGACTGTTAGACATCTCCCAGACATGATGAATCTAAATGGACAGCAATCATTTATTGCCCTTTTAAGACCAAGCAGAGGTCAATTCACATCAAATACTGTAGCCCTGTGGACAGACTTTTGGCCTCAATCCAGAGGCACTCATCCCATTTTTCCAATAGGGAGTCCCGTCCCCCCAAATCCTTTGTTAGGTCTACATAACTGCAGGCTGCGCTCAGTCTTTCCTCTGCTACTTGGCCGTTTGATGGTAGATGGCCAAACCGGGACACTGCATGCATCACAGCTCTTGGATCAAACTGAAGTGGAACGGGGGATGGTGCCAAGCTCATTCCCCCCCCTCATCGCCCCGGTTCACTCAGTTCATCTGAGCCCTACAGATTGAAATGTACAATGTTGGTCTGCCATGTATGATGTCATATTGTTGAGCCGAAGAATTTCCAGATTGAGAACTATGCATTAAAAAAGTCTCCCAGACTCCCACTTTTTTATGGGGAAATATGTGATGCATGTGATCTGCATGCATTAATATTGTAATATTTTTTTTTAGAAAACTGTCAGTCTTTCTTTAGAAAAACAAATAGGCCTACTGGGATCTATATCTTAAAATGCGCAGAATCTCTTGAGCGTTTATGTGTGTGTGTGTGTGTGTGTGTGTCCCACATAAGATTCAGACTGACGATGCGTATAGGTATAGCTGATGACCCAAAGGAGCTTTTGATTGAATACTTTATTAACAGTTTGCAAATAGTACAGTGGTACGATTATACAATGGTGCTAAAAGGATAACACAAGCCCCAAGGGCCTGTTTCCATTGTGGTCCTGTGTATTCAATTCATCGAGTGATTTGAGTTATTTGCCGTCTGGGACCGATGTCAGTGCTGTGATGTCATGTCGATGACACCAGGGATCTCCATATTTGGGGATCTATAGACATTTTTGGCGAACCGCCAATCCGACCGACTTCCCTCCTTCCTTTAGATGTTAATTGATTAATCCTGTGTATCAATTATTATTTTTTTGCTTCTGTTGACTTTTCAGTTTTTAAAATTTCCCTTGCGTTTTGACCTTCATAACCCCCTATCCCACTTATTTGAAAATTGAAATGTAGGCTATATTTAACTTTGGCTGGCTTTGTGTGCCGATATTGAATGCCGTATATTTCATACCATCAACATCACGTCGCTGTAGGCTACCTTGTCGGAATGCCTGCATTGTTATCCCGTCAGGTGAGTGTGAATGCAAAGCGTCACTTCGTTCACCGGTACCTTCATGACGATGCGTCATGATGGCGCTTATGTAAGAGACGCTAGTATCATTGAAATGCAGCATGCAGTAGCAGTATTTCTTTTACCTGAAATGCATTTTGGGAAGAAGAAAGTAATCCCTTCAGAATCAAACAGCAGAACCAGAAGTTGGATCCTTTATTTGTGAAATCAATCGCCATCTTTATTCGGTGAGTAGGCTAAGCATAGGTTGTGCGTGCGCACACACACACACACACACACACACACACACACACACACACACACACACACACACACACACACATATATATACACATACAGTGCTGTGAAGTAGCCTAACTAAGTACAATTACTTAAGTAAAAGTTTGAGGTATGTTTTACTTTACTGGAGTATTTCCAGTTTTCAGTACTTTTACTTCTACTCCACTACATCTCAAAGTACAATGCAATGATTTGAAAACTTTTGTTACTAGTTACTTGGTAGATTACAAAACATACATTAAAGACGGGGTGCCATGATTTTCAGTGACCCCCCCCCCCCCCAAAACATAATCATCAGGTATTATAGTTATACTAGGAGGAAGATTTTTTTCAAAAAAGGGTACAGAAAGTGTTAAAATTATGTTTTTATGTGGGCACGCCTCCAGTTCATTAAGTATACCTGGTTCTCTAGCCTCGCGTGGCCAGACAATATCACACGACACACTAATCTGCCGAGGGCTAAAGTGCATGCAATTTTGCAAAGGCAGATTCGTCTTGAACCAGGCTACTGGTTCTCACCTCAGCACCTCCTCCACCACCTTAGCACCATAATCAGGGGGAGGGTATATTTGTCTCCGCCAGGCCGAAAGGCATGGCGAGAGAGTATGTTTTACCCCCTGTATGTCTGTCCGTCCGTCCGTCCGTGTGTGTGTGTGTCCTGTCCGTGTGTTACCAGCTAATCTCCGGCACCGTTGGCCTGCTCGCTGCGAAACTGTGCACTCCCTCAATGCCAATTCAGAACCTTTGCCCCAAATATTTCACATGGGCCTGTTATAGCGCCACCAGGAGGCCGATTTGTGCAAAACCCATTTTTTTACGTTACTCCTACAGATTATATCCAAACTTCATGCAAATTGGTACACAGTATCACTATAGTCATGTGATCAACCCGGATCTGCCCGATTTCCCATATTTCATCCTGATTGGCTAAGGTTGGCTTCCAAAGATTGCAGGATTAATCCGTTTTGAACAAAATGCCTCAATTCATGAACGCAGCTTGCAATTTGTGTGAAATCTCACACGCTAGGCCGAGGAAGAAATGCCACCCATTTGACATTGGCCTGTTATAGTGCCACCAGCAGGTCTAATTTAGCAAAACACATTTTTGGAACAAAATGCCTCAAATCATGAATGCAGTGTCCGATTGCCGTGAAAGGCCTAAGAAGAAATGGCACCCTTTTCACATTGGCCTATTATAGCGCCACCAGGAGGCCACAATAACGTACCTGACCTGGCGGAGACCTGTGCTCCGAGGAGCACTTTTTCTAGTTTACTGTGTTTTACTGTTTACTGTCATTAAATGGCTGTTTTTCCATTGGCACGTTTGACCCTCAAGGTTTCAGCCTCTAGGAAGAAACTCAAAATAGTCAGAGAAGACATAAAACACCATAGAAACACCACCAGGAGCCTTAATGAAGTTCTATCAACCTCATAGACACATGAAAAACAGAAAAAGTGCAAAACCATGGCACCACCTCTTTAACCACTTCAGCCCTATACATTTCGCCATTTGAAAATAGCTTGTAGATCTGGTATTTTCTAAAGATTTGTATATATTTCATACATTTGAAAACCTAAAGTACCATTACGTACGTAATGGTACTTTAAGTATATTTCAATGCCAATAAGTTTGTACTTTTACTCAAGTAGCCTACATTTAGAATTCTGGACTTTTACTTGTAACAGAGTATTTCTACATTGCAGTATTGATACTTTTATTTAAGTACTTTTACCACCACTGATTGTTAAACCTTTGTTTTGTAGATGATTTTATAGACCAAGTCTGAACCACGGGTTCTTTTTTATATTTCAGAGATCACTGGGAAAGATTTATTAAAAGCACTTGACTTGGTTGGAGAAAGCTTTAGATGCAGATTCAGCATCAGATTCCAAGTACAATTTGTCCCAAAGGACCTCATCAAACAATTATTTGAAGTCGTTAAATTATTTTTAGTGAATTTGAGACAAGTATAGTCTTTTGATTACATGCCATGTGTTTACTCGCACAGCTGTTTCAACTGAATGACATGATCTGAGATGTCAGTAGTACAGTATTCCAGACATAATGTCACTGTCAAGTTTGTGTTTGTCATAATATTATAGCAGTTTTACCAGTTGCTTTTATAGGTTTGTATATAAGTGGGGACAACTTGCTTCCTTATTCATGAAGTCGACTGTCTGTGGGTGATAGTTTTCGAATATGTCAATACCCATAAAAAGCACTCCTTATCCACCAATATCAGGTCTGTTGCCAAACATGTTTTTATCATCTCGGGCATATATCCAGGATCAGATCAATTTTGAGTTGTAATGACACCAAAATCACCATATATTTATTACAATGGTGATTTAATTTCTTTTAAGCAAAACACACTCAATAGGCTCCAAATTGTGACGCATTCTCACACTCCCAAGACGTCAAACGTCTGACTTCTTGGGACGGACATCCCAAGAAGTCACCCCTTGACTGGAAGGGGGGGCAAATGAGTTACGATTCTGTCCCTATCGGGACATTAACTCGAACGATGCTGAGTCGGCTCAAGCCGACTTAGCCACACTCAGCACGGGACTCGCTCGCCCAACGCCTCGCTCTTCGGTGTCTCTCGTGGCTCAAGTCCGCTTTAGATGTTTTAACCGTTTTCTTTCCGGTCACCCTATTACATCTGGGCTTTGACAACAGCACTTCCGCAATCCATGCATTTTAGAGAGTTAGAGTGTGTTGATTGTACAGAACACTATTTCTAGATTTTTAAAGCACACACATGCAGTGCACTTTGGTAGAGCGAGGTTTGGGTTGTGTTTTACCTTGCCATGATGTACAGTAACGAATATTGGCTCAGATAATCCAAATTTGAAAATTGAAACTGGTCTCAAAGCCACTATTTTATCACACAAATGAATGCAAACAAAGCAGATTCTGACAATGTCTTAACATTACAAACCCCACACTGCTCCCCTCTGCAGATCTGCACATCCAGTCTGGATCTTCTTCCTAATTCAAATAGTAAAATCAACAGGAAGTTTACATTTTTATTTGCCATTAAAACTGGAAAAGCATCTGTGTCATTTTAGATTTGTGCGTTGGCTATTCAAAAATAGCAGATATACAAACTTGTGAACTTGTACATTTGCTATTTTAGATTATTTTTTTTAAACATTTTGAAAGTGTGAGAACTTCTGATTTGGAAGGCATTTGTAGAATCTGCCCCAGGTCTTAATGGGTTAAGAATGTTATATGTGGCCCAGATGGTTGGCGTAAGCGTCTGGGCACCTAGGCTGGTATTCCTCCCTGACAGCGTGTCACAGGTTCGACTCCCGATCTTGACGACCTTTACTGCCTGTCACCCCCCCCCATCTCTATCCCCATTTTCTGTCAGTCTACTGTTCCTATCAATAAAGGCAGAAAAAGCCCCGGACAAATCTTTAAAAAGATAATAATGTTATACGTTGTCAGAATCTGCCTTGTTTGTGTTTGTTTGTGTGCTAAAAGAGGGACTTGAGTCCTATTTCACCAGGTCAGAGAATCCTTTTTTATATTATACATTTTTAATCAATTAACGATATCTCATCAATATTTGCTGACAGTTACATCATGGCAAGGTATAATTACACCGCCCCCTACCATAGTGTATTGTAGCTTTAACTAAACCCGGAGAAGAGAACATTTAAATTCCGTACTGGTTACCTGTTGTTTTTAGGATTGAGGGAGGGCATAAATGTGCCTCAATTCACCCATTCAACTTTGAGCTACCTTGTGTTCAAAGACTATTTATGGTTGTATTATAACAATAAATATATTTCTTTTTTTTTAATTGAATACTTTATTGGTCAGAAATGTAAACGGCATGTGGTACAGTAAGACATTAAAGATAAAAGGACAATACAAAATAGTCCTGGGGACTTGTTTCCATTGTGGTCTTATAGGCTATTCAATTCATCAACATAGCATACAAATGTATTTTCCCCCCTGGTATCAATAATTTAACATTCATGCAATCTGTCATTTTGAAATAATTTGTCCCTAAGTGAATTTCCTCCTGACCTGAGGCATACTTAACAGGTTAACAACACTGTCAATGGTCAGGAAATATTCGTTACATAACACAGAATAATATTGATTCTGAACAGACGTCTATGTACCATGTTGGAAGCATGTGTCCTTGGAATGAGTCCAAGGAATACATTCCCTCTCAACAATAATGAGGAAGCTCCTTCTGTATAGTCCAAGTGCTGCCAAAATGCCCCAGTGTCCCAGTAACCTTTTGTTAGAAAATTGCCCTGCCACGTACGTAATCATTGTGGGCTGTTTCTGAGTAAAGGTCGATGCCTGACAATGCATCTCTGGTGCACTCAGGAACCTTGGGGGATGCTGTGATTAAAACAGCTGAATTATTCCACAACTAGCTTAAAAAAAAAGGCTGAGCATGCAATGAAATTATGAGAATGAAAAGAATGACAGACGTGAAGATAGTTCACGGCTACTGAAAAATGATGACTCATTTTCAACGCTAGCTTGGGACAACCACTGGTGATGAATGGGGTTTAAAACAATGAAAGAGGAGAATTCCAGGAGGCCATGGCACCTAGATTCTCAAATGTTCACTAAATATGATTAAATAGCCAAATAAACCAATATCTACTTTTGATATCATTTGTTAAAGGAAATGCATTTCCACTCAATATTTTGCACTGAAATGTTTACAGCCAAGGTATGTTGAAAGCTTGAGATATGGATGTAGAGTTGTACCTGATGTCTGTTTTTGTCACTTCTTTATTTGATAGTGAAAAGAGAGAAAGAAAAGGGTAGTCATGTAGTTAGCACACATGAGCTGACATTCAGCTCATGGAATGTTGCGGTGAGTTTCGTTGTGATTTATGGCATAGCAATCAGTTGTTTTGCTGTTCAATATTGGCAATAAATCCTCATTGATGTGGCCAAAATGCTGCATCAGAAGGGTGTAACCGTCCCAGTGTGTGATGAGAGAATAGTCTGACCACATACCCTGTAGTCATCAGGCTGTTGAAATAGGGCAGATGGGACCTAGATTACGTTCATTTGGGATGGTTTGCCTGTGCATTCCTGTGGTATTAAGTATATTATTGTTTACCCTATTATTTCACACTAAAATGTACAATTTAGTCATTTGCATCAAACTCTTAATCCAGATTGCCTTTCATGTGAAATCCCATTCAAATCCCATTCACAGAATTTAAGTATTACATAGTTCTTCTATTGTATCCTTTCATTCTCTGATATTTAACTAGGCCTAACTTTAGAGCAATGTTGCCTGTCCTAAAGAGGTTTTGCGTGTGTGTTATTGACTCAGGTTAATAAAGTGTATGCTTTTATTTCATCACTCTGCTGCTGCAAACAATAAAGCACAATTCAGAAAACATACCAAAAAATATTCAACAAATGACAATAAAGGAGATTATTTCTTTCAAGCATGTGATTCAAAGCCAAAGGGATAGGGAGGATCCCAACTACAAAGCATTAGTAATCGACTGCCAGCCATGTGGCTCCCAACCCCCCACCATAATTGCCGGACCCAAGCACACTTCAACCAAAATGAATTCCACAATGATTCTAGTTGTATATGTGTGAATGGGGGTTAAAAAATATTGATAGAAAGATACGTAGCTAAGCTAGATAGAGAGATAGATAGATAGAAAGATGCTTCAGCAATTCTTATGTTTGTCTAAAAGAAGAACCATGTCATGTGTCTGTGGTCCAAAATGTCCCATGAATAGGCTGACCTCTTCCATAGAATCTCAAACAATCACAGCAGACAGGCTGGAGTGTCCCAGGGACTGAATACAACAACTGTGTATCCGTTATAGAGGACACTGGCAGACTGTGAGAGGAGAAACCCTTATTTAAACACTATAAATGAACCGTTATCTGCCAAACACACTGCGATTCTGTTCAGAGGACAAATGAATGCAAGGAATATAGTTTAATCATCTTTCCTCTACAGCTCTTTAATCAGCCCCGCGTATACTACACAGCGGGTTTTTCCCTTGATCTCTCCACATCGCCATGGGCCTATATCATCACTAATGTATGTACACCCACAGCATACGCACAGCGTATATCGCTCACAGACACAAAGACTAACAGGAACAAGGCCCCCACACCCCTCGCACAGAGAGAGGGGGGCGCTAAGTTGGCCCCCCTGCAGTGTCAACCTGCCTTGCTAGCGGGAGCTAATTGATGCAGAGTGCTAACAAGTCAAGCCTCTTTTTCATCTGGGCGGCCATGGGGCGAGAGAGAAGGAAGGACTGAAGGAGTTGGTTTGACGTCCTGGTGGGGGAGGGGAGGAGATGAGAGGTGCAGATAGGAGAGGAGAGAGGAGGGAATGAGACAGCCAGGGACCTATACTCCCCCCCCCCCCCCAGTCCCATCCACACACTGTCATGAAATATGTATGGTCCCCGCCCCTCAGCCATGGCCAGAATTGATCACAGGGCGCTATTAACTGGTGTGTACACACCCCCGTTTGACTGCACCTGAGGACTCCTGCCATCACATCTTTTCTTATAGCTTAAAATGTTCTCTCTTTTTTTTAAATCAATTAGCATTTTTATGGCTTTTCTGTTGTTGTTTTTTTTTGCCTCATTCAATCACGTTTGCAAAATACATCTAGGAGCCTTTAAAATAAGTAGAATGTCATTGTACTTGACAGCTTAATACATTTTTAAAAAATCCAAAACGATCTACCTGCAGTTACAGTATATATTGTTTCTGAGATGGATTGACATACAGCCCACAACAATGTAAAAGGGCTAGGAAATACTGAACTAAAACTTGCAATCAGCTAAAAGAATGCCTTTTATCCAGCAAAACTCATGTTAAGTGAAGTGGGATGTACTTGCTTCAGTGCAACATCACACCCCATTATAATGGATTCACTCCTTCACACATTCACCGGTTGCACAGATTTATAGCTTGATTAAAATAGCACTGTTGCCATCTCCATAAATTACGTACAATGGCATGTGCGCACCGCCATGTTTCTGATGCTTTGATGCTCTAGCCAGGCTAAAATGCTTCAACAAAAATAGAACTGGTTACTGGCAAGGCCGTCGTGTGATATTGTGCAATGTCTCTGAACCATGATGGACCCGATATCATGTGACACTAATGCACAGAGACAGGTTAAATGGCTGGAATTGCCTTGCAGATTGCATGTCTCCTGAACAATCAATGAGGTAGGTTCCAACAAGGACCCAGCGGGGTGGAAATGGGATGAATTGAATTTTTTGCCTCCAAATGGCAAAATGCAGGCTGTCACGATCGTGAAATTGGGTGTCGCACCGCAACGCCTTGTGTGCTTGTAGATGATTGATTGATTGAATACTTTATTAGTCAAAAAATGTAAACAGCACGTGGTACAAGATTCAGACATTAAAGCTAAAAAGATAACACAAAAAGGTCCTGGGGACTTGTTTCCATTGTGGTCCTATGCATTCAATTAATCAACATACTGTAGCATAAAAATAACACAATAATACTGATCTACTATTTTGATATCACCCTTTGATATCACCCTTTCTATTCCTCATGTTAGATCTTGAGAAGAGAAGGTTCATGACGGTGTGCAACAGTTAATCAAACTAATCGATTGAATTGAGTATTCAAAGATAATCTATTTGAATAAAATATTAGATTTAATTTGAATAGTGAAATTACCAGATCTTACAAGCTCACAATGCGACATGTCATGTGCTTTTAGATCGGCAATTTTTGCATGACCGTTGTAGGCCTACAACGTAATGGCTCGAGTGTTTAATCAGGCTAATAGATTTAGTCGATTTTGTTTTATTGTATATATCATTATTATTATATTATTATTATTCAATTGATCTCAAATCTGATCTCATCCTGTCAAACAGTATGGGTAATCTTAAATCGAGAGATTTGACATGTATTTTCTATTTTAATTTTGTGATTCAGGCACTTGGTTACTGTTGCTACGTCCTTGTACGATACAAGCTCACAGCGGGTCGCAATATGACACACTGTGAGCTTGTAGATCAGATATTTTTTGTATAGGCACATGACACCACCGTACAGCGGAGTATAAATTAAGCAATACAGTCGTTTTCCTTCACGGGTCAATACAATTTGACCTGGCCTTAAAGAACTTAAAACATTTATAGCATCTTATTTGTCAGTATTGAAGCAAAATTACCATGACCAAAGTACTATACACAGGTCATGCAATTTAGACCATTGAGCTGTAATAATAGTACAAATTAATAACTGCTTGCAATTAGACTTGCAATTTGGAGAGTGGAGAGAATGGTTCCAATTCACTCAAATTGGAAAAAGCTGCTCAAACAAAAGTTGATAGCCGTTTCGAATGTCCATAATTTACTAATAAACATCACAACCGTTTCTCTTCAGAAGGGCCATGGTGGGCGACTATTGGAACCATTAAGAGGCTGCTTGGTTAATAGATTAATGATACCTTTAAAAAAATGCAAAAGCTCCATGGCTGCTTGAGGGACAGCAGTGGACACTGCTGACATGATGGGGATTGTGCTCCATTCATTCCTGCCAAGTGATTGGCTGGAATGAATGTCTGTCCACTGTCATCCGTCTATGGCCTGTCAAATCACCCGTCACCTTCGAGGTGTGTGTGCGTGCGTGCGTGCGTGCGTGCGTGCGTGCGTGCGTGCGTGCGTGCGTGCGTGCGTGCGACAGGGGTTGCAAATAAGAAAAGTGCAGTGCAGTGTTTGAGCAGCACCCGAGAGCTTATTGATCGGCTTAGAAATGATTAAACACTGGGATTGGAAGGCCAGAAGCAGCTGTTGCTGTGTTTTAATGCTCGCGTTTGTAAAGCTCAGGGTCTTTATTGACGATGATAAGTGTTGAATACCGTCGCTGTCGGGTGGAAACCTTATATGTCCCAAAACCTTGGGGCATTTTAACAATTTAAACAATATATATCAAATAGTGAAATTATCCGATCTACAAGCTCACAACGCGTTGCATTGCGGCATGTTGTGAGCTTAGATCTACTATTTTCACTACTTTTGTGCAACACTCTTCTTATATGATGAAGTAGGGCATTCATTTATGAACAAAACATAAAAAGTAGAAATATGGAGATACAAGGTTTCTTCCGAACAGCAATGATATTTAGGGTAGAATTGAACAAGCTGTTAAGACTGGCACATTACAGGGCTATACATAGCCATAAATGGCATAACAATTAAGATGCTTACAGAAGGTCTCGTGTACGTTGGCCTGGCCTAGAATCAAATCCTGTAAGTGTCTCCCTCAAACTATTGTATCAGCTTGGCTTTTGAAGACCAGAGTGTGATCCATTTCTAATTACAGCATGAAGCTGTATTTCGTCGTTGTCGGACAGAACCCTCGTATGGTATTAACTTTCTGTGTTTTTTTGTAAATTAACGTCCTACGTGATCATATTACAGTGTCACACAAAAGTATCAAAAATAGCAGATCTGCAAGCTCTAAACGTGGCGTGAAGTGAGGCGTTTTGAGCTTGTCGATGTGCTATTTTTAGCGGTGCCAACCGCTCTACGTTTGACTCTGTCTGCGTGTCCGTTTGTTTGAGCACGGGCCGTTTGTTTGAGCACGGGATGAGCACGGCAAAGAAGCAAACAGCTATAACTTCAGTTTGCAGCATGCCACCAAGTCCAAATTTGGTATGTGGACTTAGACCACCAATAGGGACGAGCATGAATTGATGACGTTATCTAAGAGGGGTCCAGGGACCCCCACCCCGTATGAGCACGGGATGAGCACGGGATTTTAAACAGCTATAACTCCAGTTTGCAGCATGCCACCAAGTCCACATTTGGTATGTGGACTTAGACCACCAATAGGGACCAGCATGAATTGCTGAAGCCCCGCCCCCTCTGTCTTCCCATTGGCTGGCCTTCAAACAGCCATAACTCAAGTTCGCAGCATGCTATGGAGTACAAATTTTGTACATGGACTAAAGCCAGCAATAGGGACTAACTGTCATTACTTAAGCCCCGCCCCCTCTGTCTGCCCTTTGGCTGGGCTTTAAACAGCCATCATTCCAGTTTGCAGCATGCTACCAAGTACAAATTTGGTAAGTGGACTCAGACCACCAATAGGGACGAACTGAAATGAGTTAAGGCCCGCCCCAAAGGCACCGCTTCCTTCACACAGGGTGTGATTTTTATTTGAATCCTGAAAAGTAACAGTTTTGGACATAATGAGGACAGAGACGATTTCTTAATCGTATTCCGTGATAGAACGTCCTGTGTGACAAAGCCTTTCCCTTCCATTGTGATGGCTAAACCTTTGGTTTTCACAGTGGGGTTTCCTGTGAGTGGTGGCTTAAGTACATTTACTTGAGTACTGTACTTAAGTAAAACAAAATTAATTAGTATCTGTACTTTAAGTACTTGTATTTTTGGATGACTTTCACTCCACTACAATTCAAAGACAAATGTTTTTTTGTCTCTAAACACTAAAAACAAAATTTCTGGTAAGGGAAAAGGTACATTATGAATTAACCACGCGAAAATGTAATTCATTCGATGGCGGTAACATTAGCGTTTTCTCGCCGATATTAAACACTGGGAACTCAGAATGGGTGGAAAGAAACCGTGACCCAGGTAGGATGTGTAAATTACATCAGACTTTGGTACTCTATTTCTGGAATATATTAGTATTCTTTTGGAAAAACCTTTGACCGTGTGTGTTCCGCCGCCCGTCCATCCGTCGGTACGAGCACGGCATAAACAGCTGCAGCTGATTGCAACACAAAGATGCAACCAATTACACTAATTAAACACATGGGCCACTTAAAGACATGCATACACACACACACACACACACACACACACACACACACACACACACACACACACACACACACACACACACACACACACACACACACACACACACACAGAGCACTCAGCACACTCAGCACACTCATCACATCTAATAAAGTAGTACCATCTGAATAGTACCGCACGAATACCAGCGCCCACACATCAAATAGGGTAGTACTGCCTGAATACCAACGCCCCCACACAGAAAATAGAGATGTACCGCTTGAATACCAGCGCCCACACATCAAATAGAATAGTACCGGCTGAATACCAGCGCCCACACATGAAACAGTTATAACTGTTATCCTTGACAGGCATAGATGGCTCTGTAGTGTACATCCCAGTAGTCTGTGTACAAATGTGCCAGAGTCAAGCAGGAGCCAGTAATCCAAGAACAAAGTACTGTCCAAGTAGCTTTGCGGTGTGCCAGGGGAGGATGATTCTGTGGCTGAATCTGCTCCTGATCCCCAGTAGCACATCATAGAAGCCAGGGATGAGAGGGGTTCACCAGGATAGCGTCCAGCTTCCTCCCCTCTGTAACCACCTCCAGATTGTCCAGTTTAACTCCAGCTATGGAGCTCGCCTTCCTCACCAGCTTGTTGTTCTGTCTACTACAGCATTGGTTCTCAAAGTGGGGTCCGAGGACCCCCAGGGGTACTTGAGGGGGTTCCAGGGGGTCCCCAGCTAAAGGATGGACAGGGACCAAATGGACCCTTATGGGTCTGTAACTCTGAGAGTGTACAAATGGAACCAAATGGGTCATTTGGTTCCATTTGTACACTCTCAGAGTTAAATTAACATTGATTTTACGATATGAATTGGGGTCCCAGAGACATACATGCCATTAAATGGGGGTCCGTAGCCTAATGCATGTTAAACTGGGGGTCCTTGAAATTAAAATGGTTGAGAATCACTGCTAGAGAGCCATAAAAACCTTCTCTTATTGGGGTCCCTGGCTTATCTTTTCAAATGGGGGTCCGCGGTCTAATAAGTGTCTATTTGGGGGGTCCTTGGCACGAAAAAGTTTGAGAACCACTGTACTACAGACTGGTAGAACATCTGTAAGCGAAGGCAAGATAATAGAATATTATGAAGTGTGTTTTTTGGCAAATTGTTTCCCTTTGCAGCCTACAACCTTTGGCTATCACAAACACAACATCAATCAGTCTAATGGCTACTGTAGCAACAACATCATGGTTACAGTATTTTGTACCATTTGAGGTTGTTGATCTGCTGTTTTCTGCGTGCGACACTATCATATGATGTAGTATATATAATAAATTGGTCCCCACTCCTTCGGGTGTTTTTTTTTTCACTGTATTTTTGAACAGCATACGTGAAATGTGTCCTCTGCATTTACCCATCATATAACTACTAAGAGAAATAAGCGCCATTCTGTGGCGCTTGGGGGGCACTTAAAGTGTCTTGCTCAGGCACATTTCGACACATTGCTGAGGCCTGGAATGGAACCTGGAACCTCTGGCTTTCCAGGCGGGCTCTCTAACCATTCAGCTGCTATAAATCGGGCTTCAGATCTGAATGACTAAACTTTTTATTTTTGCTTGCATTCTCATAACCATTTTTGGTGCAGTGCAGTCAGATTTAAAAAGGAGAACTAAAAAAAGAATGACATCTTTGAAGGCAGATGTTCCTTCATAACAATGCAGCTCCCCACAGCCGGCAACGCTAGCAGAATCAGAGCGTATGCATATATTGTATGCTTTTGTTGCTTTTTAGGCTTACATAATCCTCAAGGTCTCTTCAAGGAACACGGATGAAAAGCTTTCATAAGTTCTCAATGGAGAACTCGTTCTCTTTGAAGACGAGACCACGTCGGTCCCTACAGTAGGCACACGCAGGTGTTCTGCTTTGACTCTCTCCATGAATGAAATAGATAAATAACCCCACCTCGCCGCATCACATTCATGATAGCTCTGGCGCTGTAATCTTTTCTTCTTCTTTTTTTAAATGTCAGACCCATTCCTGTGCTCCAGGAAGACAAACATTTCTCAGAAGCTTGGTCTAGTTTTGTTGGTACATGCTACAGGGTACTGTTGTACAGTACCATGCATCATTAATCATTATGTTTAAAGCCAAGGACAACACATATGGTAATCCAGGCCAAGAACTTCCTGTCTGGGACCGTACAAGAGTAAGGGTGTGTGTGTATGTGCGCGTGCGTGTGTGCGTGCGTGCGTGTGCGTGTGCGTGTGCGTGTGTGTGTGTGTGTGTGTGTGTGTGTGTGTGTGTGTGTGCATGCGTGTAACCCAACGAGGGCGGCATGCAATTGTTCCGCGCCGCCTTTCCTTCATATGGGACACCAGGAAGGTGGAAGCAGGTGGATCAATAATACACAATAAGATCCTCAGAGTTACTGTAACTCTGAAAGCGTACACATGTAATCAAGTAAGAGTCGACTTGGGTGCATCTGTGCACTCTCTGAGTAACAAATAGATAAATGAACACTGAGGATTTTTACTGTGTATACCACCCGCACTACACCCACCTCCAAAGGTTTACAGTCTTAACTCTGGCAGAGGATTATGGGTACATGATGAGACTAATGAGAAACAAATTCATCTGAAACAAACAGCGCTGTTTGCCACCATGCTGCGAGCAGTACAGCTCCACCTGGGTGTTTTATGGGCAAAGTTAGCCGGCTGCCAGATTAGCTTCTCATCACGTGAGCTATTATCGTCAGGACTTGGGGTAAATTCCCAATGTGTAATGTCTCTTGTTCTCCTCTGTCTCTCTCTTCTGTCATTCTTCTTGATTTGCTGTCTCTCTCATTCCTCTCTGTCTCCTCCTCTCCCCCATCTCTCTTGCACTCTCTCCCACTGTCTCCTCCTCTCCCTCTCTCCCGCTCTCTTTTTACCCTCTCCCCCTTTCTGCCTCCTACTCCCCCCAGCTTTCATCCATCTGTCTCTCGCTCTCTCTGTCTCCTCCATCTCTCCACCCCCTCTCCTCTCTCCCCTCTCTCTTTGGTATTCTCTCTCTCTCTCTCTCTCTCTCTCTCTCTCTCTCTCTCTCTCTCTCTCTGGCTGTCGTAGAGTTCAGCTGAGGACAAGTCTCTGCTGTTGCATATGCTCTCAGTAGGTCGACCGACTCAACGTGTTGTGTGTAACGGGGCCCAGGAACAGATGGAAAATTCTGCACCAGAAACAGATACAGTACACAGAAAAAAAACCTAACCCCTAAAATGTACTCTGGAGGACTGATACTGTTGGGTGCATTTTGTACCATCTCAGAGTTAAATTGACACGGGAGATTTGACTGTGTAGACATTCTCAGTTTTACTGTGACAGAGAGCGCATGGAGCCAACAGCGATGTGACATGTCATCCACGCTGTTGAATGGTATTCCATACATTCAAGCTCCAGTGTCACACCATAAACATTGTGGTGTTTGTTCACAGGGAGGTGACATGTCATCCGCGCTGTTGAATGATTCCATATACTCAATCTCTAGTGTCACGTCTTAAATCACTGTGATGGTTGTTCACAGTAAAATCCTCTGTATTCGTTTAACTATGAGAGTGTACGATGTACGAATGTAACCAAATGGATCGTTATGGGTCCATTTGATTACATTTATACGTGTGGAGTGACAAATTGATACAACGCAGATTTACTGTTTTGTTGTGCTTGTCTTAGTGTTTTAAATGTGTTCTCTTAAAAGCAGTTTGTGGCAACAGTGTGACTGTTTTTGCGTTTGATTTTTACGTGCATCAGCGTGTCAAATCTCAAGGCGTCGTTCACAGTTTGAAACATGAATCCAGCTCCCAGTTTCTGTGTGGCAAGTTTAGCTGGAATCGTGTTGACTCTGTCAGGATAGATAACCACTGGAAGATAAATACTGCTGGTTACACATGTTAGTCATGAGCTAAAATGCCTTAACCCCGAAAGATCACGTACTGTAAACGATAATCACTGTGAAGGGTGTAGTGCAGTGGTTCTCAAAGTGGGGTCCAGGCCAGGGACCCTCAGGGTTCCTTGAGAGGGTTCCAAATGGACCCTTACGACTCTGGGAGTTATGTGCTTCTTTGGAATTAAAAAGTGTGAAAACCATATAGTGTAAATGGGTCATCAGTCATCACACGTTTGATTCCCAGCAGCAGCTGCTCTGTGTCTGCAGCCTGCAGGGGCAAGGCTGAGGGTTATAAAACCTGCCAAACCAGGGCAGCAAGGCTCATCTGGTCATGATGAACTTGTGTCTCTCTCTGTATGTGTTGGAGTTCATTATGTCTATATGAACTAAATGACTGAGACATGCCTGGTAGCTGAAGCCGGTCATTAAGACTTCAATAAGCAGGTTGCTAAAATGGTGACTGTTAACCACCAGCATCCCTATTCCAAAAATAGCCAATCTACAAGCTCACAACGCATCGCCACGGGTTGTGAGCTTGGAGATCTGCTTTTTTGGCAAAGCCATTTGGTTTAGATCGAAAAAGAATGCACCAGGTACAGTGCAACTCAGGTCCGTTTTACTAAGTATAGAGGGTCTAAGTGGTAAAATTAGTGTTTAGAGTTTAAACCTTTAAAAATGGGACCACCTTTCCAGTTAACAGTTTCCAGTTAACACTCAGGATTTTGCTGTGCAGTGTCCGCTTCAAGGATATGAAGAGCGTTCGTTCAGTGTCATTCAATCTTATACCGTGTCCTTCTGGACACCGGCCGTTAGCGCGGCTGCAGCATCCATTAACATGTGTCCTTGAACAAGACACTGGACATTTAGCCGCTCACTCATTGTAAGCAAGTCACTCTGGGATATCAGTTGATAAATGTTTTTTTTAAATGAAAACAGGAAACTCGTCAGCAACACCATAAAACATGCAACAGATTTTTCCCCCCCGTACAAAGATAAGAGGCCTCCTGTCACTGAGCGGTGATGGTCGCTGAGCACCGCACCCGACCTGAATTCAGAAACCACAGACTCACTCATTGTGTTCAAGACAAGTGACCCTCGAAATGGCCGCTATTCAACACAGCCAGAGCATGACCTTCCACTGCTCTGAAATGTGTATCAGGCTTGACCCCAGGAGACCCAGAATTCACCTCAAATCCCATCTCTCTCCAGTCATCAGCACACTGGCCCTATTCCAGGTCAGTACCTTTGGCTTATAAAGCACACACGCACGCACGCACGCACGCACGCACGCACGCACGCACGCACGCACGCACGCACGCACACAGTCTTCTTTCACTTGCTCTCTCTTTACTTGTCTGCCCGATGACATTTTCCCTTTCTTTCCCTATCACTCTTTCTGATTTTCTGTGTCTTTTGGTCTTTCTTATTTGCCCCCACCCCCACCATTGCACTCCGACCACCCCACCCCACACACAGACACACACACACACACACACACACACACACACACACACACACACACACACACACACACACACACACACACACACACACTCCTTTTAGCACCATTGTATAATCGTACCACTGTACTATTTGCAAACTGTTAATAAAGTATTCAATCTATACGCACGACAAGTTTGAAGTCCGTCAGTCTGAATTTTATGTGGGACACACACACACACACACACACACACACACACACACACACACACACACACACACACACACACACACACACACACACACACACACACACACCAGTGATCAGGGCAGCCAAGCAGGCAGGGCTCCAATCTCATTAGCAGGCATGGCAAGGAGCCAGGGAAGGGCAGGTCGATGGTGGGCCAAGAGCTGAGTGAGACTAGGTGGTCATAGAGTCTGCTTCACAGATGAAGAACTTCTCTCTTGATAAGACGATGTTAGGGCACATTATATATAATTAATACTTAGAGAGAGCTACAGACTGATTCATAGCTGGATCAGACGGGCAGGAATCAGGAGAGCTGAACCCACATTGTGCATGTGCCCAAATACTTGATTGCGCACCGAAAAATGGCATCGCAGCGCTATTTTGGTGCGTGACACCGGCGTGCAACCATGTAGAGCTCCTTTCACAGACAGTGAGAGTCACAAAGTGCTTCACAGGTTTAACAAACACAAAAGCATATCAATAATAATAAAATGATAAAAAAGCATACCAATACAATGAAAAGACTGTCACACATAGGGGAATAGCCAACGCATGGTATGGCGAGGCATCAGGCGCCTCAATTACACCTTGTGGCGATTGTGGCCAGTGCTGGTGCGTAGTTTGTTTGAATTATGTTTGAGTGGTTGGCTCACTGGTAACCGGAACGCTCGCCCTAAAACACAGTCGCCCCATTTTTTTTGCGGACCACTCGCCCCCATTGGTTCTTGTATTCGTTTTACTGAGGTTAAGGTTAGGAATACGTTTAGGGTTAGGCATAGTTCTTTTTTCACCCATCAACGCTGCAAACACGGCACGCCACAACGGGAAGCTCCACCCCTTTGCTCTCACAGAATGGAAGTGAACGGATGGGACACTCGCCACTTCACAGATGTGTCATGTGTGTCCTACTTTGTCTGGGCATGCCCCATCTGGACGGTTCAATTATAGCGTCACACTTGTTATTTCTCTGAATTCTGTGTGAGATTATGTTCAGGCGACATGAACACTTCCAATATTTGTGCAGGTGGAGCGGGCGGTGAAAGGAATGTAGCGTGTACACCAAGTGACACCAATATCCAAGCTGTACTGTTAACATGAGTGTTGAAAGCTTTGAAGCTTTTCAGAGTGTAAAATATGGAATAATCCTACCAAAACCTTTTCTTTCAATAAAGGCTGCTGTCCGTCATGCCAACGATATCTCTCAACGGCCATGCATTTACATTGGCATGTGAAAAAACTGTTTCCTCAGCCATTTTCTAGCCCACATTATCCATTTACAGGACCCTCCTGTTTTTGCATTGGAAACGGGATAATTCCTGCTTTGTTTCCCTGGATGAAGTTATATCCACAGTTGCAGGACTGTTCCATATTCAACAGCTACTTTGTAGATTGTTCTTAACAAATGGAAAAGTTATGGAATCTCTGGAGAGGAGATGGGAGGGAGAGAAAGGGGAAGGCTGAGCCACTGCCAAACCTGGCAGATGATGGATTGCTTTAATGTTAGAGGATGTATAGGTTTTTACTTCCATGGCGGCCGTAGGAGGATATGTCCTGCTGAATTCATTACAGAGTCTCATATGAGAATCACTCACACAGCCCACCAGTAGCAAGACCCCAACGACAGATTAACATATAAATAGAACCAGCCTATTACATGGAGGATCCTGCCCCTCATTCCCTGTCTGTTTATTCCCAATGATGTACATTCAGCAAGGTGATGAATCCGAGATAGCCAGGTGACTTGCTGAATAGATGTCAAGCTTCGGTATTCTGATGCAGGCAAATGGCTTGCTCCAAAAATGTTAGTGCTCCAACCGCAATAGCCTAAAAGTATCCCAAACAGATTAAATTGGTAACAGCATGCATACACTTATGTATAGCTTATTCGTTTATTTTCTTAATTATGGCTTCTGGTTATCTTAAATTCAGAGGGAAAATGCCCTGTGGACAATTTTACAAAGTTTCAGCAAGTGCCTCCAAGCTTTACTTGGAAGGAATAAAACAAAGCATCCCTTAGGCCTAATTAATGAACTACATAACTTTCCTTTATCAAACAGCTTGAGGATCAAACCCTCGATAAAGTTTACACAAAGAAGCAGCTGGTAGTGTTTGTTTTATCATTGTAAATTCAAGTCTGGCATTTCTCGATATATACGCGAGCAATATCCCACAAGCATAACACCAGTGCAGGTCTACGTGATGAAATCAAAGCAACCCAAATTACAGAGTGTTGCTTCCACAGCAGCTTCTGAAACCTCACAAACAAACTGTTTGCACACACAGATGACTCCTAACTGGT
This sequence comes from Gymnoscopelus microlampas, assembly GCF_963454915.1. Lineage (NCBI taxonomy): Eukaryota > Metazoa > Chordata > Actinopteri > Myctophiformes > Myctophidae > Gymnoscopelus > Gymnoscopelus microlampas. The sequence goes on from NC_139955.1 coordinate 32,863,497, forward strand.
CCTCAGCAAAGTTTTTCGTTAAACCCTATGTTTGGTCTCTCCTTCATGAGCGTACAGTGCAATAAACACAACCAAGACATCCAAGAAATGGCTACATAATTGTATGTTATGCTAAGATGGTCTTTGCTATTTTAATCTGTGTCTTTGTATAAGGATACAATATTTGATGGATCTACAGCGAATAGCCAAGTAATCCACAGTGGGGGTTGAACATAAAATGCAGTGGTACATTTTATGAATATCCCTCACTTTCTTCAAATGTCATATAGTTTGGCCAAAAGGCTCAAAACATTTGAAGATTCCATGCTGTAAACAGAAAACTCGAGTCTGGTGGTAATATAATATAATCTAGGTTCTTGATCCAGTTTGTGGACGCGCTATTGTTCTGTTTTCATGTTCTTCTGTCCAGCATCTGGTATTTTATTGCTTGGATGTGTGTGCTTTTGTGAACTTGTTGTATAGATTCACACTGTACACTACACATCCAGTTGTTGTATGTTGCAACATGTATAACATGTCTTTAATTATTTTATCTCTGTGTATTAGACAGGCCATCATAAGAGGATGATCTAACTATGAGCTAACACAGTGCTTCCCAAACCACCACTGGTATGTTGTGAGACGAGTCCAGGTGTGCATTATTTAAATATACTATATCTGTACTTTGTGCGCACTGATTTCCCAATACAGAGGCAAATCTATACCCAACATCAATATATTTGAACCACATTCAACTTGGCATCCTGGGTTTTGGGCATGTCATTATAGGCAAAAATGTTTTAATGCAGTTTTAATGAATACATTTTAATTTAAACTGTAATATACAGTAAGGTTCCCAATAGTTATCTGCACAGTAAAGTTTGGAGTGTTAACTCTCAAGTGTAAAAATGGAAAAAAAAATGCTATTTTTGATTTTTTCCAATTTCCATCCATAATGACATGCACAAAATAAGGATGCCATGTTGAAAGTGGTTAACGCTCCAGATGTGTCTGTGTGGAGAGGCTTCCCGTGAATAATGTCCATGGATTATGATTGTGTGTAGTCTTTAAGAGAACCACTTTCTGCCACAAATATTATTCTTTTACTTCTTGGTTTGTGTGTGGTTTAGAGGCTTAGGTGGAAATTAAAGTGTGTAATTTCCAACTCCATTAAGGCAATGTGTTGTCAAGATAATGTTTTTTTTTCTTTGCAGTCGCAGGGTGAAGTCTCCACTTCAGTGTTTGAAAGTAGACAGATTCTATTATGCTGCTAATAATAGTACAATACAAGCTCAATGAGCACAGGGCCAGTAAAGTAAGCTCTCTGTGTTTTAGCTGTTCAAAGTAAGGTTTATGTGGGTAAAACCTCCTCGGATTAAATGGATTAAATCAATAGAATGGCTTAACGTTAATGACTTTACAACATTTATCATTGGACACTCTAAATTTGTATGCAGACATCAAACATTCAATACATTTTATTTTCCGTCTGAGCAACCAAAATGAGAGGAACTTGGCAGTGGCCTTTAATCTCCAGAATGCTAATAACCAAAAAAGGGGAACAATGCCAGGCCGGTAATCAGTAAGCAATCACAGAGTTGCAGAGCGTGTTGTCCCAGTGGTGTGGACAAACTACTCAAGATCAGTTCTTGAGTCTAAGTATCTACTCCTGGTCAAACATTACTCGACTACAAGTAAAAGTTGCTCGGTCAAATTTCTACTTGAGTTAAAGGACTGGTGTAGTTGCTTTAAAAAAAAAATCACACCCAGTGTGAGGAAGCGGTGCCTACTCTGTTTCATGAGAGTGTGCTGGTATTCAGGCGGTACTACACTATTTGATGTGTGTTCACTGGTATTCGGGTGGCACTACTCTATTTGATGTGTGGGTGCTGCTGATACATGTTTTTATTACGTTGTGTATTATATGTGATCTGTGTGTTTGTTTTGGACCCCAGGAAGAGTAGCTGCTACTTTGGTGGCAGCTGATGGGGATCCGAACGAATAAATAATAAAGAATGCAAATGGCACAAAGGCCACCATCACCCTAACTGACCATTACACAGGATAACTTTGTTACCACTGGCACTGACAAGATGTTACAGTTTCCTCCTTCACACACACACTCCATCTGTCTCTCCAATTGGGCAGCTGGAGCACTTACGTAAGTAGTCAGCTATATTTCAGACAAATCAATCAGCGAATCAAGTACGCACGATTTTAGGAGAAGTATTATACCAAAAAGCACCATCCAAATGGAACACAATCCATCACCAAAGCATTTAATTTCACCTTGGCCACGGAAACAGTGAGGCACGTGTGTAGCACAAGCAATCGATGACTATTCACACACACGCGCACACACACACACACACACACACACACACACACACACACACACACACACACACACACACACACACACACACACACACACACACACACACACACTATAGCCCCATCTCAGTGCTGTATGCTATGTATTACATTTAATTATGTCCTTTAAACAACTAACTGGCGTGTTGCTGTCAGCCATGTTTTTTCTATTGCTATCAGCTGCACTTTTCAAGGCAGCCATGATACATAAGTAGTTGTGTAATGTTAGTTCCTTCACAGGTGTTACCAATGAGACTAACTGCTTGTGTTTCATTAAGGTCAAATAGAATAAGGGTTCTGCTATCCATGTTGGCTCACTGGAAAAGCTCTGCTACACTTAATGGAACAGTTTAATTAGTATAATTGGTAACACTTGTGAAGAAAGTAAAAAACTATTTATGTCAACATGGCTGGCATGAAAAAATACTTTTGTAAGCTGTTGAAAGGCATTTTTGCTGAATGGCCTACATTGCTTTATGATATGCCAAACATGAAACATACAACATACAAAATCAATTTGAATTTGGCACATCATTTGTACCTTCCGCTATTGATGGATTTGCCAAAACAGACAAACGCCTGGTCCCATTAACCAAGTGCTTTCGGAAATACGCTCTGAGAATCTGCTCAGTTTTCAGAGTGCTCTGTGTCACAGTCACAGACTTTTGTCTCATAGAGTCTTGTATTGCTGTTTTCTGTTCCCTGGTATAGTTTTCTTGGTTCTATGTTTGTTTGCACCAACTGTATCTCATTTGTAATCACCCCTCATCATGTATATATCAGTCTTGTTTACCAGTCAGTCCTTGTGAGTCTTTGTCCTGTTCACCTGTTTCCTTTATTAAAACACCCAATAAGGGGTTTTGAACACTACCTTGCCTGGCTGTCCTGCGTTTGGGTTCTCACCAGTGGTGTGCTCTACCGTGTTACGCTATACTTAGTGTGACCGGCAGAACATTTTTTTAGCCAAGTGTAGCCCTCTACTAACCATTTCATCCATTGAAAACGCATTAGCGTATCTCCACAACCACACGCATGTCGTGCAGGGAATGATTATCGTATCCCTCTTAAAAAACCTAGAACACACCACTGGTTCTCACTACACCACCATGTGACACTCTGGCAGTGATGTCATAGTGCGCACTGAGGTCACTTGATTTATGAATGGTCAGTATAAAGACAACACAAAGACAACACACCTTGCCTGTCCGTGCCCTTTACTGCTTCCTATACCTGCCTAATGCACCGGGTGTCAGATAATAAACACTGTTGACTGGCAGAAATGATGGGCAGTAGCAGTTGCTTCGTTTAGCACACATTTAGCCTTGTCTAGTATGCCTACTAGCAATGCCTATTAGCAATTAATTGGGCTACTTCTTCCATGTTTTCATCAGTGTTCGGAGTTAGCACACTGGCCAACCCTGCTTCTGATTAGGGTCGGTCAGTGCGAGCACTCTGTGTGTATTTCCAGACGCACCCAGGGCATATAATAAGAGTATTAATTAAATCATAGCAACAATGAGGTAAACCCCACCCTTCTAGTAGCTTGAAATTCTCTTCCATTCCTTAGACAAAAATGCTTCTTGAAGGGCTTTAAGATAAAAAAAAAACGAAATACCTAAGACGTTTTTGTGCCATTTCTGATCATTCTTAACATAACATTCTTAATGAAAACAGCCACAGATTCACATTCGGGTGAATCACATTTGAATTCACATTTGTGTGAATCGTGTAATTGGTTCAGATGTGCTAGTTTAAGTTGGATAAAATATTTCCAGGACTAGGGCTGGATTGGGAAACATTAAATGAAATACTAGTTTGCCTAATGTCTCTTTTATTTATTGCAATGGTAGAACATTGGTCAGAAAATGTGTGAGGCTTTTACCATCAAAGGATGGTAACATTTCAAGAGAAGACCCACACAGTCAAGTTTGTCTGTTATCAGAGTCTGTATGAACTGTCTGTCCCTGGTACTGAGCCAAGCTGTGTGCGCCACAAGGTATCCAAATAATGAAGCGTAGGGCAGTGGTGGGAAAAGTATCAATACTGCCAGGTAGAAATACTCTGTTACAAGTAAAAGTCCGGAATTGTTACTTGAGTAAAAGTAAAAAAGTATTGGTATCAAAAGTACTTAAAGTACCAAAAGTAGAAAGTACTCATTATGCAGAATGTCCGGTTTCACAAGTTTTCAAATGTATAAAATGTATAAAAATCTTTTGAAAATACCAGATCTACAAGCTCACAATGCAACGTATTGTGAGCGTGTTGATCGGCTATTTTCAAATGGACGAAATGTATAAGGGGCTGAAGCGGTTAATGTATGCTTTGTAATAATATTCAAAATCTTCAAAGTAACTAAAACTAAAGTTTTCAAATAACTGTAGTGGAGTAAAAAGTACAATATTTGCCTCTGAGATGTAATGGAGGAGAAGTATTGAAAATCGGAAATACTCCAATAAAGAAAAAATACTAAAACATTGTAATCAAGTACAGTACTTGAGTAAATGTACTGGCGTAGGGCTCACAGGACTGCTACAAAAAAAATACCTCATCTCCAATGCGGTATGCAGTGTGGAACTGTACATTATTAATAGAAAAGGTCTCCAAGTAAGGGCTCTGTGCAACAGTGAAGTTATAAGGAAAAAGCAATGACAAAATCGCTAAGAATGTAAGTTTATTCACCACATGTTTTCTTTACAGGCAGACCAGAGAGCAAACCACAAGGGGGAAAAAAATGTCCCCTCCATCTTCCCTTTCCAAAATAAAGCTCAGCCCAAAATGTCAATGATAAAATAATAATGACAATAATAATACACTTTATTTGTAGCCTACAGCACTTTTTTAAATGGAGTTACAAAACGCTTCACACAGCGCTGACATAAAACAATATAAAAACAGCATAAAAATGATGTGAGAAACATAAGAGCATAAAAGGCTACAAGTGTGTGAGAAAGATAAAAAAGCATAGAAATATAAAGACACTAAACAGTCTGAAGAGGTAGTAAAAGCAAGTAAATAACTTCAGTACCCTTACAGTACCATGCAATTGCTGCCGGTGAGACCACTCTACAGCAACTGGTACAGTATTTTTTGAGCCATCCCAATTGGAGCCATTCATTTCAGACACAATAATAACCCTGAGGAATAGTGAAAACAGCAGATCTACATGCTCACTGCATGTTGTGGGCTTATACTGTAGATCAGCAACTATTGAAAAGTTTGAGAACTTTTTTTTTGCCTTCTCACCTGGAACCAAGCCCCTAATTTGAGGACCTCTCATATCAAAATATCTTTTGTTCTCTTCTAATGGTGTACTCCTGTAAATAAAACACAGCTGATGTGTACTGTATGTGAACAGAAACACTGTGCACAGCAGGGGACAACAACAACAACCATTCCAACAGTCTCCAGTTATTTGGTTTGTTAATCCAGTGGTTCTCAAAATGTTTTGATGTCAAGGACCACAGACTCCCATCTAAAATATTTAGTGCCATGGACCCCAATGCAAGATTGTCAAAAAAGTCAAAAATGTTAGAGATTGTTTGTTGTTGAAAATAGCAGATCTACAAGCTCACAACGTGTCGCAATGTGATGCCTCGTGAGCTTGTAGATCATCTATTTTCAAATAGACTGTTAGTTTTATATTCTAAGTGTTAAAGTGTTACCACACCTATACTATTATTCCATTGACCATTGATTTTATATAGCTTATTTTGTCTTATTCTACTGAATTTGTTTCCTAGAATTTAACAAACTTTGTTTAGTTAAAACAACGTATTTATTTTAGGCTTCATAAGTGTTATTGTCAGACATTCCCTAGAAGGTGGACACACGTGAGTGTAGGTTATTTTTTCGACGCTCCCTTGCCAGAGCGCTGTCCCTAGCATAGCAGCAGCCTACTTTAGCCCCCCCCCCCCACCCCCTCCTCTGTAACTGCACGAGCACGACACGACACAGAGAGGTGTTTGACACAACACAACTCCGTTTTATTTGTAAGTAAAAGACTAAACGTGAAACCAGTTATCTAACATTCCACCACATGGCAGTTGAAAGTTGTCGTTATTGTCAGGGAGTCACAACAGCTGAAAGAGAAGTTAATTAGGCCATCATAACAAACTGCGTCGGTCGTTTTCTTTCCTGATTGTTTGTAGCCAGGTGAGTGAGTGTAGCTACTAGCTGCCTATAGTTAGCTGCGTAGTGTTCTCAAACTTTTTCATGTCAAGGACCCCCAAATAGACACTTATTACCCCACGGACCCCCATTTGAAAAGATAAGCCAGGGACCCCAATAAGAGAAGGTTTTTACGGCTCTCTAGCAGTGATTCTCAACCATTTTAATTTCAAGGACCCCCAGTTTAACATGCATTAGGCTACGGACCCCCATTTAATGGCATTTATACCTCTGGGACCCCAATTCATATTGTAAAATCAATGCTAATTTAACTCTGAGAGTGTACAAATGGAACCAAATGGACCCGTTAGAGTTACAGACCCATAAGGGTCCATTTGGTCCCTGTCCATCATTTAGCTGCAGGGACCCCCTGGAACCCCCTCAAGTACCCCTGGGGGTCCACTTTGAGAACCAATGGTGTAGCATTCATATTTACATACAATGGACCGGAACTAGTCTAATTTCACGTGTGTGTGTTTGTGTGGTGGTGGTGGTGGGGGGGTTATTTGTAAAAATAAAGGTAAAAGGCCAGTGTGTGTCATATATGCATGCATCATCCATATCCCTGATGAAATGGAAGCATGATGACCTTCTCAAGGTCTGCAAATGATGAAAAGAAGGACTTGATTTTAGCAATGTTTCTCAGCTGGAAGAAACATGATTGTACAACCCATGTTACTGAGCATTGAAGGACAAGTCCTATACATCTGTCGGGTGGAAGCCTTGTATGTCATAATAATGTAATATATTGAAAATGTTTTGAGAAATCTAAAGGTTGTGCACACACACATCTCCCTGCACAATGTAGAGCTTGTTGATCGTCAGTATTTTTGGTATAGAAGAAATTGAAAATACTAATTTAAATAAACATAATGTTGAGTGCATTGTTGATGTTGACTAAGTACTGTGATTTAATTTTCTTTCTTTCAGATACTCAAGGCTTATGGTGTCCCTGAGTCCCAACCGACTCTAATGACAACAAACTGAGGTTATCATATGGAGGATGGAGATGACTGGAGACGCCGCTGGAGGGCTTGTCCAAGAACAAACTACAGTTATCTGTTTGATGGGTTCTAAAGTTTGACCCTGCCCATCACTTACCCAACTGTTGAAGTCAAAGAAGACTGCTTAAGGTAAGAACCTTTTATTTGTTAGCTGCTGCTGCTTGTATTGTGTGCTGTGTGTATACTAATGTGTTTCAAGCTGTTGTACTATTGCTGTCATTTTGGGACCCAATGACTGGGTGGCAATGAAACATGTTCAGTGACTGAGGCTCTGGAATTGAATGCTGATGTGAATCTACAGTGTGTATATTGTGTTGTTTCTGATATTGCAGGTGGTGAGTTATGACAGGGTACAGTATACAGTATGTGTATGTGGCTCTTGTTCACTTCTATTATCCTATGTGTGAGTTTGCTATTTCCTTTTTAAGATCAAGCTAGAGGTTTTGGGCTTTGACATAACAGCCATCAAGACTGATGTGGATCTACAGTATGTGTGTTGTGGCTGCTGTTGAATGTTGTGAGTTGTGACAGGGTTCATGACTTGCTTGGTGGCAAAACCTATGTCTATGTAGGCAGGTATTTCTTATGTCCATTATTCACTCACTCACTCACTCACTCACTCACTCACTCACTCACTCACTAGCCAAATTCCAATACCCAAATATCTGCTCACTCTACAGTCGGTCCTCCAGCTTAACCCGGAAATAGTTTGTGTCCCAAATGGTCATTTGATTTAGGAAGAGCCGAGACCGGAGAGCGAGTCAGCTCTCCAAGCCGCTTGCGGCATCTAACAGCGAGTGTTGTACAACCAGCGTACACTACAGCCTGTTCTAGTCTGCTCGCCGGAAGTGTTGACTGCCTATCTGTTCTGTTATTGGATGGGCCGCCTCCTCTGGCTATGGGATGAAAACCATGACTATGCTGTCTGAGAGATGGGGTAAAAAAAAAAGAAGCTGTGCATTGTCGTGGACTTCAAAGGAGAGCCAAAACTTTGTTCTGCGTGCTCATATCCTAAAATGTAAACATAATGTGCCTGCATGCCTGTGTTGAACTGTTTGAGAGTGAAAGTGTCCCATTTGATTAAACTGCAGAGATGCTGCAGCGCATATGTATATATGTCATTCTGAATAACTGATCAAAGCCACTGAAGCAGCACAATAATTAATGGGTTGATCTTTCTTTATTTATACAATCGTGCTGTTTGTTGTCCATGGTGTGGGAGAATGTATGTCAAACAGCTCATATATATGAGAAATACAGCATCTAATATAAAACATGACATGCAGGAGTAGCGAGTGAGTGAGCAGGCAGGAATGTGAGGAATTGGAATGTGGCTGTCAATCCAGCCGGCTTGATTCCTCCGGACTCGCATATAATCCTCTCCTCCTCGCTCGGAGGCGGGACTAGCGCACAAGTGGAGGACGCAAGTGGAGTGAGCGAACTGTGGAAGTCACTCACTCTTTTCTTTCTTTCTCTCTCTCTCTCTCAGGATGGAAACCTTGTTTTTAATTTCTTTGCTGAGCTGCGTTTTGTGTTATTTGCCGTGTATATAAAAAATCCCAGGAGGAGTTGGAATTGAACTGTTTTCATAAAATTCTAAATGGCAGAAGATCTAAGTGGCAGAGGTCATAGGTCATAGTGGCAAATGTGTTCCTCATGAGGAGATACTGTACATAATTATGTGTAATGAAGTTTCATGTCTGTATACAGGTGAAACCAGGTGAATACCTGTTCCAAGTTTGCATTTCCAATTGAGTGCTATAGCACCACCCTTTGGCCAATGGTTGGGAGTTTCATTTCTTGGCCGTTTTGCATGACCCTCTACCATTCTGCCCATTTTTGCATGACCCATAACGCATTTTTGTGAAATTTTGAACAGTTATTTTCATATATATATTTTTCTGAATCTGGCTAGCCCACAACAAAGCAGTAAGAAAAAATAGAAGAAAGAGAAAAATAGAAAGTGGGTTGTGTGTTCAAAACAAAAAGAATCTCTAAAATGGAAAAAAAGAAAGTCCCATTCTTCTTGTATATTGTGTGGGAGCTTGTTGGCATGGTATTCAAAACAAGGGCAGGGGTGGAGAACCAGATGTGGCCGTTGGCAGATGGTCCTAAGCAGCCTGAGAGATTCTCCAAGCTTGGACCCTCCTTACTGCATGACATCATCAGCAGCCGCTGTTCTCATTAAGCCCCATCCATCAACCATGACTGAATGTTGCAAAAGCACAGTAATGGGAAGAGGAAGAGCCTACTGCGGTGTTCTGAGTGAGGGTCCATTTGTACACTGAGTCAAACAAGCACAGAGGAAGAGCTTACTGCAGTGTTCAGAGTGAGGGTCCATTTGTACACTCTGAGTTAAACAAGCACAGTAATAAGAGGAATAGCCTACTGCAGTGTTCTGAGTGAGGGTCCATTTGTACACTCTGAGTTAAACAAGCACAGTAATAAGAGGAATAGCCTACTGCAGTGTTCTGAGTGAGGGTCCATTTGTACACTCTGAGACACGCACGCACACACACGCACACAGGGGAGAAAACATAATCTCTGCCCCCGCATTTGGCTGGCGGAGATAATTAAAACTAAGCGAATCAAACAATACAAAAATGTATTACAAATGTAAAATTATGGAAATGGTCTTTTGATAAAAGTAAGTTTTAGTCCGTCAGTTAATATAATACCTCCTCCTCCCATTATGGCACTTATAATAATTTTACTTTTTCAAAAAAAATTGGCACCACTATTGAGGGTACAGGGCTCAAAGAATAGCCATGCCGGTCAAAAAAATAGATAAAAAAGTAATGGGCAGACAATACAACTCAATGTCCTATGCCAATCTTTGACAATGTTTCAGGTGACCTTTCATGACCTTTTGGTTCATGTACTCCAATTGGATGCCAGTTGTAGACATTTCCATCCACAAAAACACATGTTTAATGCAGATTCAGATTTCTTTTCCATCGCTCTCTCTCCCTTTTTGTATGAGATAAAATACAATTGACAAAATGAGACGACAAACAAGGAATTTTTGTATCCATGATAATAACACGAAGAACACAGCTCTTCAAATCAGTTAGGAATCGGTTAACCCTATGAATGCTGCCAGAACATTCCACACGTACTTGTTAGATGTAACGGCTGTGTTACTTTTCGCATGCTACAACCAACAGTCTGGTTTTCATCTAGTTCACCGTTGCAGACACAGTGCGAGTGACGCTAGGGACTGATGTTTGGCGTTCGCCTACGATCTTCCCATAGCTCACAGAGGTCAGAAGTTCATTCCGACAGTTGGTGGACATTTTACAGTGTTTCAGACACTTCACAGTTCTGTTTGGTTCGGAATGTAAGCTGTGATTACGGCTGAATGTAAACGGCTTTACAAAAATGGATATTTCTTTCACTGCTGAGGAGTTTGGTTTTGAGTGTTATTCTGCAGTCCTGTTAAGAATGGCTACTGGCTAATCTTCTGACAGTTATGGGAAAAGTGAGATATGCCTGTCTACACACTCCTCCAAGGCAAAATTGGCGCTGAATTTTCTTCTTTTTTTTCTCCTAATATTGCAATATATATCACCCAAGTATGGAAATTCCATGTAAAGAAATGTGAAAAGCATTATACTGTGTGGGTTTATTAATGCTATCAAGAGTTATTGGTATGCCATCTGCGTCTCTTCTTTAATGACTATAAACGGATAGCAAATGAAGAAATTACTGTAAGGAAAAATAAATAAATATATATAGCCTATAGCATTGGTTCTCAAAGTGGGGACCCCAGGGGTCCATGGGGGGATACCTATGGGTAATTTTGATTTTTGTTTTGACATAAATCATATTTTCTGGGGGGGGGGGGTCCCTGCCAAAACCTTTTCAGATGGTCATCCGCGGCCAAATACATATCAATTTGGAGGTCCTTGACTGTTTCAGAACCACTGGCCTAATGGTCATAGTGTCGGGGGTTTTGTCAGAGTACCTGTTGGACCCGTCTGTCTGTGTCCCTTTTGTACCCATATGGAGATGTATTTGAAGATTTTAATCTATTTTTCTTCATTTACTTTAATTGGTATGGAATCCACTAAGAATCATATATGGGAATTTCTATAAAAAGTGTGTGTGTGCGCGCGCGTGTGCGCGCTGACGAGACAAGAGCTTTGTCCTGGCAACTGGGGTGAAGCAAGGCTGTGTTTATCCTGTTTGTACAGAAAATGTTAAGTTGCCAACAGCAAACAGATTGGACGTGTCACTGCCTGGCTCACACATAATATAGCGATGTGTTGTCAGTCAGGTTGTGTGCACAGGACAGGTACATGTGTATTGTGCAAATTAACTAGCCGCTCCAATTGCCAGGTATTACTGGCAAACTTACACAACATACTCGTTCCTTTAACCTTGGCATAGCTTGTAGTCCTGTGTAAAGGTGCCGTGCAAGGACAATCAGTCTATGTACAAGCTCACAATTAGGCCTGTCACAATTATTACATAATCGCCTAATCACAATTAATTGAGATAATCACAATTAATTGAGATAATCACAATTATTTCGCAATGTATATTTTCCAAAAAAGGCAGAAATAGACGATCTACAAGCTTACAACGCGTTGTAAGCTTGTAGATCAGCTATTTTTGCTATTTTTACATTGTTTGGAAAATATACAATTATTAAATGTGTCAGTAATTTCTTTGTGTATTTAAAGGTACGGTAAGTGATTTACTTTTGTTTAAATAGGTGTTAAATAGTCTCCCATGTCTCTCCAGCTCTTTATTAAACAGAAAATGCATTTTTAGTGCTCTCTCCTGATTGGTTTAAAATGTGTCACCTACCTGAAAATTGACTATATTCTGTTTACTAAAGAGCTGGAGAGACCCCTGTGACCGAACAAACGCTCTGTAGCAATGATTACTATCAGAATATAGTACTTTAACCTTTTTCCTGCCTGGCAGGGAAATAAAAATTGTATTCATATGTTCCAATGTTGAATGCCAAAAACACAATAAAATCGTTAATGAGAATTATTTGTGTGACAATTAATCGTCAACATAAATTTGTAATCATGACAGCCCTACTAACAATGTGTCGCATTCCGTCGTGTGACAGCGTTGCACGTCAAACAAAGTGCGCAGTAAATCAGGCTTTAGCCTTCATGCATTCGTGAGACGATGTATATGTAATGTCCACTTAGCAGCCCTGTAGCCAGAACCACATGTGTTGCTGTGGTAAAGTCCTCTTAGCATGCATTATGTAGACCTAGAGCTGCCTGCTGAGATCCACTTTCCCAGAGCCAGAGAAAGAGGCAGAGGAAGGTGACAGGAGGGCAGGAGAGGAAGAAAATGTAATTCTCTTCAGAGTAATGGGGACCGGGAGATTAGAGAAGCCGGAAAAGAGGCAGATAAAAACATCTATTCACCTTTTACCTGACAGGTGCATGGTAAAATTGTTAATTTAACTGTTAAAGTGTAAAATCTAGGGTTTGGTCCGTGCAGTTATTGGTATATTTGAATAACTAGAGGTTCGGGCTGCTATGCGCCGATCCGACCACTATGTCTGAATCATAGTGTCAGGGTTTTTGTCAGAGTACCCGTTTATGGTCAACGTACGTTGACCATATGGCGCTCAGATCTGTGGCTCTGGACAATCGGATCTCCATATATGCCTATAGACGGGCATATCGGGTTTGTTTATGGTTATGTCTGAGTCATAGTGACATGCCTAAATATGGGCATAAAATGGGCTTTGTTCATGGTTATGTCTGAGTCATAGTGACGTGGCCGTGGTCCCGCTTATACAGGTACGGGCGTATGGGGTTTGTTTATGGTTATGAGTCGTAGTGACGTGGCCGTGGTCCTGCTTATACAGGTATGGGCGTATGGGGTTTGTTTATGGTTATTTCTGAGTTGTAGTGACGTGGCTGTGGTCCTGCTTATACAGGTATGGGGTTTGTTTATGGTTATGTCTGAGTCATAGTGACATGCCTAAATATGAGCGTATACGGTTTGTTTATGGTTATTTCTGAGTCATAGTAACATGGCCGTGGTCCTGCTTATACAGGTATGGGCTATGGGGTTTGTTTATGGTTATGTCTGAGTCATAGTGACGTGGCCGTGGTCTTGCTTATATAGGTATATGGGTGTATGGAGTTTGTTTATGGTTATGTCTGAGTCAAAGTGAGGTGGCTGTGGTCCGCCTGGCAGGCTGCCTGCCGGCCCTCCCATTAGCCAATTGTAATATAGGATATAACTGGCCTAATGTGCAGCAGGCCACTCTGTCAACAATACATTGTAATTTCATTTGAACAAACGAACATTTTAAAATGTGTAGTGAATCGAAACTGAAAGCACTGAATGATGGTAGGCTCATTTCACATCAATCAAAACAAATTTTGTCTTTTTCAACCATAGCGATCAACTCTGACCAAAATCTAATCAAATGCTTCAAAGTGTGAACTAGCTGCTGATGTAGGTACTATATGGTCCAGGAAACCATTTTTGGAAATCTGAAAAGGTTTGAAAAATATTTTTTTAGTTTTTTATTTCATTATATTATTTGTTTTCTCATACTATTCCAACATACTAAGTAAAATAGCAAAGAACAACAAGGGTACTGCAAAAGCATGAGCATAAGATGGACAAAGGTGTGTGTGTGTGTGTGTGTGTGTGTGTGTGTGTGTGTGTGCGCGCGCATGTGCGTGCACTCGTGTGTGTGTGTGCGTGCGCTCGTGTGTGTGTTGTGAGCCAGGCATACACTTGATGGGTGATTTAGGCTATGATCCGTCGTACGACGGAATGTGCCAAAAATGGCCGATCTACAAGCTCTCGACACCATGCATCCACGATGTGTTGTGAGCTTGCAGTTTGGCTGTTTTTGGTGTGCAACACTGTCGTACGATGATATATAAATGAGGATTTACAGTCGTGTGTGCCAGTCACAGCACCTGCCCAGGAAGTAGATTAGAGGCTTCTGAGACTCCGGTCATCAATACAGAGTATAGGAATACAAGGGTGGCCTGGGGACACGCTTGCCCCACGATTGATGACCAGAGTGGCATCTCTGTCATGAGGCTAAGCAGAAGGTGATGCTAAATTATAATGCTATAGGACAATGGAGACCAGTATGACTCTCTCTCCCTGTCAGAATTATAGCAACTAGGGCAATGGCCATTGGGAACGCAAAGCACGCCCTTGCTTACGCAATACCCGTTGTACTCATTGTCAGACTACTTAGTGCAGTGCCCATTATCATAGTACTTGGAGACCAGTCTATAACGTCAATCAATACTATGACATCTTATTGATAACATCAGGGATCTCTATATGGGAATTAAAGGGCTGGCAGGCAGGCAGACAGACAGACAGACAGACAGACAGACAGAAACACAGGCAGACAGAAACACAGCCAGACAGATATACAGAGATTTGTGGATTTTCGGTTTTCACGTTGAAAGTGAACAATGCACTTCAATAAATGAATGAATTCTTGCACTTGTACTGAGTCCGTATAAAACGTAGGTAGCAGTATTAGTATACATTCACATAGCAGCATATGGCGTACATACTGTATACATTCACTGACAGTCTCAGAGATCTGTCTGTGAGGCGCAGTGGGCTTTGCTATAGAGCCTCACTGCCTCAGGGAAAAAACTGTTCAAGTGTCACAAGGACATGACATTCAAATGGTCACCTGCAGCAATACAAGTTAAATACTTTAATTTACAACCAAGTAAACGTTAATTACTTGGTTGTAATGTTGGTATAGCTAAAGCTTATGATATCGCACTTAAAACATCAGTCTAGTGGACAACATTCAGAAAATGTAAAAATGAAAATGAAAAACTAGAGTGATCTGATTCAGTAAACATCCCTTGAAGTTCAGTCCAGGATAGACAAAGTCAAGAATCATACAATTCATGGGCCTAGATGTTTATTAATTTCTTCTGCTTTCCAGACGCTTATTGTCAAACAACAAAACAAGCATGTACCTCACGTGAACCTCAAATTTAGGTCTCTTGTGTGTTGCGTGAGTTTGTTAACTGGTGGTGGCCCCATGTAACCTCTTTAAAAACCACACTATGATTTCAAAGATATACAGGGGTCTTTGAGGACCGAAGTATTCCTTTATTCCTTTCCGTAATTCATACTTTCCCTCAGATGTGAGGTTCTCATCCAGCATTAAATTGCGTCTCTACTTTAATTACCTCAGCCTTGCCGCTCTCGTCTCCGAGGCTTTTCGTCCGCCCCTTGTGACAGGATGAAACATCTACCCCGCCAGCAGCCAGTATGTGCGCTGCACTGAGCTTTGATCAAGCTACCACCATAGAGCCAGCCGCAGTCATAAAATAAAATGGCTGACGGTTCCTCGCCCTCAACTCACGTTGAGGTCCTTGTGGGAGATAACAATTCCAGATGTAAGAACCTGGTCTCCTGCAGAGTGCGAGAGACAGGGTAACCCTATAGAGACATGACCCAGACCCACTGGGGAGAGCCTCCAGGTCCAGCTGAATGGTGATTACCGCGTATATTGCAAACTGTGAATCAACCTCATGAACTCTGCTCATTTGGAGGAAATCAAAGCTATAGTCTTTCTTTTTCTTTTTTTTGTGATTTATTTTTGGGCTTTTATGCCTTTATTTATAGGACAGTAGACTGACAGGAAATGGGGAGAGAGATGGGGGGTGACATGCTGCAAAGGTCGTCGGGATCGGGACTTGAACCCGCGACACGCTGTCAGGCTGGCTTTGCAGCCTAGGGTGCCTGGACCGCCACACCGCGGCCCAGGCCAGCTACAGTCTTTCTTGTTGGCTGATGTGATATGTACAGTGTGCTGGATGATTGTGACGCTGCTATGTAAAGGTGGAAAGGTAGCTGTATCACATCTGTGTGCACACACGAGAGCTTTTATTTTTCTGTGACTTTGTGACCCGACAAGGAAAGACCAACGTGTTTCCTGGCCCTCTGAAGAAGAGAGAATGTAGGGACCAAACGGAGAATAAATCTGAATAAATCAGACAATGATGAAAGAGCATACTAGAAATTATTACAATATTCCATCTTGAGGGAGGTGGTGAGTACTTTGAGCTTACTGAGGGGATACAAATATAACATCAAGATTTCAATGGAATGAAATCTGAAAATATGCATTGTTGTCTGTGTTTTAAGTAGCACAGGAGAGTGCAAGGACATTATAATGAGATGACGCATTAGAATAAAAAAAGAATGTGAGCTGATGGAAAAAATGCCTGGAAGGATGAAGAGGGTTTATTGTTTTATCTAAGAGGAATTGCACAAAACAAAATGCAAATTAATATAACTTTAAGGGCCATATCTTAGTGACAACCGGCTCAAAGCAGCACAAAACACAGTGCAATTGTAATAATTATAAAGTCACTTTTATGTTAATGTGTTTATGCGAATAATCGGCGAAAATAGCTGATCTATATAAGCTCACAATGCGCTGCCTGCAACACATTGCATACAGTAGTGAGCTTGTAGATTGGCTATTTTGGGCGAAGAGATTTGGTGTTGAGGGAAAAAAGGAAGGGACCAAGTATAGACCTCTGGGGGAACCCGGTCAATGAAGTATAGTGGTAATGTTGTTGATATTATAATGCTGTTTTTTAGTGCAGTAAGTAAACACAAGTTGTCTGGTGATTATTTTAAGTCTACTTACGTGTTTCCCCTGTCTCCTCACATCATTATATCACATTATTAATGCTGCTCCCCAAGATAGTCGCATGCTTCACTGCGCACATGTAATATCAGTTTCCTAAGCAGAAAATTGTTTGTCTCCTCCAACTTGTGTATGTGTGCAGGTGTCCTTGTCAATGTGAATGTGAGACAAGTAGACAGTCTGGTGGGCAGTGGTGGAAAGTAACGACGTGCATGTACTTATACTGTATAAGTACAATTTTGAGTTACTTTTTACTTTACTAGAGTATTTCTAATTTGCAATACTACTCTCAAAACTTTAGTTACTAGTTACTTTGTAGATGAAAATTACTATATTAATAAGACATACATTAACCACTTCAGTCCTATTTTATACAGAGGCCATTTGAAAATCGCCGATATGCGACGCGTTGAGAGCTTGTAGATCTGCTATTTTCAAACATTAGTACTTTTACTTTTGGTACTTCAAGTATATTTTGATGCCAATGCTTTTGTGCTTTTACTCAAGTAGCATTTTGAACACAGGCCTTTTACTTGTAACAGAGTATTTTTATATTGTGGTATTGCTACTTTGACTTAAGTAAAATATATGAGTACTTCTTCCACCACTGCTGATGGGTCTAATTTACGTTATGCTCAAAACACACCCATGACTAATTCGAAGATACAACCCCATTGCGCCTTGCACCTTACTTTGCACCCACATTATCCACTGTCTAGCAACATTTGAGTTGTCACGCCCCCAAGGCACAGCTTTAGACCATGCAGCACCTTGTGCTATTCATCATCTAAATAGGGCTCAATAAGTCTCTTTCAGTATTTTTCTTTCAACAAAACTTGAATTAGATCAGGTTGTTTTCATTGTCTCCAATGAATTCCACGGTTTGAAATAGCATTTTTATCTACAAGGCAATTTAACATTTTGAAATAGCGTTTTTGTCCTTTAACTGGAAATATCTGCCTCAGTGAACACAAAGTTAAGGCCACTTACTAAAATGGACATGTTTTGGCAGTGCGGTAGAGTTTGTCAAAACACAAATATTAGGTTAGTTTTGTTTAAAACCTCTGAAATTGGGCCATGTTGGATATACCAACATGTTTCATCTCAGTGTTTTGAAAGGACCATCAACCACTACAGAGCTCAGTTAAAACGGTCCTTTAAGCACTCCTGTCATCACCAAACCTTCTTAGTCATCGGTGCTGAACCTTCTTATTCATCACCATGACATCATTTAGATGATCTGAATGACAGTCAACTGGTATGCCATTGTGTTGCATGCCATTTAAGATAAAAAAAGAGATTATTATGATCCGGGCAAACACAATAGCTTTATTGAGGAGCTAAGACCCTGACAAACCAACCTTTTCTCTTGGACCTAATCCCTTTGGCAGACTGTTAATATTATCACCCGTCAAATTATATGTTTACGTTAATTAAAGAAGCTATTAACATGAGCAATGAACCATGGCAGTCAAGGTTTAATTCGTTGCCGGCCTCCGCATTGTGTTAATGTTGTCTTTTCCACATCCAGATGGCAGGGAGGGGAAAAAATAGGGAGGCCTTCCTGATTATTTATTTGCTATTATCTCACTCTCAGCATGCCCAGGATACACTACTGTCTCTCTCTCTCTCTCTCTCTCTCTCTCTCTCTCTCTCTCTCTCTCTCTCTCTCTCTCGTCCAAGTGCCACCCCAGAAAGAACCTGCACTTCACACCTTTTATGGAACAAGGCACCCTGTGTGCCTTTGGCGTTGGAAGCTGTTCGTTACAGAGGAATGAGTGAGCGTGGTGAGATCGCTCTCAACCTGTTTGACACATTTCTCCGCAGGTCCTAATTGCATTTCCTGTTTCCCCATTGTTTCATTTCGGTAAAATGCCAAGCTCCTCCAATTAAACCCGGAGGTGACATTGTTTTGCACTCATTCTCTCTCTTTCTTTCTCCCCCTCTCTCTCTCTCTCTTGCTCCCTCTCTTTCTTCTTCGCCCCAGCTCTCTCGCTCTCCCTTGCCCTTCTTTCTCTCTCATGTGCCAGTATAGTTGGCCAGCAATGCATGAACAGTGGGTTCCAGATTAATTCTGTCACAGCTCACAAATCCAAAAAGCCTTGCTGCACTCAAGATGTTTTTCCAAAGTACTGTTGTCAGTTAGAAGAATATTTCTCTCCAAATACCTATCCTTGCATACTTGACCTACAAAAAGGAAAAAGGCTTTTGTGTTTTTTTCTTTTGCTCACTGTTTGAACACTAAGTTATTTGTGGGATTATACACACAACACTGGTTACACTGGTATGAACCTTGATTAGAGTGCTTTATTTGTGATGTTTAACTACAATATGTATGGGTGAGTGAGTAGACAGACATAATCTTTTATTGAATACTTTATTAGCAGTTTGCAAAAAAAGCACAGGAAAGTACAGTTCAATACAAGATCTGCTAAGAGGATTTTAAACCCAAGAAAGCCTATGGCTTGTTTCCATTGGGGTCCTTTGTACTCAATTCATCAAAACATTTAATGACAGACACATATACACTACTATGCAAAACATCATATAAACAATTAGAAAAACAAAAACAAAAATATATACAGTAAACAGTGTGAGGGGGGCAGGGGGGGGGGGGCTAGGCTTTGACTTTTACAGGGGCCAGTTTCGAATTGCAGCCACCTGTAAGTGCTCTTTTAGAGCGGTTTTAATGGAGAGTAGGGATTTACTCTCCTTTACGACTGTTGGTAGGGCATTCCACGTTTTGTGGCATAGCAGGAGAACCCCTTCTTTGAGCCAAATCTGGGTTGAACGGGATTAGTAGAACTCCCTCTGGTGTTGTGATTGTGGACTTCATTGACTTCACTGACAGGTACATGGGTGTCTTTGTGGTGTAGCGTATCTTGTAGACCAGGCCCCTTGCAAGTTGCTGTACTCTGTCCTCTCCCCTGAGCCATCTGAACCAAGCAAAGTGAGCAGGGGTTTGATGGGTTGTAGATGTGAGGCCAAGAAGTAGCCTTACCAGTTGGTTTTGGGATGTCTGGAGCCTTGTTTTTAAGGCCTTTGTGGTGTTATGGTACCATGAGGTGCATGCATAGTCGAAGTGACCTTGGATGAGTCCTGCTAGAGTCCTCAGTGTATTCTTACTGACCAGAGAGGAATCCTGTACAAAAATCTTGTTCTTTGGTTGACTTTTTTGATTACTTTGGTTGACATTTTATCACTCCACATGTCATTGTTATAGTGGGCAGATAAGCTCATATATGGAAGGTATCGTGCATTTTATGACTACCATGAAGTTTGCTTTCAGACGTGGAAACACTTCTGAGTTGACCTCTGGAACTTCCATTATCCATAAAAAAAAATGTTGGATGGATGGACAGGGAGACGGACGGACCAACATTGCCATCCTTAGAGTACCGCCGTTATGGCGGGGCTAAAACCATTACTATCCAGAAGTTGCCGCTTTCACAATTCTCTAACAAAATGGCCGACCTCCATTCTACAACATTACGGGATTACATGCCTTGGTTTCCGTCCAGCGCTGGTCATATAAATATGTCACATGTGCTGAGAGTGCTGTTCTTTCTCTCTGACAATGACACTAATATGAACAACTAGGCCTCTGTACATTGAACCGCACACAACAGGACAACGGAAATGCACCCATTCAATGCCCAAACTCCTCTGTATAAGCCTTTGTGCTTATTGGGTCAGCACTAGCTACTCATACATGACATTTAAAGAGGTTATTGTTGCCTTTCTGCCATGGGGCAAGGCAGGGAGGAGGGATTCTGTATGGATTCGCTGTGCACACAGGGCTTCTTAGCCAAGCTGCTTCTAATTAGTGAGCACAAAGACACCCACACTCACACTCATAGGAGTCCAAAGGGAGTTTGGCATGCTCAAATCTGGATGAAAAGCATTCCTCTGCTACCAGTGTGGAGCTCTGGATAAGGATCCAGTCTGGAAAACAGGGTGTAGCAGGGGGTGGATAAGGGAGTGGTACTGGGGTGGGTAGGTGTGTGTGTGTGACTGTGTGTGTGTGTGTGTGTGTGTGTGTGTGTGGGTGTGGGTGTGTGTGTGTGTGTGTGTGTGTGTGTGTGTGTGTGTGTGTTGTATAGGTGTGCACAAAATACATATACATTTGCTTTACATACATATAATGTACTTCAAAAATCCTCCATTGCAGAGTGATCGCCGATCGAAAACGGCTTGTTTCCACCACGTTAAAAAGAAATAGGAGATATTAAGCTTTTAGTCAAGGAGTTAACATTGGAGCGGACGACCGGAAGCATTTTTGACATGGATCCACATCCGGCCTCTCCTCCTTAGAGACTCCTTGGATGATCCCAAAGTTTCGTTAGAGCGCCCCACGTGGGAAAAAAATATAGAAAACAAAAATGGTCCAAAACGGTCCGGACCGTTTATGGCACATAACGCATAGCTTCTCAAAAACGGTCCGGACCGTTTTTGGCACTCAATGTGTTAATTAATCAAAATTATGAACTGAAAATGTGCATACTTAAATCTGCAGTAAAACATGCAAATACATATTTTTTTTACTGTATAGTGTACATCAAAATTGCAATCTGCAAATTATACAAAGTGTCCATCCAGGGTTGCATGTTAAAGGTACTCTAACTAGTATTCCCCACAGCCAGTGGTGCCAGGCAGGGGAAATACTACAGCTGCCCTACCATTAGACAAAGCTCTGCTAACTGCCACGCACCCAGGGACGGGCGCTTAGTGTTTAATTGGAGGGAAATGAATGCTAGACAGTCAGAATAAATGAATAATTGAATTCCACAGTGGCTACCGACCTGTCACATGGCTGCAGTCAGTGATTGACATGGTAATAACAATTGTCACAACAAAGAGAGGAGATGGAAGAGAGATCCGCAACTCTCTGCTTAACTTGAAGAGTGCATTGTGAGTGCGAAGGGGATTCATAAAAGTAAGGCCAAAAGTAGTCTCAAAGTGCTGTAATATGAAGGCCTGCAAAACTGGAAATGGAAACATCTAGCAGTATGTTATCTTATCCTGTGTCCGCATAAATCACATCATGAAATCACATGCTTTACTGTATGCTATAGTGAGTTATTAGATTATTAGGTATTCAGTTGACTCCGAAGGATTTCAGCACATAGATTAAAATTGTACTAGCCTATCATCAAATCTATGTAGTTCTGATGTGCCTTTGATGGCGCCTTTGATAGTATTTTTTTTTAAGACTTTAAGCTTGTATGCTCTGAAGATAATCTTAAGTGAATGTGTGCTTGTCTTTAGAGTGAACTGCTGCTAAACTCTTTAACACATTTTTGCCATAGCTTTTTTTACCCAGAAGGGCTTTCAATGAGTACAATGGTAGAACGCGTGCAACATCAGAGCTCCGAGGAGAAAGGTGTAATAAGGTGTAACATATTTCATGATGTTACAAAATGAGATTCGTCTGCAATTCACAACTTTAATAGGTGCCCTTAGTAATAAGTAAGCCTTGAATATGTATTTGATTATTACAGAAGAGGGCTGGAAGTTTAACATGAGTGTACGCTGCAAACATGATGGTAGTGTTGTGTTTTCCATGCCATGTTCATTTTCTATATAGCCATACTATCTATACACACACACACACACACACACACACACACACACACACACACACACACACACACACACACACACACACACACACACACACACACACACACACCACAAGTGACTCAAACCCCACATCTGTATGCCACTGTAGGTGTGGGCCTGCATCACCCATCTCGTATTCCTTTGTGACAATGGTCTGACAAAATACCCTCATCATCATTCGAAGGATGGCCACAAAGTCACGCCCTTGAGAGACTGAAATGATTACAGCATGTGGCCCCCCCTACACCATCGGCAGGCGTCTGCTGACAATGGCAGGAACAAAGACCTCACAGACCTTGTGGAGTGCTCTTTGACTCTCCTTTTTCCATTACCGCATGGCACCGCTCCAATCCCACAAGGCAATGCAAAGCCATCCCACAAAGGCAAGGCTCTGTATACAAATGTCGGGTGTACACCAGCATTTAGAGGATGTATACAGTAGTTGCGGCAAGCGATTGCTGCCGCCAGCGTGTGCGTGATTACATCGCCATGTTTCATCAAAGGCTGTGAATGTACAGAGGCGTATTATGTTGTGCCATTTGGCACAAGAATTGCAGGACAAGTCGGACTCTTCACACAATAAAGAGATGCCTTCATTCTGAGAAATGAGCAGCAGTGGCCCGCGAGTGGCCGCGGCACTTAACTGTCATCCCGCTATGGCTTTATGTGGTAACATTAGCTTCCCAGTATAGCATTAGTAATTCAAATGACAAAGCATTGGAAAACAATTACATTGATGGGTGGCCTGGCGGTTTCTGCCACCAAAAGGTCAGAGGATCAATCTCTGTCAACAGCCAGTGTGTCGTTGTGCAAGACTGTGAGCTGTCTCCCTCCTCCAGAGATGCTGCAAATATGGCAACTGAATGGGCTCATCTCATGGATTCACATTATTTCTCTCTCTGAGATGACCACTTCAAAGCTGAGTAAACCCAAGATGATTCAGTTGAATCATTATTTCTCTCTCTGTCTGTCTCTGTCCTCTCTCGCTCTCTCTCTGTCTCTCTCTGAACTGCCTACACTTGAAACATGAATTAAACCCAAGATGATTCAGTTGAATCAATTTTCTTTATTTTAACCACATGAACCCTAGCTTCATTGGGTGAAACATTCGGCCAAAATAGCAGATCTACAAGTTCACAACGCGTCACATTGTGAGCTTAGATTGCCTATTTTTGGCAAAGATTTGACAGAGGGAAATAAATCTGCCTATCCAAGTATAGATAGAGCCCTGGGGAACTCTGGTCAACTAAAGTATATAGGGTTTAAGTGGTTAAGTGAGTGACCCTTGTTTGATCTGAGCACACAGCTACAGCTCTGAAGATATTCATGGTATTACAAAGCAGCAGAAAGCAATCCCCAACTGAACAAAGTATGTCTGCCGTAGTGAAGGCTGCTGTCGCGCAGTTCATAATTCATGTTGATGGTCTGAGGCTCTTTTTGTCTTTGAACTCTTCCAGCAAATCTGACTGAGCATACTAATGTGTCTCATTAACATATTTGGATATGGGGAACTCAAGAAAACGTATCAAGACCCAAGTAGCCCTCAGCCAGTCTCTAGAAGATGTAGCTTTTCACACTAACATCTGGCATACAGTACAAAAAAACAAGCATTAGCTTTTACTTAAAAACAAAATTTAAAGGCCTTGGCTTTCTGGTTTCTCATGACCGCAGGTCATGTCTTAACAAGTGCTAGCAACAAGATCATTAATTTCTCATGCTATTATGATCAAAACAAACCCTGGCTCCCCGGCTCTCTTTCTATTAAAGCTAGGCTTTTGCGCAATGCCAAAGATGGATTTGGTAGCTTTGAGATGTATTATGCCACTAGTAGGCAGGGCCAAAGAAGCAAGACAACGCAACAAGTAGGATAGCCCCTACACTATTCTTGGTTTTAATGTCCAAAATCACAGTATAGTCACATGTATATCTATATATATAAATCTACATGAATACACATGTACACACGTATCGTAGATACAGTATGTATTATGTATTAATGTAGATATGTATAATACTGTACTTAGGGGGATCCAAGAGAGTAGACCAAGCATGTGGTCGGTAGCCAAACAAACAATCCAGATGAGAGGTGACGGCAAGCAAGGAGCGACACTGCAGAGAACCGGGTCTGGAAAGCGAACAAAAAACAAGAGATCAGGAGGATTGCAAAAAACATAGAAAAGGGCTCTACAGTGTACGGACAGCAGCAATGTAGGCTTCAACTATACTTGCCAGGTAATTCTAAGGGAAGATCTGGCGAGGGGAGGGGGGAAGGCAGGGTTCTTGAATACTCTGGTGTTTAGTGGAAAATGGTGTGCTGCACCCAGTCAGCTCGCCACCGGGAGGAGAATGAAGAGGTGAGCCTGAGTGTCTAGGTGGCAGAGTGAGAACGGCCACTGAATTGTGCACAGGAACTCTAGACATGGAAGGTGGAGGTGAAGGGTTCGAAACCGTAACAGTAGACCTCTCGTCTGCTTATGGTGCATAAGCAAGCCTAAATAAGCCAGAGACATTGCCCGTTGCACTTTGAACTCGATACCATATTCTCAACTCTCAATTCTTATACCGATCAACTCCAAAGCAAAGCAGCAGGCTACTATGACTCAAACAATCTCTTTGTTTTGGTCCAAGCTGAGGACTGCAGGCTCCTGCAGAACAGTGCTGCAGACTACTGCCACCTCCTGGCGTGGAGAGTTATTCATTGACCCCTCAGCTCATGCCCCGCTCACAGTAAAATGACACATAATAAAACAGTACCTTAGATCTAATGTGCTTACAAATACTGCAGAACATATCCAACTGTAGAGAAGGCTCATATCACTCCACGAACGATAATGCATACTGTAGCTGTATATGATGCAGGAGATACTGTATGGTTGCAGCTGTAGATTCCAGTGACATCATGAACAGTGTTGAGAGTAACACCTTACTAAGTAATGTGTTGCTGTAACTCCACTATACTTTTTTTGCGGTAACTAGTAGTGCATCTACTACTAGGCCTACTTTTACAATTCAGTAACGCAATTACTTAAATTTAAATTAGCTTGTTACTTAGGCCTACCGATTATTTTAGGTTTATTATGGTTTATTTTCACCTGGCAACTCTCATTATAACCTCAGCTCAGCAAAGAATGGTAGAGACATGACCCGCCCAATTCTGACTCTGATTGGTTTAGGTTTAGCGAAAGCCAGTCAGAGGCAGAGGTCTTGCCTTCACCATGCTGGAAAAACTAACACAAATACAAATTTGGGGGAGGCCGTAGCTTAGTGAGTAGAGGCCGTCTGGTAAACGGAAGGTCACAGTTTCTCCTCCCTGTCGCGGTCTGTATCCCTGAGCAAGACACTTATCCCCAACTGCTTCCACTTGAGCGTGCATCATAACCATCTGGGTAGCCATCATCAATTGGGTGAAACTGACCCCCCTCCACCCACCCACCCAAAATAAGAACAACCCCTCCATAATTCAGTTAATGTTTTAGAGCAGTAACAAGTAATTATAACAAATTACTAGTTTACAGTAACTTGCCCAACATTTGATCATGAATAGGAAGTTAAAGAAAGTGGTTTCCTCAAATCAGTCATGAGTATCATCTACTCTGCATACTGCATGTCCCTGTGGCTGAGACTGTGTGCATAATTTCATACATGACTGAAAGCACATTGTAGCAATACAACACTGAGCAGCCCCCAGAAACGGACTGCAGGACCTTTTTAACTTTTAAATAAAGGTACTGTGTAAAACAAAGAAAGGCCGACAGTAAATGAGGAGCCAACAGGAGCAGGGACACTGGCAGGACTTGGTCCCTGGCCAGCGGAGGCACATGCGGTTCCCAAGGCAAGTGGTTAAATCACATTGACGGGATAGCAGCTCTTGTTTGGATCCCAGCAGAAAGAAAAGGAGAAGACAAGGCCTTTGCTGCCACTGGGCTCCGAGAACCAGACACTATTGACACCACTGTAGCCAGGGGGGAGCCTTCCTATGCCTCAGTGATCGTCCCATGCTACCCGGGAGGGGGGACTGTGGGCAAATGGGGGGGATCTCTCCACAAACAACATGAGCCAGCAACTTCACTGCAGATACACAGTAAAATCCGGCGTGTTAATTTAACACGCCGGATTTTACTGTGTAGAAGGGGACATTATCGCACGTCAAGATGGCGCCAGGCTAAATAGCCTGCCTCCCTCTTTGCAAGGAATACTGTATAAAGGCTGGTGCCACTCATGTCACCTTATCCTTTTACTGAAGGATGATGAAGCAAAGAATGTGTGGTTGGGGAGATGGTTGACAATCGTATGGCTGCCACCGCATTCTGGCGGTGTCGTACTGGCTTTATTAAAAACCAACAAGAAATGAAAATACAAACTGTCACAACAGTCTAATCTTGACATATTTAATGGCCAGAAAACACATTTATTCCTAGCACATGAAGCACACAAAGGAAATATTTTTATCAATCAAATTTCCTCCGTCTGAGAAACGGAAGAGGTCAGGGACTGTACCGATAGTCTGCCTTCTGTCCTGACTCTGAGTACATCAAGGTAATTAGAAACCGGGGACGGAGCCGAAAAGGCAGCATAGATTACTTGTAGTGCCAGAGAGAGTGGCCTTCAATCTTCCTCATTCATTTGGACACCGGGTTGTTCTGCACTGGGACATTGAATTAAAATTCTCTCTAATTAATAGTAATACCGAGGGATGCTGTTCGCTGTGTCAAGTTAAATCAAGTGTATTTGCAGTACCCCTTTGACAAATAACTTTCATAATGTGCTTGATTGAAAACAGGATGAGATTACAGAACACAATGAAAGATAAGATGTCTTTGGAGAACCCCATATACCCTTGCTGCTCTAGATTTATTTCTTGCCAGAGCCGCTTCCTCCTGTGTAACATACATGCCCACTGAGGTGGCCAATTCTACTGTCTGTCAGTAACAAGAAAATGCTGTTGTGTGAGGCCTGGCCATTATCCTTTTATGTTAACTCTTTAAGACCGGGAACGCATCAGTGTCATGCTAATTTTGTCAGCTAATTTTGAAAAATCTAGAACATTTCTGCAAATCTTTGAATATATATATATATGTTTTTAAAGCGAATTTTTTTAACTCCGATCTGTGCTTCTGGGGGTCTATGGAACAAGATATTTTGAGATAGGGGATTGCAGAGATTTGCAAAAAAAAATCACAATAAAAAAAAAAAAAGCCAGATCTACAAGCTCATAGCGTGCAGCGTTATGAGCTTGTATTATCTGCTATTTTTGAATAGCCAAAGAAATCTAAAGTGACACAGATGCGTTCCGGGATTAAATGGTTTAAAAGCTGAAATTGACTCGGCAAATTGGATTATTCCTTGAAGAATGTGAGCGTGTCCACAGCTGGAGAGGCGCACAAAAGTGTCGTGATTTCCAAGTCGTATGTGATGACAGGCGCGCGCCCACCAGCTGACAGGTTGACGGTTTCCGCTCCTCCGAGAGGTCACTGGGAGAGGGGTGACAATTCTTGTCCCCTTGTGTGTCATCAGGCTCTGTCCGCGCAGATTGACACGATCGATGCGGCGTGACAAATGACGGGAGGGTGGAGGTGCTGGCTCAGTGGTGGTTAATGTTAAAAATGATTTGTTAATGGCCCGGACGGCTGGCGTAGCCGTCCGGGCACCTAGGTTCAATGTAGCCTGACAGCGCGACTGTCGTGGGTCCGAGTACCGATCCCGACGGCCTTTGCTGCGCGTGTCACTCCCCATCTCTCTCTCTCTCTCTCCCCATTTCCTGTCAACCTATTGTCCTATCAATAAAGGCAAATAACCCCCCCCCCCCAAAGAAAAATGGAAAAAAAATATTTGTTTAGAATGGCTAATAATTCATTTTTATAAAAGACTAGACATCTACTATAAGACTAGAATTTAGCCTGGTGAGAACCAGAACAACAATGTCCTTTGTTGCAAACTATCTCCTCGTATTCATGGTCAGTGTTTTACCTACCGTTTAACTGTTATCACATACCTAGCCTTTCTTTGCCTTGGGTGAAGAAAGTGATAAAAAAAGGATATACAGTAACTGATATCAGCCCTAGGGCTAATACGGCAATAGCTGCCACTGCTTGCCGAGCTGTCACCATGAGCAACTTCCCTGTGGTAGGAACTCTGTGTGTCAAACATGGCCATCACGGTTGCTACGTTGAACAATTGCAATGTTCTCATTGTTTTTGTGACCTAACTAGCACGTTTGTTACCCAGGACTGGCACACTGAGGACTGACGTTGGTTTCCTGCAGCAATGATGAATGCTGATAACCTATTTATCGCACCCCACTTATCAGATTGATTTCCTAATGACTTTACATAACATAGCCTCCAAAGCTCAAACACATCAATGGGATTAGGAGGAAAATCTTACCTTGAAAAAATAAATTAATTGCCCCTCTGTTGTGGGCCTCGTGGTTTTCACCTGGTAATTTACATGTGAGTGGAGGAGGTAGCGAAGAGTAGGAGAGGAGGTAGCGAAGAGGAGGTCCGCAAAGAGTCCTGGCCAGTTGAGAGTAGTTAGTGAAGAGGGTTAAGCTCAAGTAGATAGCTGCAGGAGTAGCTGCAGGGAAGAATTTTCTTTTCCTTTTTAAAACCACTGAACCAACAAAAACGAACAGACTGGTGTTATTATCAGGACCACATATATTTGCAAAAGGTCTGATTACATTTACTTTTTATATTTATATAGTCTTACATTTTTACATTATTATATTCTTATCTCCTATGTAAAGTTCTATTTTTGTTTGCTACTATTCAAGCTTAGGGTCAGTAACAGAATAGTGGTCTGTTTCGATTCAGTGCTTTCTGAAGGACACTTGCATTTAGTACACACTTGAACTCTGGTGCTCCAGTTTGATGGCTGTTTTTAAACTCTGTACGTATTGTTAATTCTATCAGTGCCTTATACACTGCCCGTCTATCATTGATGTTACATAATGGATTTTTTTTAACAGGTTTTAAACTCTCATTCAGTGACATGTAATCAGCACATTGTTACAGTTACGGTATTAACTTTAAACTATGCACCCTTGAGACTAATTCCACCCAGGTACCTACCAGCAACTTACTAATGTCACCTTTAGCTTAGAATGAGAAAGAAAATGGCAGCGGAGGTAATGAGTCATCCATGATATTTCACTCAGGGGGCCTCTTGCAAACCGCCAAGTGTGTTTATCGAGCCCTGAAATCTCCCAGCATCCCATCTGAGCTTATGGAGGTATTCAGTACCACCGACACCCTTCCATGTTACATCATTTTGCAACGACAGGGTCGGCTGCTGCAGTTGCAGTTTTCTAAAAGGGCGCTATGCTGTTATTATGTGGGCTTAGTGATTTAAAATGTTGCGTAAGAGACTGTGGAGGAGAGCTCTCTGCAGAGACCGTCGGCTCCCGTCTCAGTTGAGACATTTTGCAAATGCAGCTTGTATGGATGCCAGCCTGTAAAAAGGCCCCAAAGGCTGGTGATTAACATATCGTCTGACACAGTGAAATTAATCAAGTGGAGAGGAATAATTTCTGGATCTGCTTCTAAATGTATAATATACTCTCCAATCCATGCCATAACTGTTTCATGGATGAAACCTTTTCTTCTGGAAAATAACATGTTTACCCTCACCATGTCGAAGGAAAGGAATCTGATATATTTATTTAATTCTTATTTTGTCTTAGATTTTGCAATGGTCATTTCCCTAGTTTGTCATTTCCCCTCCCCCTTCCCTGGGTTGTCCTTTTTCAGCCTACTATTTTCACATTTCCTTATAATGCAATTCAATGATTGATAGATAGATGGATTAGGTGGATAATTGGTTGAAACTTGGCTATACGGTCTCGTCGGTCTGCTTGGCAAAACAATCCTCATGTATGATGGTAAATGACACACATAGTAATGGAATGATTCAAGTGGCCGTGGGCAATTTTAGACCAGGATTACCAGTGTGTGTGTGTGTGTGTGTGTGTGTGTGTGTGTGTGTGTGTGTGTGAGAGAGAGGAAATAATAATTGTTTGAAAAAAAGAAGCAGCCGAACAAATTCCTGGAAACCCCAGCACATTACCATGTATTGTACGGCATTGAGAGTAAGAACAGCCAGAGTCTTGTTACATTTGCATAATAAGTAAGTACAAATAATACATTTAGGGTAGATAAAATAGTTGGGTGCTAATGAAATCATTATCATCATGAACAGTCTGATTTGGCACCTGTGATGAAAAAAAGTGAAAGCAAAGCCTTTCCTAAACTTAAACTGAAAGTAAAAAGGCAGTAGCACTTCATAAGCCTTGACCAGAATGAAAATAATAATCATCATCATCATCATCATAGCAGCTATTGCTATTGTAATCCCAGGGAAAGGCAGTGAAAATCACTGTTAATTTGAATGGGCCTTCAAGTCTGATTTCCTACAGACGTATCCTTCCCCTTTGCCTTGAGCAGCACTTAAATTCTTTAACTGGGAGAGCTGCAGTAGTTACCAAGCAGTAAGACAAGCCTATTTCTCCCCGTTTGCCTGTGTAATGGAATCAAGAACTGGAATGAGATAATGCTTGAGTTGGCAGTCAGGCACAGTGCCCACATCCCTCGGCCCACAGGAAGTGCAGCACAACTCTGTGCAACACACTGCCGCCACCTGCTGGGCTGTAACAAAAATGCAGCTCAACTTTGCTGACCAGGCAAAAGAGTGAAAACTCTAGGCTAAAGCAGAGATTTTAAGTAGACTTAAGTATTGAGCCCTGGGTGACTTGACTTTACAGCCATTCATGGTTGAGACTTTGCCTCATTTACTATACTCTCTTGTCTAGTCCTTGTATTTCTATGTATATTACGTTAATGTGTGACCTGGTCTAGTTTTTATAGTTCAGTTCATTGTTTGTAATCAGCCCCTATGTGTATGAGTCTTGTTCCGCAGTCAGCTGGTGTTTGCTTTATGGTGCATGTGTTAGTTCATGGTTAAGAGCTGTTTATACATTGGCCACCTCCTGACACATCATGTTGTGAGGTGGTGACTGGAGGTTAGTGACCACAGCAGAGAAGGTGTCTCCCACACACATGGGACAGCTAGGGGCTCAGAGGCCTCCACAACCATATACAACACACTCTGGTCCAGCTTCCAGCTAATGGTACCACAGTGTCCACTGACATCGATAGGACACAACCTCTCTAACAATTCCCATCCACTAGAGTAGTCACATGGTTCTCAAACATTTTCATGTCAAGGACCCCTACATTGATATCTATTTGGTTGCGGACCCCCATCTGAAATGATTTTATCCCAGGGACCCCCATCAGAGAAGATTTGTAGTTAAAGGTATAACTATATACATAGCTCTATATTCTGATAGTAATCATTGCTGTAGACTCCGAGTCTTTGTTCAGTAACAGGGGTCTCCCTCAATTAGGGCAGAGAACTTACACATGATACAGATTAAACAAGTGAAATAGGAAGTGATTGTTATGCTCGACCGGTGCTGCGTAGCCAAATGTGCCGGGGACCCCAAAGGCAAAGACACTGAGACAGGAATAGGGGTAAAAGGAATTGTATTAAATAATAAACGTTACGGTGGGAGGGAAAGTCCTGGGGAGGTGAGAGGGTTTTTTTGAATCCAGGGAGTAAGGAAGTGGAGCGCTGGTGGAGAGGGCTGAGGAGCGTGGATGGAGCCGGGAGACACTGGGTTTGAGGTGGAGGGAGCCTGGATCACAAAAAGATTAGCGAGAGAGTTTGGCTGCTGGCTGAGGGAGACGCCCGGCCCTTGCCGTTACATGGCGTGCAGGGAGGGACCAGGAACGTGTGGCACAACAGTGATGACACATAGAAATGAGCCGACAAAATTGGAACTGGAACACAATAAAGTTGTCTCTGATAAATGGGTACTCTATCCTAATTGGCTGAAATTGGCAACCCACTTGCAAATGTATTTTCTGTTTATTAAAGAGCTAGAGCAGGGGTGGGCAGATTTGATGATGGAGAGGGCCACAATATTTCTACACTCACTCCAGGGGGCCACACATCTTATCTCCATATTTTAAGTACTTCGTCATCTAGTATGTCACACAAAAGTAGCAAAAATAACTGATCTATATTGTAGATCAGCTATTTTTGCTATTTGGAATTGGAATCCTGAATATCTTTTTTTGCTATATTGGAATTGGAATCCTGAAAAGTAACATTTATATAAAATTTCAAAGTAACATTTGTATAAAATTTCAAATGCATTTAGTTATACTTAAGTTAACTTAATGAACTTAAATGCAAGTACATTGGACATACGGTTGGGCCATGTTTGCATGTTTGAAATTATAACAACTGAAAACCTGCGGGCCGCATGTGGCCTCCGGGCCGCCAGTTGCCCATGTATGAGCTAGAGAGATGTGGAGACAAAAAAAAAGAAGAAAAAAAAGACCCACTTTAAGTCATGCATGCTCTTGGAGCATGCATGACATACATACAGTAGGTCTTTTTGCACCTCCCCTCACTAGGTTTGAGAGGCTGCAGACCTTAACATGGGAATAGCATCCTCTAGTGGTTGGTTTACTTATTACGTGTGTGTGTGTGTGTGTGTGTGTGTGTGTGTGTGTGTGTGTGTGTGTGTGTGTGTGTGTGTGTGTGTGTGTGTGTGTGTGTGTGTGTGTGTGTGTGTGTGTGTGTGTGCGCGCGCGCACACGTGCGTACAATGCCCTTATAATATTTAGATTGGAGAATATAAAAAGCCACTAATAATTATGTAGCCTATATGTTCTCCATAATCACAAGATTATCAATGCTTAGACTGGCAGAAATAGTATTACCCAGAAAAAAATACATTTTATTTTGGATACCACATATTTGATGTGTAACTCAAACGTTGTTGGTTTGTTAACAAAAACACAAATCTATGGAAATATAGCTAACTTCATACAGTACTTTGATATTTGTTTTTATCTCTCTGAGTCAACAAGTTATTGTATTTTAATATCAAATTCTGGTGTTACACTGTGTAAGACAACATTTTGTTACCCTGAATGACAGATCACTACAGTCAACAAATATTGATTAAATGTTATTTCTTCAGCAATATCAATAATGGCTCCATGGACTGTTATTACTAGCAGAAATCCTAGTTTTAGCCATTCTTAAGTCCTAAAACTGTGTAAAATGAAAATATAAGATATTTTAAATGTGCATGCTAGCTGGACTTGAATCGCTTCCATACCAGACAGAGAAATGACCCACACACCACAAACGTAAAGAACATATAACGGGTTTGACTGCAACATAGTTCAACTATCACATAGTTTCATTCACATTTTATTAAGTCGGCATTCAACATTTAAAATAAATCATTATTTAAATAAGTCCATAAACATTGTGCAGAAAACTGTAGCTTAATTAATTATGTATGTAATGTAATTATGCATTTTCGTAAAGTGCCCAAAATGTAATTCAGTTAACTCATAACTAATCATTTTAATCAATAATTGTGTATAATAGTACTATATTACTATCAATTACAATGTAACTACAGTGCTACGAAACATGAACTATAGTGTAAGAGGGCAATATAATGTTGCATGTCATCCACAATCTTAATATCCTATCATATCATATTCATAGTAACTAGTTCTGCAGTATTTTTTGCTATGGAGACCTCTCCTTATTAGACAACTGCATCTATACAGTGAGAATGTGCCTTCTATACCTATAAGGACAAAAGTGTTACACTTAAACATATTTAACCCTTCCTTGGCCACCTATATAAAGTAGATACCTTGACCTATAGAGATTGTCTTTACTTTTCTTATCTTTTTTAAACAAAATAATAACATTAAAAGTATCTTTTCTATGTTGCACTGAATGGCATGTGTTTTTGTTCCAACGGTACTAGAGTAAGAAAAGGTAAAATCAAGTATTTCAGAGAGATTTATTCAACTCAACACAGTGATAGAAGGACTTCAGTGGGTCCTCTTTGTGATGTTGCACACAGTCATATGATTAACATTATGTGATATGCTTTAAAATGGCTTTTTACCTTTGTTGCACTGAATGACATTGAAGCACCAGACAAAAGTTAAGTCAAGTTTTTAGGTACAATATATCATCCATGATTATATGTGTTGTTGCAAAAACACACTTATGTCATAGATGTTCATTTAGACTTATCTTTACATTTTATCATTAGAATTTTAACCCGGACGTTTTGACACATAAAAATCGAATTACTAGCTTGAACATCCGGTTTATTAAAAAGGTGAAAAACAAAGAGCAAAAGAGGTTCAATAATTGGTAAATGATTGATGTCTCCCTGCGTCAAAAGGTGAGAGGGGCTGCTCCAGTCACATCCCTAAATGGCTTCCCCAGTCAGTCAGTTAGTCCGTCAGTCCGTCCTCCAGACCAGACCGGCTCTGTCTCTGTCTGTCTTGCCTGCCTGCCTCCTCCTCAAATCACACAGCAGAAAGGTCACACTCGCTGGAGTCCGGTCGCATTCTGGAGTTGAGACAGTTATTTCCTCCTGTCATTCTCCAGGGAGCAGGAGGCCCTAATGCCCTGTGGGAGTGCTGGGCTGCAGAGAGGCCATGTCAGCCAGGTTCGTGGCTGGCTCCAGCAGCCCCCCAGGGGAACCCGCCTGATTAATTGAGCTGGCAGATTTATGACGGGGCTGGCAGCCACTCTGTGTGTGTGTGTGTGTGTGTGTGTGTGTGTGTGTGTGTGTGTGTGTGTGCGTGTGCGTGTGTGCGCGTGTGCGTGTGTGTGTTTGCGGTGTTTGTGCGTGTGCGTATGTGCAGTGTCTGTGTGTGTCAGTATTTTTCTTTAGACGTGTTTGCCTGTGGCCGTGTGTGTCTATAGCTACTCCTTTGTGCACATACAGTATGTCTGCCTATAACAGTATATCTCAGTGTAAGTATCTGTGTGCACGTGCCTCTGTCAGTGTGTTTTTATGTGTCTCTTTTAGCGTGCACAGAATCCCTCTGTGTCTGTATTTAGACACCCTCCCACCTCCTCCTCCGCTGTGAGCCATAATTACAGCTTCCAGGCCTGGGAGCAGCATGGGGTAACCTGGATGTCAGGCACAGACAGACCCTTAGCATTCCCACCAGGGTGAGACTGGGGTCTCTCTCTGGTCCACTTAGACACATCCCTCACAACTCCACCAAGCTTATTATAGTTTTGTATTAGAGATTCTATTTTTATTTCATTTCGAGTTTCTTTTGTTTTCATTTTCAGTAAAAAAAAAACATTTTTAGTATAGTTTTTATTAGTTGTAGTAATACGGATTAGTCTGAGGCAAGATTCCATAAGGTCAGAAAAATTGCTAAAATAGCCGATCTACAAGGTCACAACTTTGAAGATTTCTGACAAAGACTAAAACAAAGGACATTTTTATTGCTTTGGTTTTAGTTAGTTTTGTAAACACACTACAGGCTTTACAAAACTTATTGTGAAGCCTCGGTTACATTTTTATCTTTTTTCTTCTAGTTTTAGCTATTGCGTTTCGTTTAATAGTTTTAGTTAACTATGATAACCCTCCACTGCGCTCCACACTGCACCACCAACTCTCCACTCCAGTAAGTTGAAGAGGCTGCAGTCAAAACATCATCAGGACCTTGCTTTGACTTCACACTCTTTGTGCCCAGCAGACAGTTCGTCTGCTGCATGGGTTTCGAGGGGCGGGGGGGGCTGTGTTTCTGGTGGTTATCAAAGAAGAGGCTCTCGGCTGTCGTTATCAGCATCTGATGGAGCCTATGAAAGGCCCTGCAGTATATCCTGAGACCATGTGTCCGCCACAGTGCTTTTTTCTCACCTGAACATGCTCTGAAGGCGCTCTCGTCCAAACAGCCAGAGTTTAAAATATTCAACGCTCAGCGACCAGGTACAAATGCCAGACGCAAACGCACACAGCGCAGAATAGACGCTTGACGCTTTTTATACGCTGCCTTTGATAACAATTCAAAACGGCTCAGGAAAAAATACCTTGGTGAAGACCACTTTAGCCCCATCGTTGTTGTCGGGCAGAAGCCTCTTTTTTAACTTGTGTATTTTTTCATAAATTAACGCCCTACTTGATCATCCAGCAGCGTCACACGAAAGCATCAAAAGTTGCAGATATACAAGCTCGAAACACAGTGCGAAGTGACGCGTTTTGAGCTTGTCGATCTACTACTTTTGCTGTTTTGGATAGCCTAACAGTTTTGGACGTATGAGGTTTTCACCCGACAGAGACGATATACTTTATTCAGTATATTGCATTGTGATGTGAGCCTGTAGGTCTATTTCCCCCCAAACTTCTAATTTGAAAAACAATATATACTTTTGTATAATTTGTTATAATACAGGCTTTTTACTTGTAACACTGTATTTTTATGTTGTGATGTTGCTACCTTTACCTAAAACATTTTAGTACTTCTTCCACCACTGCTAGGGTTCATGTGGCTAATGTAGAAGCTCCAAGAACCTTGGAAAGAGACATAAATGAAGTTTGTAGCTGTGCGTATAAACTCGTACATTGACATTCACATTCATCGTACATAAACTAACATAAAAAACCTCCCACACACATGCACGTAAATGCACGCACGGATGTGCACATTCCTGCATTCATACACACACACACACACACACACACACACACACACACACACACACACACACACACACACACACACACACACACACACACACTCTGAGTAAACAGGGTCATGCAGATTGAGAGCCCTCTCCGTCTGCTCCTGCCCATGCCTCTTGATATATGGAAGCCATTAATTGCTTCATCTGGAGCGAGACGGCCCACAGTGGAACACGCTAAAAGCCTCTCTAGACCGTCTCACCAAGTCAGTAGTTTAGTTTAGTATTTATTTACTCATAAAGTCTCAATCACCTTGAAACTCATGAATTTACTCTCCAGTGAGCCTCTCTTCTAGTTTCACCGCAGTCAATTTGATGTCAAACACGTATTGATTGACACATTGACAGTATCTTGTGTTCATATTGTTCTTGCATAATAATCAGGAAAGGAATGGCTTATGTCAGTGGTGGGACCCCCATGAATCTGGGCGTGTACCCTCAAGGAACCCTGAGGGTACTGGTTTAAGTTAACCCCATGAACACTAGCGTCCATATTCTGGGTATGTCATAATAAGCAAATATTTGTTGAAAATAGGCGAGCATTCAGCCAAAATAGCTGAACAAGCTCGCCGCGCATCGCTTGTGGATTTTTCGGTGAAGAGATTGGTGTAGAGGGGAAAAAAAAAGGGGAGGACCGAGTACAGAGCCCGGAGGGACCTCGGTCAAATCAATTTAGGGTAAGGTTCACGTGTTTAATTCTAATTATTTGCCATGATGCCGTGTAACAACCTTTACCCAACATTCTTACACATTGGAGGGGTGCTTTACACACTCATGCACGCACACTCACAAAAAACAGCCACTGGAGAAATTCCACAGATTTTTCTTGGAATTTCTGATCATGATAGTTACAAGAGAACCATCAGTCTAACTGTGTGCTACACAGATTAAAATGCCAACACTTGCCTGTCCAAGTGCTAACAGATTTGTGACATTTGAAATTCTGGATTCTAAAACAAAACAAAACAGTCGAGGCCTGTAGTACCGGTATGTTGTATATTTGTAAACCTTTCTCATTTCAAGGACCCCCAAGTTAATATGTATTTGCCCACAGACACAACTTTTGTGCCACCATTTTCCAAATATTTCACATTTTTGGGATGTTAGCTAACTTTGCCCCTGGAACCCCCTCGAGGACCCCTGGGGGTCCTCGGACCCCACTTTGAGAACCACTGGTATATAGTACAGTAGATGGAGAGAGAAATATTTTCAGAAGAGGGGATTCATTCCACAATTCAGCATTTTGGGCTCTGTGCCGTGCTATGAGCTTGTATATCTATAGCTATTTTTGAATATTTTATGAAATAATGGTTATAAGTGGTTCAAATCTAAAATGACATGCTTTTCCCGGTCTTAATGTGTTATACAGCATATTGAGTTGTTTGTTCACATACATATAGTACTGCTATTGTATGGTCCTGGTTAGCAATCCCTTTGGCTAATACCTCTGATGTTGTAGACGTACACAAACACTGGCATATATTTACTATACTGGACCTAAATACATGTCGACACGCTCAGAGTTAGATGAATATTAAAGGGGAATGTTGCAAACATTTAAAGGTGGGTGGTGTAAGTGATATATATATATTTTTTTAAATATATTTTGGGTAATTTTCTTCCGTTATTTGGATAGTGGAGTGGAGAGTGACAGGAAACAGGGAGAGAGAGACGGGGAGTGACACGCAGCAAAGGTCGTTGGGCTTGGGATTCGAACCTGCAACTCGCTGTCAGGCTGCATTAGAGCCTACAGTATGTGGTACAGTATGCAGCATCTTAACCACTAGGCCAGAATCAGAGAGAACCAGAATCAGCTTCAATTTAATAGTGATCCAGTTGCAATTTTTGTGTTTGTTTCATCATTTTCAATTTCACACTATTATGTATCCTGTATGAGTCCACTCTCCTGATTGGATACAATTGGTAAACTGACCTGAACATGTATTTTTTGTCACTGAACAAACACACTATAGCAATGATTACTATTGGAATAGAGCTATTTTAACACAAACAAAAATATCACTTACATCACCTTTAACTTGAATCCTATGCTTCTACTGTAGGTCCCCTTATAAGGACGCTTTTGTGTGAAAGTCAACAATGGTCTTAAGTTGACCCAAAACTTTATTCGGCTTAGTTATTGAGTTATTAATGTTACGTTATTGATGTCTTATCCACCATGAGGACTAGTACGAGGCCTTAAAAGGCATTAAAATCCAGCCTAACAAATAATTTAGCATTACAGCTTGCTGTGCTCCACACATCTCAACCAACGGATCATGAAGGATCAATTCATCTCTTGCATTGGAACAAAAATAAATACGTCTAAAGTTGAACTCACACCCAGACTCGCCAGCAAAGGAATGCAATTCTTCTGGAATGAGACTTTTAACACATTCAGTTTTAATAAAACGTGTGACACACCATCTGTACATTCTTTTATCATAAATTTTACCTAAAGTAAAACATTTAATTTCCTGTTCGACTCCCATGAACCCTAATGTTTAAAGATGCTCGGTATCCCGTGCCGAAAGTCGCCGACCTACAATCTCACAACGCTCACACATTGTGAGCTTGTAGATCGGCTGTTTTACGACGCGCAACACCATCATATGTCGCAGTATAAATCAGGCCTAAGCTTTCAGCCAATGTTTCCCGTAAGAGGGAAAACACCATATTTTCCCCTTGGACAATTATAGCCAGGATGCACATGATCTGTCAGAAGCCATAACTTAACCTTGTATTAAATCTCTAAGACAGTGGTTCTCAATGTGGGATCCCGGGACCCCCCCCAGGGATCCTTGAGGGTGTTCCAGGGGGTCCTCAGCTAAATCTGTCGATGTAGCATCAAAATCAGTTCGACCACTTCATCCCTGTACTGTACATCTGCTTTTGGAAAATAGCCGATCTACAAGCTCACAACGCGTTGCATCATATTTTCTGATGGAGGTTTTTGGCCAGATACATCAATTTGTGGGTCCTTGACATGAAAATGTTTGACAACCACATTGTTGGCCAGAACCCAAAAGTGAAAAAAAAAACGATACACACACATGAAGCAAAAATTACGACGCGTTTATTTCACATCCAACCATTCATTTGGTGATCCCCCATGTTGTATTCACATTCTGTGTGGATGTCCTCATAACATAAACAGCAGTTTAAATTCATGCGAAATGACCACACAAAATAAACGCTCCCTATCTGTACGGACCCTACAGGGTTGGTCAGGGTGCCTGTTCAGTTGGGAGCTGAACTGGGAGCAATAACATATACCAACCTCCACACACATTACACATTACATGAACGTTCTCCCAGTGAAACTCCTCACTGTCAGGTGAAAAGAAGGGGTTCAGAGGAGACACATCGTTGCAGAAACCTCTTATCTCCATATTTTAACTTTTTTGTTCGTAAATGTATGTCCTACAGTGTCACACAAAAGTATCAAAAATAGCAGATCCGCAAGCTCGAAATGCAGCGCGAAGCGACGCCCTTTGAGCTTGTAGATCTGCTATATATATATATTTTTTAATTGAATCCTGAAAAGTAACAGTTTTGGAAAAGTATGCCATTGCAGTCTCTGTGAATGGATTAGGGGCGATATGCATGAGGTAGTGCACAGCCATACATTTGAATGAACACAGACAATGCCGTTACATAAAAGCGTCTCGTCGAGGACTTGCTGAATAAACCGGTTTATAAAAGTGATGACAGAACTAAAACCACTGCTTGATTCTGGTAGGATTGTAGGTGGTTATTCATTCCACATTTGGAGTGGCAGTAAAGCAGATTTTAGGCATGTTTGTGGGGATCACCTGCTGTACAGGCAGTATTTGCACACATGGACCAAACATGAAGGAAAATGTCCTTTAAACAAAGGGTTGACCCAGAGTAGGCCACAGTATAAATGATCTGCAGTGTATAAAGTCAACATCCGGATTGTCAGTTTAGTTGTTTACAATGTGCTTCTTCTGTCGGGGAAATGCATGATCATGTTTTCATGTTAAAGACCACCATAACCCCCATAACTATGAGAGTATTTGGGCTGTGTTTTTGAGAAATGTAAGCATGGCAACAAAGGTGATGAAAAGAGTAAATCGGAGACCCACCCATCCATTCATTTCAATCAAACACTAAACCAGTTGATTTCATTAATAAATCAAACACATCCCTCTTATCTGGTTAGAGGTGTGTTGATTTGTGAAACCAGCTACTGGTTTTCCTAGAATGGGAAAAGGTGTGTGTGTGTGTGTGTGTGTGTGTGTGTGTGTGTGTGTGTGTGTGTGTGTGTGTGTGTGTGTGTGTGTGTGTGTGTGTGTGTGTGTGTGTGTGTGTGTGTGTGTGTGTGTGTGTGTGTGTGTGTGTGTGTGTGTGTGTGTGTGTGTGTGTGTGTGTGTGTGGGGCGCTCGAGAATGTCCCCCAAAGTGTTTTGTTTTCATGATTCCACAACTGCAGTTTCAAAGTAAACCAGCAGAGGCCAGTGTGGTGACAGGCGACCCATATAGAACACACATGCAGAACCAGTGTTCCATGTACATGTGCTCCATTCTAACTACACAGGATAAATACTGTAGTTGTGCCTCACTGTTGCGTTTACAGTGGGAGTTGATGCTGCACTCTCATCAAATTTGGCAGCAAATGTTAATGGTCATATTGATATCATAATTTGTGTAAATTAATAATAAAAAACATAATAATACTTCCACAGAGCTTTTAAAAAGGCATAGATTAAAATGAGTGCCCCCCCCCTTACCCCCCAAAAAAGGATTGTGAAATTATTCTTTTTATCATTTTGCCCTGTCCAGAATTATTGTTTTGTTTACCTCTGAAAGCTGCTGGCCGCCATTATTCTGTTTTCACTGGGTATGGTACTTTTTCCATAAAGACATGCGTGGAGGCAGAGATTGTATTATATTGATGCAAACTACATGATTGCTGCCTTATACTATAGATGTGAATCAGGAAAATAGCGAACCTTAAGCAACGAGGTGTTTTGAGTGCGACATCTAGCGGACCTTTAAGTTACAATAAGCTGAAAAAAAGTCAGGCACAAAATAATGATCCCATCCATGGGACAGCCAAGAATGGGCACATGAGAAACTCTGGGATGGATATGACATAAAAAAGAAGTCCCGTACCTAGTTCATTGTTCTTGTCTACCTTGACTTCAAAGCACAGAGCCTGGACAGGAGATGCCTTTTCCTTCCTTCAGCTGTGTTATCGTTTTATGATTGATATCAAACACGCAGGGAACATAAATCAAACGCGAGCAGGCCCCAAAACCCCTTTCAAGTAGCAACAAACTGCACCATTCTGAAACAATACACAAAACTGCGGCTGCCTGTCTGTTTTCCAAGAGTGAGGAAGTCAGGATGTATTGTCCAAACATATGCGGTCTGTAAATAGATAGGGCTTAATGCCTGGCACAGGCATGTGCACGCACGCACACACGCACGCATGCATGCACACACACACATGCGCGTGGGCACATACAGACACAAAACAAAACCAGCTGCACATACACACAGATGGAGCAAGTTGCATGTGAACAAACACGTACTGTATAGGCAACACATTTTCACCCTGAAAGTCTCATATAAACATAGATAAGCTTTACACCCTTATGCAAATGCATGAATTCTTGCTCCTATGAAACAGATAAGGCTTCAAAAGCAATGGCCCTGGCATGAGTTATGTTGTCCCAAAGAAAGATTAACACTTAGTGGAGACAAGGGGCAGACGGCTGCCCTCTAATGGATATTCGACAAACTGCAAGTTTCATGAACCACAGGCCTCTCTGCAGGCCAGTCACTGTGCATGTATACTTTATAGACAAATGTACTGTTTAACCACTTCAGCCCTTTTTTATCCGTTTAAAAATTGTCCTAAACCTTCGCTGCATATCACTCCCTGACTCTCTCCCCCGTTTCCTGTCTCTCTCTACACTGTGAACTATCAATAAAGACAAGAAATGGAACCAAGGTTCTATTTGTACGAGTCCTTGAAATGAAAAAAGCTGGTAGAAGCACTGTTAAAAGGTGTGATGGGAACCTAAACGAGGCATCCATCTCCTCTGTCCCCTACAGGGACACGAGACCCTCCAGCCAGCAGCTGTCTGTCCGTTCATCCATCCATCCAGCCAGGCAGTGTCATGTGTACTTTCCATTTACTGTAAAACCTCCCACTCCGTTCCACTCTCAGGACCATTCCCAGAGAGAAGAGGAAATTGTACTTTCCTCGGGACATCTCTCCGGATTTGTTCAAGGACAAACGGAAGAGAGTTGTTTTTGTTTTGTTATGGAGCGCTGGGAGATAGCTGAACTTGCTGGTATTGGGTTGTTTCTTTCTTTTTTTAACGTATTTATTTATCTTGGCATCCCTTCGTGCTCTATGCACTGTACAATAGACCCGTATAAGGGTTGCTTACACTCTTGAGTTTAATTAACACTTGGAATTTTATAGTGTGGAACATGAACATGCACCAACCAAGGACATCAAGTCATTGTTTGTTTATAAATACATTTTCTGTATTCCGTGTGTGTGCGTACATTTTGCAGATAGGACCGACTATCTAGGTCTAGGAGGAATTATTTGTTTAGGTTTAATTGCATCAGTAGGTTTAAGAGATTCAGCCCTTATCTTGGGCTCCTCTGCAGGACAGAGAGTTACTACAGTAAGTTTATGAGCTGAAAGGCTGCTGGCATCATCATCCAGTTACAGTACACCAGTTAACATCACACTCTGGTATGTGCATCATAGTT
Source organism: Gymnoscopelus microlampas (assembly GCF_963454915.1). Lineage (NCBI taxonomy): Eukaryota > Metazoa > Chordata > Actinopteri > Myctophiformes > Myctophidae > Gymnoscopelus > Gymnoscopelus microlampas. The sequence continues at coordinate 32,907,659 of NC_139955.1, forward strand.
TTCATCTCCAGCGACATTTTGTGAGGTTCGGAGTTGAGAGCCACAGATTAGAATAGATACATATCATTTTGGGGTTCCTTGACGTGAAAAAGTTTGAGAACCACTGATATAGCGAGTGATATCACTTGCTATCACTTTTGGAAACTATATGCCGTTCCAAAAGTGGGTGGAGACTTTTGTAGTGCCCTCCACCATGGCCGTGGCCCTACAGAATGGAACTTCACCACTGTTCTCTCCCCCTAGTGGCTTTACTATCCAAAGCTGCACATTCTTGAAAAATCATAAATATGTACATATGCACATACATATTTATAAATATGTAACGGCTGAACAAATAGTTCTTTGATCAGTGTCCTGTAACAGACAATCTGTGGTGAAGGTGAAATTGCATCATGGTTATTATCTCAGATACTTTGGCAAGCACACTTAACACACTCGCACTCTCTAGCAATATATTGCTGTTTGACACTTATTTGAACAAAAAAATGATTTTGCCGGTGATCACATTTTCTTTTTCAATATAGCAAATTCCATTTTATAGGTGTTATCATCATTATCATATGTTTCTGTTGTCACAACTCAACTGTAATAAAAAGTGATTTGTTTAAGGGTCACAAATCACTTTTTATAGCCATGCAGTTGCCTGACAACAGAAACAGAAAGATATGTCAGTGGCAGTGGCAGCACCTGTACAGTGTTATACGCTATATTGAAACAGAAAATAAGTAATCCCAGACACTTAATCAGGGACCGACAGAAAGTTGGCTTCTTAACATGGCTGGCAATGGTAAGGAGGCAACTATACCCTACTGGAAGTAGGCCCATGTTGACCTATAGGCTTTCTCCGTGCCTATAGTCTTATAGTGAGACCAGGGCCTCATACAGTTATACTACAGCATGTCCGGGTGTGACACCTAAAGAGTGTATTTGTAGTTTGCGTAGATAGAGTTGGAACCTAAAACCAGAGATTATTAGAATTCACTGTGATGCTCTTTGACCGCTTTAAACCCGCCATCCCTATTTTGGGCATGTCATTATACAGTAGGCGTACATTTAAAAAAATGTCCAATTCTTCTCCCCAGAAATGCAGATCTACAAGCTCACAACGTGTCACGATGCGACATATTATGAGAGGATTATACTGTAAGTGCTTAATGAAGCTGCAAGACTGTCATAACGGCTCAAAGGAGCTTTAAAAAAAAAATTATATAGCAGTGAGGTTGTGCAAACCTGCGCGTGCAGGTGCAAACACTGCACATTATTTCACCCATGATCCCACTTGCCTTTGCACCAAAAACCCATTCTTCCCACCCTCCTCTGCGTTATTTGAAACTCAACAGACGGTGGACTACTTTGAATATATAAGCCTCACGTTTTTGGAAACACGCAGTATATGCGCCGTGTGCATAGCAACCATTGTTGCCGACACCATATAGTTTACACAGAAAATACTCTTCCACGGGAGTCTCTGCTTTCAGGTGTTCTACATTGGCATTCAAAACACTTCACTTTGTGACGGATTACAGGCTTGTGCCTGGGAATCGGAAAAGAAGCGGCCGCATTCTTCATTGTTTCTGTTTGCTCGCAACATTTAACGCTGTCACCTATTCATCTCCATCAAAACTTGTCACCACTCCCTCTCCGAAGATCTGTGGCTCTGACAATAACGATGTTGACATTTTATACCTACACCACCCAGCAGATAGTAGATAAAAGTGCATTTACACCAATATGTTTCTCTTTTAGGCAGTCCGCACCCCTTTTGTGTGTGTGTTTTGTTTCTTCTTTTCTTTATGGAGATAGACAGTAGGAAAGCTGAGAGGGATGCAGCAAAGGAGAGAAGGCAGCCTCTGGCCAGTGTTGCCAAGTCTGCTTATTACCAGTAAGACTCCCTAATCGGGAGATAAGCGACCGTAGGTCACATGTATACAGAAGAGGGCTGTAACGGCGATTGGTTCCTAGTTGTGTGGGCAATGTATAGTTTTGTTTGGTGGTCTAAGAAATGTGGTGGCAGGCATGTTGATGACATGAGTGTACACATACTGTGTAGTGTGTAGCAATTTGCGTGTTTTTAGGGGCAAAACTGTAGGAGTAGTGGGCAAAAATGTGTTGTGAAAAGCGGCCTGAAGGTGGCGCTAGAAGAGGGCCATGTGAGAAATTAGGGGTGGGGTGTCCGCGTTGCCTTGGCGGACGAATAGGTACCGGCCGCGGCTCTCCCGGACGCTCCTAGCCCGAGTTACGGCATTTTATGTGAGCTGCAGTGGCAGGGGGTCCTCCACTGGGGGCGCCACCACTTTTGCATCCGTTCTGGAGCACCAGGAGTGGGTGGTCCCCGGGAATGCCCCGTGAGCAGCCCCGTTGGGGTGGTCATTTGGTAATTTGTCCACATGTGCTCATTTTTTACACTTGGGGGTCCCCGAGGCAGCTGGGGGTCCCTGGAGCTCCGGGGGTCCTTGGAGGGTGTAGTTTGGCAGGTAAGGAGTGTGTGTGCAAAATCTGGCATGGATCGGGGCAACGGGTGCGGAGATATGAGCAGGGCAAAAGTGTGACGGGACGTGTGTGACGGAGGGACGCACGGACACCTGGAGCAGGTTTCTATAGTAAATGCGACCTACGGTCGCAATAAGCAACTTTGGGTGCGTTTTTCTGTAAAGTCGCTTGTAAATATTGGTTAGTTGCGAGTTGCGCTTTTTTGGGGCGTGTTTCTAAAGTGTATTTGCTTACTCAGGCTTGCTTGCTTGCTTCCTATGTTGTTCACTTTGAACCAGTGGTTCTCAAACGTTTTCATGCCAAGGACCCCCAAATTAATGTTCTTGCCCGCAGACCCCCATCTGAAAATACTTTGTGGCAGGGACCGCCATACAAGATTTAAAATGTTTTAAAAATATTCCACATTTAAAAAACAAATAGCTGCTGTATATAGGGTTATAGTGGTTAACGTTATTTTGATTCTACAGTATATTAACACATTTTGCTGCTTGCGTGAGTGAGTGTGCATGCGGGTGCATGCGTGTGTGTGGCCTAGTCCCTTCTTTTGGGCTTGATTTTGCTTACCGCTTGTTTCGCTTGCAAAAGCTGGCAACACTGGCTCTGGCGGGATTTGATCCAAGGCCAGCGGGGGATAATGTGCAGCTCTGAAGGTGAGCATTTCCAACGAGACACTACAATACACACACAAAGAGGGCTTAATGCAGATGAAACGAGCATACAACAGACCTGAATTTACAGACTGCTTTGAGAGCGTTATTTAATTCAAGAGTTTAGAGTAACCTGAACTCTCTGTGAACTGGAAGGTCTTTGTTGATCTTGAGCACCCTATACGTATGACACACATCCCTATACAGTTTTTAACAGGAGCTCAACCCCGTAGCCCAGTTTTCTTTAAGCTGTGATTCAGAGATGTGGACACTGTACAGGGAAAGACATTAAGCACGTTCTAAGCAACTTTTAATGTTTCTCGTTTTCCATAAATGAATAACCTACCTGTCTTATGAGTGCAACTACAAAAGTAGTGAAAAGCAGATCTACAACGCATCTTATTTATATGTTTTAAGAGTAACAAAATACATACAAGGTTTCCACCCGACAGCAACAATATTTTTTGGGGGGTTTTGTTTTATGTAAAAGCATACCTTCTATACAGGATTATAGCAGATGAGGGACCTACTGCACCACTTCTACTCCGGTCTTGTTTTGACTCTTTGGCGTGCTGTAGCTGTTACAATAATAGTATTAATAACAATGACAACTAGTAACTAGACGCGTCGCAATTCCGGGGAAATTGCAGAGTGTGGTTGCGCCGACGCGGTCGGGACTCCAGTAATACGCCGGGAGGAATACCGTCGGAGACTGCGCCAATTACATCGTGACGTCACTCCTGAGATCGCCTGCGTTTCATTTTGAGAGGATTGATCCCCCAAAAATCATGTTTTTGCATCGAACGGTTACATTTCGAGCATTCGTGGCGCCCCCTATGGATCAAAGTAGAAATGCTTTTGGGGATTGGTTTAGTATACCACCCTCGACATGTGATTCAAATTTGGGATTGACCGGACGTTTTGTTCGTGATTCATGGCATTTTTGGTCAAACGGGCCCCCTCCCGCTAACTTTGGAAGCCATTTACGGACGGACGGTACGGACTATCAAAATTCCGCTTGGATAGCTTTATCGCATGGGTCCATAGATCTCGTGTACCGATTTGTGTGAGATTTGGAAAAAAATTGAAGGAAAAGGAGCAAAAAGTGTGTTTTGAAGAAAATTCAAAATGGCGGAAAATCTATCCTGACGCAAATGGGCGTGGCCTATATGGGAAGATGCGTCGTGACCCAAGGAATCCAGGGAAAAAGAAATTTTGATTTTACGACCTACGGTTCAAGAGTTATAGGCCAAAAGGTAAAGGGGGCTGTTATAGCGCCACCATGTGGCCGACTGGTGTGATTATTTTCTTAATAATTTTTCAAAAAACTATTAACCTCCCCTCCAAATCTTGTAACTGTAGCCCTTACGGTTTCCGAGAAAAAAATACTTGAATGGGAGTTTTTGCAATTCCCATTAAAGTGGATGGGGAAATTTAATGCAGAAATAAATCAATATCAAAAAATCTATCCTGACGCAAATGGGCGTGGCCTATATGGGGAGATGCGTAGTGACCCAAGGAATCCAGGTGAAAAGAAATTTTGATTTTCGGACCTACGGTTCAAGAGTTACAGTCCAAAACGTAAAGGGGGCTGTTATAGCGCCACCATGAGGCCGAAAGGTGTGATATTTTTTTCAATAATTTCGGACAATATTATGAATTATCCCTCCAAATCTGATAACTGTAGCTCTTACGGTTTCTGAGAAAAAAATACTTGAATTTGAGTTTTTTCACTTTTCCATTAAAGTGGATGGGGACATTTAATGGCACTAATAAATTAATATCAATTAAACTATTCAACCAATCTCTTAGCCCTATACACGCGCACGATTCCCGATTTAGACGGTCATTTTGATATATGGCACAACATTAGGGGATAAAAACTGTGGGAGAAAGAGCGGTTTGAAATAAAGTTTATCTATAAAGATGGAAACAAATAAATAAAGAGTATAGAGTACTATAGTCTGGTTGCCCTGTTGGGCAACCACACTAATAAATGACATCACACACTTCAATGGTACTTTATGGTATGACAGAAACAGTAATTATAAGAGCATAAATTTTACGTTCAGTTGGACAGAACTCTCCTTTGTTTATGTTGATACAGAATGTGGGAAGTGTGTGTGGGTGCGTGGATGCACGTGCGCACGTGCCGTGCGTGTGTGTATATGTGTGAACCTGCATGCAGGTTCGATGTTCATATCGTCACCGTCAGGTGGAAACCTTGTATGTCCAAAACAGTTCCTGTTTTATTATTATATATAACAAAGTTAAATAGTGAAAATAGACGATCTACAATCTTATAACGCGTCGCTTGCGACACGTTGTAAGCTTGTAGATCTGCTGTTTTCACTACGTTTGTGTGACACTGCATTATAATTAAGTAGGGCATTCATTTACAAAGAAAACACGTTTAAGTATGGAGATATGAGGTTTCTGCGCGACAGCAACGATATACAGCACGCGTGTGTGTGTGTGTGTGCGTGCGCTGCTGCGTGCACGCATGCATGCACGTGGATGTGTCACAACACGAAACCCTATAGTAGGAACATGCTGGTGAGAGAAATAAATGCATTTTATTTGCACCAGGAGAAAAAAAAAGAACTGTGTTCGTCATTGACGTTGAACTGCCCCAAAGGCCTTGCCCGTGCAAACTGTAGGAAATGCCTTCTGTCAAACTGTGGAGCCCGGAGGAAGAAATCGTACACCGCGTGCAGCTCTGCAGAGATCGAGAGGAACCTTGTGATAGGCGTCTTTCAGTGCTGGAAGAAGTACTCTTGATTATTGTTTTTACTTAAGAATAAGTACTGTAGCAATACCACAATGCAGAAATACTCTGTTACAAGTAAAAGTCCTGTATTCAAAATATATTCTTGGGGTACAACTAGTACTGGCATCAAAATATACTTAGTAAATACTAAGTACCAAAAGTAAAAGTAATCATTATGCAGAATGACTTTTTCCAAAAGTTTTCCAAATGTGTCACAATCTTTCGAAAATAGACGATCTACAAGCTCACAACGTGTCGCGATGATGCGCCACGTTTTTGAGGTTGTAGATCGGCTATTTTTGATTTGGATAAAATAAGGGCTTAATTGGTTATTATTTACGTTTTGTAGGCTAATATAATCTAAATCTACAAAGTAACAACATTTTCTAATAATTATAGTGGACAAAAAAAGTACAATATTTGCCTCAGAGATGCAGTGGAGTAGAAGAGTAAGTAAAGTAAAAGTACCTCAAAATGGTACTTGAGTACAGTACTTGAGTAAATGTACTTACTACTGGCTTCTTTATTTAGGGGAAATAATGGGGCCGGTGGTGGCATGACGCGACTTGTTAATGTTCAGAACAGGGAGACGGCAGGCAGGCAGATAAGTACAGGCTTTAACTTCAGATGAAACATCAGGGGGCTGTGCACGAGGCCAGCAGATTGCGTATACCGTTACACGTTGTAATTCTCTCTGAAGATACGTGTGATACAAATACGGTCGTTATCATTGTTGTTCACGGCACAACAGTCAGACGCTGCGTCTCTGTGCTTTGGCCTTCTGCCATCCTCACACTGTTTCATTAGTGTTTTCTTGGGAAACACGTGAGGTGGCGTGAGCTTTCCAAGCTGTGATGTTGACCCAGTTTGTCGCCGTAAAAAAGAAAAAAAAACACTGTGTGATCTTTAGGGCAAACGAAAGCTATATACGAGGTTAACGCAGCATTTCCATTTTTACTTCTACTCCACTAAATCTCAGAGGGAAATATTGTATTTTTTAACTCCACTACAGTTATTTGACAGTTACTAGTTACTATGCAGATTTGGATTATTATTGCAAAACATACGTTAACCACTTGCGCCATATTTTATACTTAAGCTATTCGAAAATAGCTGATCTACGTACAAGCTCACAATGCGACTCAGACTTGTAGGTTTGATGATTATTTCTTTTTGTACTTTTACTTTTGAACTGTAAGTATATTTTGATACTTTTGTACTTTCACACAAGCAACATTTTCAATGCAGGCCTTTTACTTCTTCCACCATCATTGTGGTGAACATCTATTGTAAGGTCCAAACATGCACGTAACAGTAGTCATCTTTGACATGGCAATGAAAGTCTCTGCAGGCGTGCTGCCGATTGCCGTTTTTTTTTCTTTTTTTAACCGTTTCTCTTTTGTTTTGGACCTCGCTGCCGCCTCCCAAATGACTTTAACGCTCAATTTAACTCTTACATCATTTAGCTGGAGCCAGACAAAAGTTTAAAAGTTGAACTGGAAATTGAGCAATCCCGAACATGCGCCATATTTCACTAATGTGACATGTGGATGAAGTGCCAGGGGGCACGCACTTGGCTGAGGAGCGAAGCGCTACAACGCTACATTCTGACTGCATTAATTACCCAGCAGCGACGACACAGGGGGAGAGAGGATGTTCACACTGCGCTGCAGTCACTGTGGAAAAGACCACAGTATGGCACGTGTGTGTGTCTGTGCGTGTGTGTGTGTGTGTGTGTGTGTATGTCTGTGTGTGTTTGTGTGCTTGAGTGGGGTGCGATCAACACCTCCCCTAAGTACAACCTCTAGCGAAGAAATAAATAACATGGCTGTCTTTCCTCCTCCTGGCAGGGCCAAACATGCTGGTTTTGGACGTAGTTCAATAAGGCTTTGATTCTGGAGCTACAGAGAGAGAGAGGGGGGAGGAGAGGGAAAGAGAGAGGGGGGTGGGGAGAGGGATAGAGAGAGAGGTGGTGGATTATAGCTCATTTAAGAGTGAGAGAAACAGAAAAAAAAAACGGGAAGTGAAACAAAATCACCATTTACAGGCTGTGAGAGCCGGCAGCTCTTTTCATGTTTGGGCTCCCTTCATGCCAGTAAAGAGGAGAGCTTCTCGTCGGGGGCGAGCTGTCACGTTGATCCTAAAAGTGCTGCTGTGAGTGGCAGCGCCTCGTCAGTGCGGCTCCTGCTGATGACATGTGTTATAGGAAGAGAAGTCAGCAGAGGCCTGGAGGGCTGCGTACATGCGCGCGCACACACACACACACACACACACACACACACACACACACACACACACACACACACACACAGTCACACAGTCACACACACACACACACACACACACGTACTAACACAGTGGTTCACAAACTTTTTAGCTTGAGACCCAATAGAGCAATTTGATGTGCCGATCTGCTAGTTTCACTACTTCTTAAAGGTTTTTATTTTAGTGTGTGATTTTAATGTGTGAAATTCTTTAAAAAAAAACTAAATTGAATTCTTTTTTTTATTTATGAAAAATCTTGATTTGTTTTTTGTGGGGGGGGGGATCTTTTGAAATAATAATGATAAAAAGTAAACAAAAAAAACAATGGAATAGTTACTCACATCCCATAAATATGGGTCTGCGACTGTAAAAACGACTGGGAAAAACTGTACTAACATGCATACATATTGTATATACAGTACTGTACGTACACACACACACATTCCTATTCCTATAAAAGGGAGTCGGCCTAGGATAGATCCTTGGGGCACCCTGGTCAATGAAGTATAGGGTATTTACTGTAAATAGTTAACAGACTCATACGTTTTCTTGTTGGTTCTTACATGAAATTCAGCACACTCATTTTGACATGCGCATCGTCTCTGTCGGGTGTAAACCTCATTATGTCCAAAACTGTTACCTTTCAGGATTCAAATTCAAAAGTGGCAAAAGTAGCAGATCGACAAGCTCGAAACGCGTCGCTTCGCGCTGCGCTTCGTGCTGCGCTTCGTGCTGTGCTTCGTGCTTGTGGATCTGCTACTTTTAATGCCAGTGTGTGACTGTGTAGTATGATCAAGTAGGGCGTTAATTTACGGGGGAAAAAAACTATAGGTTACTTACGTAACCCCGGTTTTATAAATTGCGAACGAGCTGTTCACATATGGGATCAGCGCCCCCTGGCGATGATATACAGAAGCTTCACATTAACTCCCTCGGGCCAATCCTCATTGGCCCGGTGGGCCGTCAGTCGCTTTCCGGAAAACCCTCCCCCGAGGGTATAAAGGACCCGGAAAGCGGAAGTTACGTTCTCTTTCACACCAGCTTCCTTCTGCCGAGCAAAAAGAAGGGTGTTTTTGTGAACAGCTCGTTCGCAATTTATAAAACCGGGGTTACGTAAGTAACCTATAGTTTTATTACATTGCTCTCTCACTGTTCACATATGGGAGACATAAACCCCCTGAATGTAACCGCAAATCACGATACCCACAACCTGAACCAGGGCCCCGCCCCCCCCAGGGGCGGAGCCCACGGCATCCAGGTGCCAACAGACCCCCCGGGTCTGAGGCAGAGACCAATACATTTAGTGGCTGGGGCGGGTCAGGGCCGCAGTCCTCTGGACATACAGCCGCAGGGCTCTTACTGGACAGAGACAGTGTAGCCTCCTATCCTCATCTGAGGCAAAAGGAGGCGGATGAAAAGCCACCAACTCAGTTGGCATAACCACCGCCAGGTGGTTTTTTGGAACGAAAATCGGGTTAGGTTTGAGGACAACCCTGCTGCCATCACCAGCGAACCTCATGCACTCCGGAGCCACCGAAAGAGCATGCATATCGCTCACCCGTTTCGCTGTTGTCAGCGCAACCAGGAGCACCGTCTTGAACGTGAGGAACTTTAGTTCCACCGTCTCCAATGGCTCAAAAGGAGGACGAGAGAGTGAGTCGAGCACCAGGACCAAGTCCCACGTGGGGAACAAGGATCGTGAGACAGGATGTTCACGCAACGCGCCCTTCATGAACTGGCACACCAGGGGCTGTTGTCCCACGGTTTTCATACCAAAACCAACATGGTTGGCCGAGATGGCCGCCAAGTACACTTTGATCGTCGAGAAGGCATTCCCGAGATCCAATCTATCCTGTAGGAAAGTCAAGACGTCAGCGACCGAGGCCTGGAACGGGACCACGACCGGGGACCTTCCCAGACACCACTCCTCGAACACACTCCACTTTGCCCCATAGACGGTTCTAGTGGAGAGTGCCCTAGCGGCCTGAATAGTGGCCACCACCCTAGGTGGCAGCCCTGTCGCAGTCAGATTGTCCCTCTCACCGGCCAGACCCAAAGGTCTAGGTCTGCAGGCCTGTGATGATGAATCTCGCCCCCGGCCTGCTGCAGCAGGTCCTCTCGCAGCGGGAGGGGCCAAGGCCGCTCGTATAGCAGGGGAGCTATCTCCGACCTCCAAGTGCCCCCTGCCGGAGCCACCAGCAACACCGTCAGGCCTCGGAGCCTGACCCGTTCCAGAGTGGGATGGATCAGCTCCAGTGGAGGGAACGCATAAAGCAGCCCCCCTGGCCATTCGTGCGCCAGGGCGTCCAGGCCCAGCGGGGCCTGACCGCTCATTGAGAAGAACAGTGAGCACTTCGCGTTCTCCCCTGATGCAAAAAGGTCTACCTGAGGCCGTCCAAATCTGATCCAGATTTGGTCCGCCACCGCGGGGTGCAGTGACCAGTCCGAGTAGCGAACCTTGCCCCTGGACAGAAGATCGGCACCCCTGTTCAGAAGTCCAGGTACATGAGAGGCGCTGATTGATTTCAGGTGCGTGTCGCACCACAGTATCAGCCTCCGTGCCAGACCGTCCAAAGTAGGAGACCTCAAGCCTCCCTGCTTGTTGATGTAGGCCATGGTCGTGGTATTGTCCGTCCTGATCAGAACGTGACAACCCCCGATGTGGGGCCTGAAGTGTTTCACTGCCAGAAAAACCGCCATCAACTCCAAGAAGTTGATGTGGGCGGTCCTCGTATTGCGGTCCCACAAACCCCTGGCCGTCCGGCCTTCGCAAGTTGCGCCCCAGCCGGTCAAGCTGGCATCGGTGGTGATCATCTTTCTCGAGATGACCCTCCCCACCGGGACGCCCTCCGATAGAAAGGAAGGTACTTTCCATTGTTGGAGGGATCGCATGCATTCCGCGGACACCGTCGTGCGGCGAGAGCCCTGAGTGGCTGGGATCCGGAGTGAGCCCATCCACCTCTGAAAAGGTCTCATGTGTAGCCTGCCGAGGCGCACTAGAGAGATGGCCGAGGCCATAAGCCCTGCCGCCCTCATGCAGACCCTGTACTGGACCTTGTGTCCCAGTTGAAACATGGCCAGACACCTCAGGAAGGAGGCTATCCTCTCCTGAGACAGGCGAGCCCTGAGAGAAACCGCGTCTAGATCGATACCTATGAAGGTAGCCTGATGGGACGGAGTGAGCACGCACTTTGCTAGGTTCAGCGTGAACCCCAGGGAGGTCAGGTGCGACACCACCAGGTTGGTATGGTGGCACGCTTCCTGGCGCGAGGACGCGCTCAGCAACCAGTCGTCTATGTAGGTCGCGACGCGGACACCCCTCCGCCTCAGGGGAGCTATCGCTGCCTGAGTTCATTTCACAAACACCCTGGGACTTAGAGACATTCCGAAAGGAAGGACCAGGTACTCGTACACATGACCCTCGAACTCGAAACGCAGGAATTTTCTGTGCGGAGGGTAGATAGGGATATGAAAATAGGCGTCCTTGAGATCTATTGAGCTCCACCAGTCGCCCTGGCGGACCGTGCGTAGTAACGCTGCTGCCGTCAACATTTTGAACTGAAAGGTTTTCAAATACCTGTTGAGAGCTCTCAGATCCATGATGGGACGTAGCCCCCCTCCTTTCTTCTTGACGAGGAAGTATCTTGAGTAGAAACCTAGACGACTTTCTCCCGGTAGTACTTCCCGCACGGCGTTCTTTAGCAGGAGTGAAGCAATCTCCTCTCGTAACGTTACCGCCGCTTGGCCACTCGCGTGTGACAACAATACTTTGTTGGACATGGGTGGTTTCCTGGAAAATTGCAGCCTGTAGCCCCGTGCTATTGTACGGAGCACCCAAGGGTTGGCGTCGCATTCTTTCCATCGCTCGATGCGGAGCGACAACGGATTCGGAGGGGTTATTATTTGTGTCGGGTGTACGAGCGCCGCCATCTTTGTCGTGCTCGTTGGCTCGGCAACCCTCTTTGTTGTTACTCCTGAGTACGCATGCGCGGCCAGTGTGAGAGCCTTCGTCTTGGCTGTGCTTGTTAGCCTGGTTAGCATGCTTGCTGCTACATGAGGGCTCATGCGCGCCGCCATCTTGGAAGGCGTCACGTGTTCGCTCACAGCCAATGTGTGCGCCAACACGTGTTTCCTCAAAATGGCCGACTCTCGTGACAGAACAACAACATTGGGGCCTAGTCTTAACTTGGGGCGTTTCATGGACCAAGAAAAATTTTGGCGTGACCCGTGTAGGAGATGACGGTTTTGGCCCGCCATCTTGCCTTTGTTGTGTCCCCCGCTCACCAGGGACCCCTCGTGAGGGGTCCCTGATGAACGGTGGCTCATTAGTACTTTGGTTGTGCTTTGTTGTATTTTTTGGTTGTTTAATACAGAATCTGTTTTCATAACAACATTTTGAACAAATACAGCAGCAGGTGACACAGGAACATGCACATTCACAAAATCGTGTTTCATAAAATGTACATATGGGTGTGTGTGCTTCTTTGCGGGGCTTCGGGAGCGATCGAACGCCGTCTCCACTCGCTCCGTCGAACATCTCCTCCTCTTCCTCGGTGAGCGTGGATGGAGGCCCGTGGCCACAAAATCCAGTCGAAAATCCCCCGTCTGGGGGGAGAGGGAACCGGGGGAGAAATTGTCCCTGCTCACTTGGCAGGGTTGGACAGTGTCATTTACCCTGCTCGGCGCGGCGACCCCTGTGATTGCCTCTCTGAGGCCGGTTGTTAGCGGGGCGCGCGCGGCCGCGGTCATCGTCCCGACGTTCGCGCTGTTCGCCTCTGCCAGCGGCTGGTGGGGCAGAATGGGACTGGTTCTGGCGCGAAATAGTCTGACGGACCTGTGGCATCCTACCTCTAGTTGGCTGCCGCGAGGGACGGGTCTGGGGCCGAGAGAGAGGTGGTCCAGAAGGAGCCTGTAAACAGGACATGGCCGCCTCGTCCTGGGCTTTGCGCGTCGCGGTGCTGGCTTGCAGATAATCCATTGCGCCATGGAAGAGGTTGCCAGCGGTTATCTTAAGGTTCTGGAGGTGCTTTTTGTCGTCCGGGCCTTTGAAGGAGACGTGATCTAGCCAACGTCCTCTCTCGTGAGCGACGCACATTCCCATGACTCTACCGTTCCATTCTGTAGTATTCTTATTGAGGAGCATAATCTCCCGCTGGAGGCGCCGCATCTCAGCCAGTTGTTGTGGCGTAGCGGCGTCTCCCGCCTCCGTCATAAGAACCATCAGGGACCCCTGTAACAGAGCAGCAGCATTAACACATCCACTGCCAGGCCCGTAGTCCTACGGGCCGTTAAATCCAACCGTTAACTGCCGTTCCCGTAGCCCGTAGTCCCGTAGTTTTCCCATGTTAAATCGTGCAGGTGCAGATTCCGGATTTTTTTTGCACTTCCGGTCTCGAAGTGGGCGGACCGGAAACGAAATAATACTGTTTCCGGTTTTTCTCCCGCCTCCGTTTCCTGTCTAGCGGTCAACTTTGGACGCCATTATCTCTGGCTTGTTGTTTTTCTCACCGCATCCACCATTTTAGCGTTTTCCTCTCGTTCTCCAGAATGCAGTGTCGGATCGCCGCACGGTTTTCAGCGTTTTGTTCGGTCGGGTCCCGTGTTTGTGTCGAACCAAATGAACGCGGATTTTAAACGGATTTAGCGGGGCCTATGACGGAATCAAAAAAACAAAAAAGGTAAGAAATTGCTTGGCACTACGATGGACGTTCTGAGATTAGCCGATGGCAGTCAATGTGTTAAGGGCCCTGGCGCTTGATGTTGTTGCCTTGTAGACCGCCCTCGTGGCAGCGGATCCAGCAACGTCCTTCTCGGTGGTGAGGCACGGTGTCTCCTTTGTTGTAGAGAAGGGCGCCTTCTGGCTGCGCGGCTGGCTGTGCAGCATGAAAGTGGCCAAACTACGGTCCATGGGCGGGAAGGCCGAGAGGCCGAGTTCGCCTGCGCCCGCGCAGTCGATCTCAAAACGCAGCTTTTTTGGATCGGAGTCCGGAGCCAGAGGAGAGCTCCAAGACCCCGTGAGGCCGGCGGCGAAGCCCTTTGCCAGGGGAAGTTTACATTTCTTTGGGACCTTCTCCTCCACGGAGCCAAGTCCCTGCCACTCGGAAGCGCTGGCGGGGGCCACCTCGGCCTCGTCCGCGGGCCATCTGAGGCCACATCTCACGGTGGCCAGTTTGTAGATCTCCAGCAAAGGAGCCTCGCTCATGTCGGGCGGGGGAGGTGCAGCTTCAACCTGGGCTGTAGCCGTCTCCACCATTACCGTAGGTACAGCATCGACGAGTGGCGTTGCAGGTAGCGGTGGGCCGATAGCTGGGAGAGGAGGGCCGCGGTCCTCCGTCTCCAGGATGACGACCTCTCCGTCCCCCTCGACCTGGTCAACGACCTGGTAATCATCACCGTCGTCGTACTGTTCCACCTGGTAGGTGGCGAGGGTCTCGTCCTCACCGTCATCTCTGCCTGAGCACCCGCTCCTCGCCGGGGAAGAGTAGTGGGAGCTAGCTCGGTGAGGGCCGCCGCTGTGGTCCGCTGCGTTGTCTCCCCTCGTGGGAGAACGGGAGCGGGGACCGATTGATTTTAAACCAGGTCTGCGTCCGTCCCCTCCGTGGAGAGAGCGATCCGGTGGGTCCAAGGCCCGGGCGGAGCCGGCTGCTGCAGACGGGCGAGCCCGGCGAGAGAAAGCCTCCTCTCTGGCCGTGTAAGCGGCGGGCTGTCTGCCGGAGGAGAAGTAGCGGGAGGCCGCGTCGTACTCCTCAGGCTCCTCGTACGTGGTACGGGGAGGAAGGTAGAACCTCTCGGCCTTGAACAGGCGATTCTGAAGCTCCGATGGGTGGAGGCTGGCACAGTCAGAGCACCTCGGAGGCTGCTCGTAGGCCGCGGCGTCCGCGTGGGCGAAACCCAGGCAAATGATGCAATGGTCGTGGGTGTCCCACTCGTCCAGCAGCTGGGCACAGGTGCGGGTGCTGCATCGGCGACGGGGGGGTAAATCCATGGCGGGACCCCGGTCGTGGCGATCCGTCGCGGTGGGAAGAGCACGCCGAGACATGCTGATGAAGAATGAATGAAGCCAAGCCGGCCGGCTAGGCTAAGCTAAAAAGCCGGTAGGCCTGAAAGCTAGTTAAGCTAGGCTAAGCTAGCTGCAGCGTCCGCTGTGTAGATCGAGGAAAGAGTTTTCCACTCCGTGGAAGGGAAAGGGAGAGTAACGAGCTCCGGGGACCCTCGGTGGACTGAGAAACCGACTCGT
The DNA here is from genome assembly GCF_963454915.1 of Gymnoscopelus microlampas. Classification (NCBI taxonomy): domain Eukaryota; kingdom Metazoa; phylum Chordata; class Actinopteri; order Myctophiformes; family Myctophidae; genus Gymnoscopelus; species Gymnoscopelus microlampas. The sequence continues at coordinate 32,923,068 of NC_139955.1, forward strand.
CGCTGTCGAGATCGTCGAATTCCCCGCAGGCTCGTTCTGTTTTGTAGATGTGATTGTAGTAGCTCTGTGTTCATCGAGGCAGAAGAAGCGAAAGAGAACGTAACTTCCGCTTTCCGGGTCCTTTATACCCTCGGGGGAGGGTTTTCCGGAAAGCGACTGACGGCCCACCGGGCCAATGAGGATTGGCCCGAGGGAGTTAATGTGAAGCTTCTGTATATCATCGCCAGGGGGCGCTGATCCCATATGTGAACAGTGAGAGAGCAATGTAATAAAACCCAGAACAAAGTCAAATATGGATATAAGAGGTTTCTGCCTGACATGCAAGCATGCAACATCAGTATGCAGACACGGGACAGTATGCCACACATGGTTACCTGTCTCTGACAAGCACACACAAAATGGGCTTGGGGGGATGTTTGGGCCATCACACGCCGGAATAAGTGTTCATCGTTCATCATCATTGTCATCATCGTCGTCATTAACCCTTTAAGGCCGGGAAGGGAACGCATGTGTGTCATTTTAAGATTTCTTTGGCTATTCAAAAATAGCCAAAGAAACATATATACATATATATACATATTATTTTGGGGGTCCTTGACGTGAAAACAGTTTGAAAACCATTGAAAATATAGCAACGTAAGTTAAAAAAAAAGACAAAAAACTTTAGGAAAAAAAAAAACTGTTACAGGCATTTGTAAAATCACCAGAAGCAAAGCTTTGAGTTAAAAACTTTCGCTTTAAAAAAGTATATATATATTCAAACTAAAGATGTGCACACATTTTCACGATTAAAAATAAATAAATAGCAGATCTACAAGCTCGTAGCGCGGCACTCGGTGCCGCGCTATGAGCTTGTATATCTGCTATTTTTATAGAGCCAAAGGAATCTTAAAATGACACAGATGCGTTCCTGGTCTTAAAGGGTTAATTCTCAGGAATTACTGTCTTATGTGAAATGTTACGCTGACATACGGGGTAACCACAACCATCATCAGAAGTTTGGAAGTCAAGTGCCGTAAATAGACAGGAATTTGTAAGCTGGCATCGACGTGGGGATACGAATCGACAATTGACATAATACAACAACATCCGTTGATCTGCCCCGAAGCAAGTCACTCAACCCTCCAAGGAAGAGCTTCCACTGGCAACTCCCAAAGTGTGAATGAGAGCGGTTGCCAAGTCTGCTTATTATAAGCGACTTTGGGCTTGTGTTCCTGTAAAAGTCGCTTGTAAATATTGGAAGTCGCGTTTGTTTTTTGGGGCTTGTTTCTAAAGTGTAGTTGCTTATTTGGGCTGGCTTCAGTGTCCGATTCACGTGTCCGTCGACCCTTCCCCCCTCGAAACTAATTTAACAATAGTGTCCGCGGAGCAGATAAAACCACGGAAAGATATGGGCTTATAACCAAAACGATCCATGTTCTTTGGGAGAAGTGGTGTTAGTGTTCCGTGTAGAAATATTGTCAGTGGGAATGAAAACCTAGTCGCACCACCCGGAAGTGGAGCGGTGAAGGCAGACCAAAAAACCCGGTTTCCTTGCGCACGTGTGCTGCGTTTTCTTCCGCCCAGAGCTAACTGAGATAGAACAAACAGCAGAGGTTGCTGTTTTTCATTTTCAGTTGGGTCTGGGTTCCCAGATTGCTTTAACCCTACATGTATATAGCTCATTATTTGGCTATTTGGAAATAGCCGATATAACTGCTATTTTCAAAAAGATCTTGAAAGAAAAATGTTTTTGAAACATTTGACGACACAAATCTTGTACAGGGGGTCACTGGTGGTGCCAAATATTTTAAGATGGGGGTCCGTGGCCAAATATATATTCATTTGGGAGTTCTTGACATGAAAATGTTTGAGAACTGATAAAAAACAACATTTGACAATAAAGTTTGACTGACCTGCATGCCCTATAATACCAGTCGCTTATTTTGGGCTTGTTTTCATAGACATGGGAGGCTTGTTTCTCCAGCAATATCTGGCAACACTGGTGAATGAGGGTAACCGTATAGCTGTGGAGCACGCTATTAAAAACCTGTCAGGTTTCACTGGATAAATAAAAGGTGCAAAAAAAGCAAAGAAATGACGGGAGTGAAACAGGGACACAAACACAGCTCCAGCAGCTAACCAACTCCTGTTGACAGTTCAGTGTGAGACATGGAGCGATGCCTTTTATCAAGCTGTCGTCAGTGTTTTAACACATTCAAACCGGGAAAGCATCCGTATCATTTTAGATTTCAACCACGTCTTAAACCATTATTTTATACTGGCTATTCAAAAAAAAATAACATTTGTGCAAATCATTAATATACTGTATACATATACTGTATACATTTTTAAAGCGAATATTTTTAACTCAAATCTTTGCTTCTGGGGGTCCCTGGAACAAACCATTTTGGAGATGGCGGCCAATTACTTATAATTTTGGTGGTCCTTTCCTTGACATGAAAAAGTTTGAGCTCCACTGATATAGCAACATATGTTTTTTCAGAAAACTGTTAGGATTTAGAAGACATCTGTAGAATCGGCCTCAGGTCTTAATGGGTTAATACTGGCACATCAGAGATGACCTCAGGGACACAAAGTTACAACACAGTGACACACACGTATCAACATGTACGGTACAGGCAGTAGTGGAAGAAGTACTGAAATGTTTTACTTACGTAAGTAAAAGTATCAATACCCCAATGTAGAAAGTACAAAAGTATTGGTATAAAAATGTACTTAAATTACGAAAAGTAGAAAGTACTCATTATGCAGAATGTCCCATTTCACAAAAGTTTTCAAATGTATAAAAATCTTCTGAAAATAGCAGATCTACAAAGCGACGCGTTGTGAGCTTGTAGATCGTCTATTTTCAAATAGCCGATGTGTGTATTGGGCTGAAGTGGTTAATGCATGTTTTGTAATAATGTTCAGTAAAATATATTTGCCTCTGAGATGTAGTGGAGTAGAAGTACAAGTATTGAAAATTGGAAATACTCCAGTATAGTAACAATGCCTCAAAATTGTACTCAAGTACAGTACTTGAGTACATGTACTTACTTTACACCACTGATGCGCGCACATACACGCGCATAACGTACGCACACACACACACACACACACACACACATGCAGACTCACGCCTGTACCGTACACTCAAAGATGCATGCACATCCATTATGCAAGCACACACTCACATTTTAAACATTATGCAGAGCCTATAGTTTGTCTTTATATGAAAAAACGCCTTGGGGGGAAAACCCAGCCTTGCACCCTAGCGAGAGCAGTCCGTTTAGTTTATTGGGAAAGGTGCTCTATTGAATTAACCAGCAGCCTTTTGTTCCTAAACCAATATTGCGAGACTATAAAGGGGTCAGGAGACAACAGGCGCACACAAAGACCTCTCTGCTGCATGTGGAAGGCCTGCAGGCTGTGAGGGCCACAATTCATACTTTGTCGCGCCGCGGTATCGCGCACGCGAGAACAGCCGACCTGCAAGCTCACAACGCGGCGCATCCGCGCCACGTTGTGAGCTTGTAGGTCGGCTGTTCTAGGGCGCGCGATACCGTGGTGCGACGGAGCATACGTCGGGCTTGATCCTCATGAAAACCCACAGTTTGGTTTAGGTCAAAAGAGAACTGCTGAACTGGAAATAACAGAGCATTCCAGAACAACACAGCTGTCCTGCCCTGCCTCCCAGGTGCTCTGTCTCTCTGTCTCTCTCTGTCTTTCCATTTGACTCTCTTTCATAACAAAATGCCATCGTTTGTTGGTTTTATCAACAGAGGACTTCAGTTACTTACTAAATACTGACTGCTACAAAGACCTTTTTTTTTTGTTTAGTTTTTTTTATCGTTTTAATGTTATGTTAAACATTGTGTTCTTTCAAATTTCTTCGGTGTGGTTGATGGCTCATTTTAGAGCAAATACTCCTCAACGCCTTTGCTATTTTCCATACAAGAGGCAGTATCAACATGGTAGGCCTACTACTGTACAGCGTCTAACAGAGGCACCTTTACATTGTGCAATTGTTATTGTACTATATTTTTAGTACTATGTTTTTCTCTTGATGCTGTGTTGTCCAGGAGCCAAAATTCGACTCTCAAACTTGAATAATAGTGGTGTACAGGTGAATGTGATGTGATGTTCAGTGGTGGAAAAGGTGCTAAATTGTTTTACTTAAGTAAAAGTATCAATACTGCAGTATGTAGAAATACTCTGTTGTACTCTGTACAAGTAAAAGTCTGGAATTCAACTTTGGCATCAAAATGTACTTAAAGTACCAAAAGTAAAAGTATGTCCCATTTCGTCATGTATGAAAATAGCAGATCTACAAGCTCTCAATATATCTCACAAAATGCACAACCTTAACCACTTTCATCCTGGCATCCCTATTTTGGGTATGTCATGATAGGTGAGACATTTCCAAACATTTAGAAAATTGCGAAAATAGCTGATGTACAATTGCGATGCATTGTGAGCTTGTACATTGGCTATTTACGCTATTCATCTCACGATGAAGTATAAGGGCTTAAGTAGGTAAAATGTCAATTTCTTCGGGGGACTATTTGTCACACGTTTCATCTGCGCTTTCCTTTTCTTCACCCTACGATGACACCTCGGCTTTGATGTCTTCTCATCCTGTAATTACAGGAATAGAATTAGTTCCTCTTTCCAAGTGGTGGAGTCTTAAGGGCTTGATACTGTATACTTCATTGTGCGCTGTGTCATCCAAACACCAAACATAGCTGATCTACAAGCTGACAATGAACGTATCACGCTGCGACACATTGTGAGCTTGTAAACCTGCTCTTTTTCGGGGTGTGACACTGCGGCCTTTATCGTATGGTGAGCCCCTCTCAGAACGCTGCTTCCTGGAGGTGTCATTTTGGACATAATAGCGTTCAATAGCACTCAGAGTAGTGCCCTGCAGGCCTAGACATGTTTCGGCACGGTGTGTGTGTGTGTGTGTGTGTGTGTGTGTGTGTGTGCGCGTGCACGCACCTTCTGTGCGTGTTATGCAAGAGCCAAAGTGATGAAATCCAGGGGGGATTTGCTTGGTTTCCTCCTTATGGATGCTGATAAAGACCTAAACGATGAGCCTTTTTTTCATGTCCTTTCTGTCGTGATTTCAAGGTACATATGATTGCTTGAATGTCCTCCTTATCGCCCCAGAGATGGAGAAATCTCGCTGTTACTGAACCACGGCGAGTGTGTGTGTGTGTGTGTGTGTGTGTGTGTGTGTGTGTGTGTGTGTGTGTGTGTGTGTGTGTGTGTGTGTGTGTGTGTGTGTGTGTGTGTGTGTGTGTGTGTGTGTGTGTGTGTGTGTGTGTGTGTGTGTGTGTGTGTGTGTGTGTGTGTGTGTGTGTGAAATCTCCCCGTGTGTGTTCGCCTTGAACAAAAGGATGTTAATTAATGAGTTGATGTGAGTGATGGTCCCACATCACACAGTGAAACGATAAGTTTTCCAGACGGAAGGCCCGGAGGCCACAACATGTGGGTTTCCCCCTTGTTTAGCTGTGTGTGTGTGTGTGTGCGCGCGCGCACATCAAAGCGACAGCAGGGCTTCGGTGTTATCTCGGCCCCAGTGAGGAGCTGCTGTGTCAGAGATAAAGGAGGAAGTGGTTGAAGTGGTCTGAAAACACACTTTCGGTTCACTGCAGTGCTGGAAACTTGTGTGTGTGTGTGTGTGTGTGTGTGTGTGTGTCTACATGCGTGTGTGTTTGTGTGCGCGCGCCTGTGTGTATGTGTGTGTACTGAAGACAAGAGACAGAGCCGGCGCGCCCTATTAGGCAGAGTAGGCAGTTGCCTAGGGCGCCACTAGGGGGGGGGGGGGGGGCGCAAAAAAAAAAAAAACTTTTTTTTTTTTTTTTTTTTTTCAGAATCTAGGTGGCGCTGTGGCAGAAAACGGTGGCGGTGAGGGGGGGTGGGGGCGGGGGGGCGCCAGGAAAAATATTGCCTAGGGCGCCAAATTACCTAGCACCGGCACTGACAAGAGATGCATAGATGCTGAAGCAGAAAGGTGTATGCTGGCGCACACACACACACACACACACACACACACACACACACACACACACACACACACACACACACACACACACACACACACACACAGCTAAACAGATAGGGGCTAACAGAGCGATAGTGAACAATACTGTGATTTGCGGCCCAGTTCTCTGTGCATGCAACGATCTGTAGCCTGATTTGCCCTCTCTCACAGCGACCACCTGCCTCCACCCTCATATCGTCGTTGTGGGGTGGAAACCTTGTATGTCCGGAACGCTTCCTTTTTCATGACTCTTTTAAAAACGTTGTAAAACAGTGAAAATAGCTGATCGGGTATTTTCACCACTTTTGTGCGACACTCTTGTATGATGAAGTAGGGCATCATTTCACAAAATAACAAGTTGAAATATAGAGATACGAGGTTTCTGCCCGACAGCAACGATGTGTCACCAAAAGGAGAGAATGGTGGATATCGTCGCTGTCTGGCGGAAACCTCCTATCTCCATGTTTTTTATTTTTTGTGTAAATGTACACCCTACTGGATCATACTACAGCGTCACACAAAAGCATCAAAAGTAACTGATCCACAAGCTCGAAGGTTTTGAGCTTGTAGATCTGCTACTTTTGCAATTTTTGTATTTGAATCCTGAAAAGTAGCAGTTTTGGACGTGTGAGGTTTCCACCCGACAGAGACATTATGTATCATCTCCTGTAACTTCATCACAGACACTAACAGAAGGAGGGCGGGTTGAACGCCAGCCAAGTGTTGGCTTAAAAAGAACATTTGATAAGCAAAAAGGAAAACAAGATCCAAGTTATCCGCCGTTTTAAATCACAACAGCAATACTCACTCTTTAAAGGGTAGCTTAAGGCTGCAGTGCAAACCACAACGTACTGTATTTTCTTTATTATCTTGTTTATTACATTAACTTAACTATTCGTCTATTTTTACTGTATGTATGTCCTAATTAGCCTGGAAACCAGACGAATCTGCCCGTGCAGATTCGTCTGCCCCCGAAGTTGTGGGGCACCAATCAGGGCCCAGTATGCAAATATGGGGCGGGTTTATCACCAGAGGCATTTTTTTAATTCGCCCCTTGGAAATGCAGGTTCCACACAGAGATTCCAGACTAATATCTATGCGGCGTTATCGCCCCAGTCCGTACCGTGTGTCTGTGAGCAGCTGGAGCGATCGATGTGAAACTTTGCACGCACACTCCCAGTAAGAACCTCCACCCCACATTTTTCAAACCGGCCTCATGGTGGTGCTATAACAGGCTGCTTCACCTTTTGGCCTGTAACTCTTGAACCGTAGGTCGTACAACTAGGATCGTGACACCATTCCCCATATAGGCCATACTGTATATGTTCCTTTGTCTGTCAGTATGATATTTGCCTGATGAAGACCTAAAAGGTCAAAACGTTGTGCCAGTAATAAAGTGAGTTTTTGGAGCTCGGATGTTTTATCTCAACCCGATCGCCAGAGGAAACGTTCTCATTGAACGTTTTTCAGCGTTTCTCAAAATCCGTGCATAGACTACTGGAAAACCACAAATTCCGTGCATAGCCGCCTCGCATCTCCCCCATTGTGACTAAACCATTTCGGAGCCGCGCAGTCTCAAGGGAATTGTCGCTTTGTGAAGGACCACCGAGCGCGCTAAAGCGCGCGAGTTGCCGTCCTGAACATAGCGACATTCCCTTGAGCCTACTCAGCGGCGTTTGAGTTACGTACCGATAGGCACAGAATCGTAAATTTTGTTGTGGGGACTGCTCCACTTCCTGGTTTTTCCGGGTTGCGACTGGTTACGCCCACCGTGGGACTCCCCGTACATATGCACGGAATTTGGGGGTTTCTAGGCGACTATGCACGGAATGACGTGCACAAATCCGTGCAATGTATACTAATTCTCTGGCGATCAGGCTGTTTATCTTCTCCAAGATGCCTTGATGTCCAGCACCTGGGCTAAATATAGGCATAAGATGTGCACACGATCTCCACTGTGAACCATATAGGCCAGAACCCATTTCTGCCTGACTACGTTTTCTGCCATTTTGTGTTTTCTTCAAAACACACTTTTTGGTACTACTAGATGAGACACACAAAAAAAGGCGTTGTGGTCCATTAAACATTCAACACTCAACAACTGGACAAACAACGATACAGAATAAATAAAAAAAATCAGTTTTAAAACAGTTCAGTTGTGATGTAACTTAGTAACTTAGTTTAGTGAGGTAACCTTGTTCAGTGAGGTAACTTGGTTAACTTTGTTTAGTGATGTAACTTGTGGTGAGCTGGCTGTCGAGGGAAGCAGAGGCATCCCTGAGGAGGGGAGGGGATGGGGGGGGATGGGGGGGGGGGGGGCAAATAAGAGGATTTATTCCCAGACACTAATCATTCCCAACTTAGAGGATCGGCACAAAGAGGAAAGAATGTGTAAAGAGCCTTGGGACACAAAGGGTTCTGGGTGATCAAAAGGAGAATTACGGGTGACTTCTTCCACTAGCCATTGTCTGCGTGCTTCATGAAGTATCAGTCGCGATGAAGGTGGGGGTTGTTGTGGGGGGGGGGGGGCGTGGTTGGATGGAAGGGGGATTTCTTAAATTAAAGAGTGCCTTTGATTTTCCCCTGCCACCTCCCTTGATCCTTCCTGCTCCCCCCTCGTTCTGTCTCTCTCTCTCTGTCTCTCTCTCTCTCTCTCTGTCTGTCTGTCTGTCTGTCTGTCTGTCTGTCTGTCTGTCTGTCTGTCTGTCTGTCTCTCTCTTTCTCAAGGAACAGATATCCACCAAGGACATCAAGACTGTTTTTCTGTAAATCCATATTCCGTGTGCGTGTATGTGTGTGTGCGTGTGTGCGCGCGCGCGCGTGTGTGTGTGTGTGTGTGTAGGTCACAGTATTCACAAGGATAATGACCATGACAGCAGTCCAGCAGACTCATCCCCTTTCTCCTCCTCAGCGCCCCCCCCATCTCTTTTTAAGTCCTTGTTTAAGGTTCAGCCTCGGCACCCACTTTGATGCAGACACAATGCTGCTTCTGATTCCCCATCGCTGCCATGGGAGCTCCCAGGAGGAGCCTTCCTCTGTTGGGCCGCAGTGATGCCTCAGGACCAAGCTGCTTACGGCAGCAGTTCTCAAATAGTTTCGTGCCAAGGACCGCCAAATTTATATAGGCAATATTTGGCCGCAGACCCCCATCTGAAAATGTTTTGTGCCAGGGATCCCTAGAAGAGGAGATTTGTGTTAAAAAAACTAAAACCAGACTGCAGCCAAATCTAATACCACTACAAATTGAAAAGTACAAACACAAACCATAAGTTACAAACAAGTGCAAAGTAATATTGGCAATAATTTAAGCCCATACTACGGACCAAAGGATGGCAGAGAAAAGAAAAGCTATGAGATTTGGCTGGCATCTGTTTCTGAACAGACTAACAAGATTTCTCATTCACGCACAAACATACCTACAGTAGATGTAGGGCAGTGGTTCTCAAACTTTTTCATGTCAAGGACCCCACAATGATATGTATTTGGCCGCGGACCCCCAACTAAAAATATTTGTTCCAGGGACCCCCCAGAAGCAAAGATTTGAGTTTCAAATGTTGCCTTTAAAAAATATATATTCATAGATTTGCACAAATTTTCAAGATTTTTCAAAAATAGCAGAACTACAAGCTCATAGCGCGGCACTCGGTGCCGCGCTATGAGCTTGTAGATCTGCTATTTTTGAATAGCCAAAGTATAAAAGGTCATAATTATTCTGATGCTATATTTACACATTTTTCTGGGTACCCCCTGGAACACCCTCAAGTACCCCTGGGGGTCCCCGGACCCCACTTTGAGAACCAATGATGTAGGGCATCATTTCACCAAACAAACATAAGTTGAAATATGGAGATAGATATGAGGTTTCTGCCCGGACACCAACGATATATCACCAAAAGAGAATGATGGATATCGTTGCAGTCGGGCAGAAACCTCTTATCTCCATATTTTCATAAATGAACGCCCTACTTGATCATACTACAGCGTCACACAAAAGCATCAAAAGTAGCAGATCTACGCGCTCAAAACGTGGCGTGAAGCGACGCATTTTGAGCTTGCCGGTCTGCTACTTTTGGCTGTTTTTGAATTTGAATCCTGAAAAGTAACAGTTTTGGACATTATAGATACCTAAAGTAGATGTGGGAATACAGTAGTATATCCACGCACTTATACATGCATATCGTCGTAGAAACCTTTGTATGTCCAAAACCGTTACTTTTCAGGAAATGGGGGTGAAAAAAAGAACCTGTGTTCCAATGGATCCAAATCTTGTTTAGTCACAAGCTCTTGTTAATACTTTTCACTGGTAAAAAATATAAAACCCACAGACAGACTTATCCCCTTTCAACCTGCCGTTGGAATGATGGGGTGAGGGAGTCCGCCTATCCTGTATCAGCAACAAAACAAGCTACCACCAAAGATCAAAGCCACTGTCCCACCCAAACAAGCCATGTAACAGATATCCCTTTGTCTTAAAAGCATGATAGAGAATGGTAGACGGCCCCTCTCTCCCTTAAGGAGCTCCAATATTTCATATACTTTCCCAATTTTTGGTAGGATTTCAGGCTTTTTCAGGCTAAGGGACCGGTAGATGACCGGATAGTGAGTCAGCCGCAACGTTAATTTTGGCTGGTACGGCATCTCGGCCCGCACACAGTTTGCTGTCTCTCTCATGGCCTATAAATACAATACAAAAATAAAGAATCCACAGACTTGATGGTGAAATAATGGGAACGAGAAGCACATGATAGCATGGCTTCTGTTGCATATTGTATCCTTTCATAATCAGAACGTAGTTCAAAGTGCCTTTACAAGAGGCACTATGTATGCAATTATAAAGATGAAACGCAGGCAAAGAACGAGAAACCGCAATTGAAGAAAGGCTGCAATGAGAGAGGAAATAAAAAAACAATACATTAGAACAACTGATATATGCATTTCACACACAGAAAACAAATGACTGCTGCCTACAGTACATAAGAGAAGTTCTGTCTATAGTATGGCTCAAGGCCAAGGTTTCTTAATTGTGTACACAGTTACAAAAACAGTTACAAAAACATACCTGTAGTAGTGTTACATTATTTTGTTTTGGTTCCTCGAACACTGTAGCAGTTTGACCATTGTCCTATCACTTTGTGATAGGACACAAAGGACCTATTCTCAAAGTGGGGGTCCTGGGACCCTCAGGGTTCCTTGAGGGGGTTCCAAATGGACCCTTACAGGTCCGTAACTCAGTTATGGAGGTTCTTGTAATGGAAAAGTTTAAGAAGCAATGGTCTAAAGGCCAACTAGTCAACTCCTCAGACCTCAACCTCAGCTGTGCTTAGAAAGCCATATGTCTGACAGAGATACAGTATGTGGAGCTAGCTAACGGCTGACCTCACATGGTTTTGCCATTATCAACATACTCCGTTCCGATGGCCAAATAATACATCAGGGGAAGTAGAATGTGGCCAGAATGTAGCCATTTTAATAGATGGCTACATATGAAACCTTTCCTTTGGTCAGCAAGCTACAGGAGTTATTTCCCTGTTTAGAAATGGCTTAAAATGTTTAGCAGCTACGTTACTGGTAAGATGTTCAGATAGTCTTCCATAGTGTTTGCATGTAACACAAATGTTCACCACACACATGCACACTTGTGTATACACCACACACACACACACACACACACACACACACACACACACACACACACACACACACACACACACACACACACACACACACACACACACATCAAAGGCGCCTGGCTAGACGCAAGTGCTATAGAGGCAGACCAGAATCCAAATTTTGCATCGCCAACATAGTCGGGGACCAAAGATATGAAATACAATATTCCTGCTCTTATAAATGCTGCTTTGTCCACGTTTCCTCAGAATACCTCGCAACCCACTTTGGTGGTGTCAATCCACCGGTTGAGAAACACTGCTCTAGGTCATGTTAAACCTCACACTTGGCAGCTCCAAGTTGAGCCAGTCTCCCCTCTCTGTGTTGTTTAAATACAACCGTTGACGCATAATTATTTGAGAACACAGAGGTAGGAAATCCCCCACATAGCAGCATCTAGTCATGTAACAAATTGCTGTAATTGCCATTGTGGTAAAATGAAAATTGTGGTTAGACAAACAAACGTTTTTCTCTCTCTCTCGCGCTCTCTTCTGAAGGATGCTGGTGCCATGTCCTCGCTGCTTGTTACACAAACATATGTCTCTGTGGTGAGCCGGCTCCTGAATTAAACTGAAATACAATTTGTAATTGATTGCAAACCTTCAGGGCACAGGGAGAGCAATGTCATCCTTTAAGATGCTTACAAAGTAGGACTGATGCAGCTTTTCACCACGTCTTCGGAACAGCGCTTAACCCACGAAGACCTACAGTATGGCCTATTCTACAAATCCCTTCTAAATCAGTATTCTCAAACCTTTTCGTGCCAAGGACCCCCAAAATGATATGTATATATGGCCGCGAACCCCCCATCTGAAAGTGTTTTGTGCTAGGGACCCCCAGAAGAGAAGATTTGTGTTAAAAAACAAATATCCAAATTATTCAAAAACATTTTCAAGGTTTTTCAAGAAATGTTCAAAAATAGCAGATGTTCAAGTTTGCAGTGCAGCACGAAGTGAGCTTGTATATCTGCTATTCTTGAGAACCACTGTTCTAAATCTAAAGAGTTTTTTTTTCTTAAACGTATGTCGCGATATACAGTATAGCTAAAATCTAAAATGACACAGATTCTCTCCCGGTTTTAATGGGTTGACACTTAAACCCTATATACCCTCTGCACCTTTTCCCATACATTTTCATCTGAGACCCAGCAGATAATGTTGTTGTTACCCCGGCACCCAAATTTACAAGAATATACTATGAATGAATAAATGAAGCCCTATTTAAAAAAATAGTGAAAATAGCCGATCTGTAACCTCACAAGACATCACATTGCGTATATTATTTAAAAAAATAGGAAACGTTAAAAAGGTTACTCACGACCCATAAAAATGGGCCCACGACCCAAAAATGGGTCCCGGGCCAGTGTTTGGAAAACACTGCCCCAAACCAAGTGTTTTCGCCCCAAATTTAGCTGATCTAGAAGCTCACAAGGCATTGCTGCTTGTAGAAAATAGTAAAAGTACTCATTGTGCAGAATGTCCCATTTCACAAGTTCAAAATGTATAAAAACCTTTTGAAAATAGCCGATCTACAAGCTCAAAATGCGTCGCATCGCGACACATTGTGAGCTTGTAGATCTGCTATTTTCAAATGGACAAAGTAACTAGTATATACAAATAATTGTAGTGGAGTAAAAGTACAATATTTTCCTCTGAGATGTAGTGGGGTAGAAGTAAAAGTTTTGAAAATTGTGAATACTGAAGAAAGTAAAAAATGTACTTAAGTACAGTATTTGAGTACATGTACTCAGTTACTTAACTAGTTACTAGTTAGTTACTTAATCACTGCCTGACATGGCAACTAAAACAGCATTGTCAAAGCGGCATTGCTTTCCCCCAAGTAATTGCACACATGCCCCAATCATCCATTGTCGCGTATATATTCGAGCAATGGTTACCAAACTGGGGGCCAAGACCCCCATGGGGGTCCCTAAATGATTTTGGGGGGTACCCAGGTGATTAGCTTAATGTGGAACATTGTTTTCATTATTCAACAGTAAACAAACCAACATACAGTATAAGTGTATACAGGGTATTTGCACATTTTTGTGACAATTTAAGGACCTTTTCAATACCTCCAAAATAAATAAGTGAAACGAATAATACCATTACTACATCAAAAGTAACCAACAAACTATACTATTAAAAAAATCAAACATTGTCCAAATTGTCAAATATTACCAAAGAAAGAGGCAAACATTGTGAAAATAGCCGATCTACAAACTCACAACGCCTCACATTGTGAGGCGTTGTGAGTTTGTAGTTAGGCTATTTTCACAATATTTATCTGTGGAACCAAAGCCACACCTATGCACCATGAATTTAAAATAAACAAAAATAATAAACGGAAATTGTATTTTGGCGCCAATATCTCATTTTGGTTATAGGTCAGTCATGCTGTGCAGTTGAGTTCTGTTTAGTTTACTTTTCTTGACCCTCATTTGAATTGGGGACCAGAATTTTTGATTATAAAAAAATATAATGATAATAAAGAAAAATATATATTTTAAATGAATACTTTAAGTCTCCCCGTGTCTCTCTTGCCAACCAACGATCCCTGACTTTTGAGGTAGAACTAGAGAAATTGATTTATAGTAAGAATAGATAAAAATAGAAAGAGACAGTCTCTCTCTGTGAGTGTGTGTGTGTGTGTGTGTGTGGGGTGCGGCTGTAACAGAATTACATGACAGTGAAATGCAATTTGTCTTTCATGTTCCACAATTATCTGGTGATGCTCGTATCTCGTTAAAAGGAACACAACAAAGACGATCCATTTTAAGCTACTCTTGTGGTAGCGTGGTAGAGCAAGAGGAGCCATCTCTAATGCTAACCAGTGGGTCTTTGAGACCCCAGCTCACTCAAAATGGCCTCAGAATTCACTTACCTTGGCTACAGTTCCTGGAATCTATTTTGCAGCAGTTCCCAGCCTTTTCTGGATTGCGGTCCACTGCATCTGACAACTTAAAAAGCCCCCATCCCCCTTATTTGTAGCATTTGGCTCTGGGTTGTTTGTGTACCCCTCATATTTGGGGTTGATTGGATAAGGCGTTCATATTCTTTGGTGATGTTTGTAATATAGACCCCTCCTGCAAACTTTGGAAGCCAGTTACAGCCAATCGGAATAGAATATGAAAAATCGGTATGATACAAATTTGTCAAGATGGCATGCAGTGGTTTGTGTGACTGTTGGATGAAATCTGGCGTGCTAGAAAAACAGTGTGTAATGAAGAAAATGCAAAATGGCAGAAAATCTATTTAGGCTAAAAGTCTGATTGTATGTCCTACAAGTCATACAGAAATGTTGGGGTTGAGTGGACTACAGGGAGTTGTCGTGGCATTCTGGATCAATCAGTAATTGATGTACTTTAACATTGTACATTAATATACTTTAATGCAAGGGTTCCCAAACGTTTCAGGCTGCGACCCCCTCAAAATAATCATATTTGAACTGGGCCCCCCCGGGCCCCCCCACCCTGACAAGCACTTGGAATTGTAGGCATTACATTTTGTTTGACTCTGTTCCACAGATAAATATTGTGAAAATTGCCGAACCACAAGCTCGCGTGAGTTCATAGTTTCACAATGTTTGCCTCTTTCTTACTCAATATTTGACAATTTGGCCAATTTGGTATTAAAAAGGTCTTAAAAGTCATTAAATTGTAACTTTTGAAATGTGCAGATACCCAGTATACACTTCATTGTACTGTATGTTGGTTTGTTTACTGTTGAGTGAGAAAACTGTTGCTCATTAAGCTAATCATCTTGGGACCCCCAAAATCATTGGGGGGGGGGGTGTAATATTTGACATCTTGGCTCCTGCAAGCTACAAAATATCACATCATATCATAATGTATTATAAGTACTAAAAGTGATGGCTAATATAATATAAAGGTTAGATATAAACAACCATAATAACAATATTGTATAATACTTCCTTGGTGTGCATGTAAAGTTTGACGCTGATTGGTCCTACAGGGTCCAAGATTAGCTTTGCACAGACGTACAGTACACACGGACATACACAAGGACACACACGCGTGGACACTGGACAGAGGCCTCCCAGCCTTCTGGCCTGGCAGAGGTAAAGATCAGTAACTGCATGAGTAGTAAACTAAGTTTAAGGGTTCTTTCTCTCCCGCCAAAAGTGCGGCAGCTTTTCCTATAAAGACATGCCCTTTGACGTCAAGTTAAAAAACACATCGGCTGCATAATTGCAGATACTGATGTGATAATAAAAAAAAACTCAAATAATAGCCAATATTTCGGCCTGGTTCTACTCTAGGTGATTTTTTTAAAAGCACCATGAACATTTTGGAACATTTTTGTCAATTTACCAAAATAGGGCTGTTGAAACAGAAGTGAAGAGTTGTGACACCAAGTGTATTAAGGGCTGTTTGTCTTTGTAGGAGAGGCATTTTAGTGAGTTCTGGTCGATGTTCTGGCCAACAAGCATTCTTTATTTCTTCATATTTTTGCAAATCCTTTTAAAAGCATTTTACAGCTGCATGGTTTGATCCAACAGAGGCAATATAAAATAATCCCTTTGCCAGCGTTTTGTCAATCAACTGCAATCCACAAGTGACCTTAGAGCTCCCATGATGCATCTGACTTTTCCCTGGCTCCCATCCACAACTGAGTCAATGGGATGGTGCGGTGCGTGTGTGTGTGTTATGTGTGTGCGCGTGCATGTGTGTGTGTGCGTGCAATCCGTGCATGTGTGTGTAGTGGGGGCTGAGGGCCAAAGGCACAATGGGGCCCTGACAGGCTCCTTTCTGATGGCCTCATGTGGCTTGTCGGTTGTGATATGTTGCGTGAATAAAGAAAAACAGAGGCACAGCTGAGCATGCTAATAGAGGAATTGTGGAGGGGGGTTTCTGATGGACGGGGGCCGGAAACACACTAAGGGGTGTGTGGGGGGGGGGGGGGGGCTCTTTTGGAGAAAAAAATAATCTATGCACTAGGAAAGCACCCCCCAACACCACCCCCACCCCAAACGTAAAGTACCCCCAAAACAAGTACACACACACACACACACACACACACACACACACACACACACACACACACACACACACACACACACACACACACACAGCCTCCACCCACCACCCTTCCTCATTAGCGGAGCCAAAGGACTTGCACAGAGTTATTCTGACCTGTTGATTTCTCTCCTCCGTGACCCCCAGCACCAGTCCGACGAAGGAGGGGGGGGGGGGGGGTAAAAAACAAGAGCCGGGCAAACGGAGACAAAACATGAGCGTGAATACAGTGCAGCTCTCACACATTAAGAAATCCGTCCTCAGCCCAGAGGCATCTGATAGTTTCATTTCGGCACAGATCCCAGAGGAGGCCTGTTTGCAGCTGCTTCCATTCTGCCTGTCTATTTTGGAGAGAGACAGGCCCGGCACGGCAGCCATATGGTGCTTAGAAAACTACAAGTCAATAGGTTACTTCTGCACAACAAGATGTGGCCATGAGAAAAGTGCATTTCTAGCGATACTATGTAGCTCGGTGGTTTAACATCTTTTTGTGCCCAAGGCACGCCAATGGGCAAGTCAAAATCTCAAGGCGCAACTAGGCTTGCATTAGGGCTGGGCATCTAGAACCAATAACTGACTTCATCTTGCCCATGTAGGATCATGGAATAATCGAGAAGCAGGATTTTTTCCCCTAAACTTATCAACAAATAGATTTATTTATAATCAACTAAATCAATTAGTCTGATTAACCACATCTCCCATGTATTATACTTTGTTGCACAATGGTAGTGTGCAAAAATAGCAGGAGGGAAAAACTGGTCTACAATGTGATACATTGCATGTAGATCTGTTACGTTAGCTTTTTTCATAATGGTTCATTAATCGTAATTGAGTCAAAAGTTTGATTTTTGATTTGTAGGCATATCGACCATCCGTAGTGTGCTTAATGCGACGCGTTTTGAGCTTGTAAATCGTCTAGTTTTGCAACTTTTTTGTAATACTGTCATATAATGAAGCGTAAGATTCAACATCCCATTCTGAAAAAAAAAACATAAAAAGATGAAATATGGATGGGTCTCTGTTGGGTGGAAACCTCATATGTCCAAAACTGTTACTTTTCAGGATTCAAATAAAAAAATAGCAAAAGTAACCAGGTCAAAACGTGCCGCTTTGTGCCGCGTTTCGAGCTTTTATTTTTTACTGTTGTGTGACACTGTAGGATGATCATGTAGGGCATACATTTAAAAAAAACATAAAAAGATGAAAAATGGATATAAAGGGTTTCTGCTGGACAGCAACGTCATGCTCCCTCCAACCCTCGTAACACCAACCACCTTCCTAAACAGCCCCCATCCCCACCCTCTACTCAACAGATTGTTCAATGCTTGTTTGAAAGAGATGGAGACATTTTAGGTTAACATACAGACCAGGACCCATGGATACTTAACGGTTCTTGCAGCCAAGACTTGCGAACAAGCAGAGGTTTGTGGCAATGCAATCCCCTAAAGATTATTGGAAAGAAATGCCACAGGGGGGGGAAGCACATGCTGAAAGTAACAAATTCTTCTATTCATTCAGACGTTTATCTGAGGATTTACAGTCATCTTTACAGTACAGGCAGCTCCCTAGAGTCAAAAACGTTCGGATGTTGTGCTCAGTTCAAATCAATGTTCGGTTCACACCAAGCAAGAATGATGGGAAGGTAAAAGGCATTCATTGTTTTTTAGTATTCAGCAAATTGTCCTTTCTCCCGCTGTCTGAGGTTCCCGGAGTACAGCTTTTTTTTTTTTTTTTTTTAGCAAACAAACAGACCCAACGAGTCAGGGGGAGCGGGAAGGAGAAAAGGGGGAAAAGTGGGATGTCACGTGCAGAGCCTCTGTCCCAAGCTGTTGACACAATCAGTGCTCTGTGCCGCTTAATTCCCGGATGCCGGATGATCCTGTCCTCCAAATCCAACCCCTCGCCCCCCCCCCTCCAAATCCCACGGACAGTGGTCCCAGAGAGGCCCCCCTGTTTACCCGGGGTCCTGCAGGCCGTGGCGGTCTACCCCCAACATCAACCCCCCCCCCCCCCTCACCCCCCCCCCCCCCCCCTTTTCTCCTGCACGACACAGTCACGCAGTCATCAGCTAATACTGAACATCTGGAGGGATTAGCAGTGTCAGGCCAATCAGAGACGAGCTGACAGATCCCCAATGAAATGCCATTCTGCAGCTGCGCCCAGCATTCAAGTCCCCACTGGACGCCTCTCCTCTCCTCCCCTGTTCTCTCCTCTCCTCGCCTGTCCTCTCCTCTCCTCTCCAGTTCTCTCCTCTCCTCTCCTTGCCCGTCCTCTCCTCTCCTCGCCTGTTCTCTTTTCTAATGTCCTGTTCTCTCTGTTCCTCTCCTCTCCTCGCCTGTTCTCTCCTCTAATGTATTGTTCTCTCTTTCCCTCTCCTCTCCTCTCCTCGCCTGTTCTCTCCTCTCCTCGCCTAACTTATATCTCTTATACCCTGTATCTCCTCTGATTTCCTCTTTACTCCTCTACTCTGTTGAGAGAAAGAAGAATAAACAGAGAGAGAGAGAGAGAGAATTGCGAGAGGAGAGGAAGTGAATTAGGGCCTCGGCAGCACCTGCTCCAAGCGTTTGTGACCATAAATCTCTGGTGCGTGTGGACTATTTGCACCATGCACTGTATGCCTCGCAGAATGTCACATAAACACACAGTCACCAAGAACCCATTTACCCAACACTGTAATAGGCTAACATAAACGTATTCAACTTCATATTATTTTTTTCTGCATGCAGTATAGTGGCACAATAACCACTATTAGACTTAATATTAGCCTATATACCAACTGTCAGACTTTTGCATAGCAAAAATGTTAAACAGAAAATTAACCATATTTGTGATGTGTTGTTGACCCCCCGTTGCTTTGCCATTTTGCCCCCCCCCCCCCCCCAACAGCCCATCCGCCCATCAGTGTTGGTGATGAAATTGCTTGAGATCAAGTTGCTGGAATGCAGCACTAGCGGGGCTCTCAGTTCTGCTGGGACTAATCGCCTGGGTTTGCTGAGCTTCTTACACATACACTGTTCTAGCAAGTGATCCCAAACAGCTGCTTAGCAGACACACACACACACACACACACACACACACACACACACACACACACACACACACACACACACACACACACACACACACACACACACACACACACACAGGCCCTGATGTCAGAAAGGCCCTGCTCCAGCTCAACCCCATGCGTTCCAAGCAGGATATTTGGGAAAAAACACGCACACTCGCACACATACACAAAGCACATTGCTTGGCCCCTCACGGAGGACATGACCCCTTGCAGTAAATGTATTTTGGCAGATGGGGTTTGGGAGAAGCACCTGTCCATGTTGCCGGGGGTGTTCATAATGAGTTATTTTCAGCAGAATAACACTCTTGTGTTGTTGTTTTTCCGGAGAGACTTCATGTTGGGTAATTTCTTTCGTATTTTTTTTATGGAATGTGATATTTAAGCGCATGAACCCCATTTGTCCCTGTTCCGGGGTGAACATTCGGCCAACATAGCTGATCTACAAGCTCAAAATGCATTTTCAGGGAATGATTTCTTTTTTTTTGGGGGGGGGGGGGGGGGGCTTTTCTGCCTTTTTTGATAGTACATAGTGTAGAGAGACAGGAAACGGGGAAAGAGAGACGGGGAGTGACACGCTGCAAAGGTTGTCGGGATCGGGATTCAAACCTGTGATGCGCTGTCAGGCTGCATTAGAGCCTATATGAGCTATGCACCTGCACAACTATTGTTTGTGGGGCCACATGCAATATCCTCATGGCCCACAAGTTGAGAATTACTGTTTTATATCATCACTGCTCGTTGCATTGCTCCACCATATCAGCGACCCTGTAGAGCGTAAGGGAATATTCTCAATCCAAAATGCTACCTGGCTGAAGATGTCTGAATTTTGTGCATGTTTTTGCCAGACCCAAGGGGTCGGCAACAGGAGGCTTTGTCGGTCGGTCGGTCGGTCTGTCCCTCTTTTCCTCTGCACACACGTCATGCGAAGTCCGGCCATTCAGATTTCAACCAGGGTCTGGCAGTGCTCCGAGGAGCACTTTTTCTAGTTAGGGCATTATAGGCAAAAAAAAAAAAAATACAATCTCACAGCACATGGCATCAGATATTTTCTGAATAATTTGGGCATGTTTTAAGGTGAAGTGGTTTAAGCCATTAAGACCGGGAAAGCATTTTAAGATTTCTTTGGCTATTCAAAAATAGCAGATATACAAGCTCATAGCGCGGCACAGAGTGCCGCACTACGAGCTTGTAGATCTGCTATTTTTCTTTTAATCGTGAAAATGGTTGCAAATCTTTGGATGGGCTATATATTTAATTTTTTAAAGCGAACATTTCCCTGGGTCCCTGGAACAACATATTTTCAGATGGGGGTCCGCGGCCAAACATAAGTAAAAGAATAAGTGAATTAAGATTTAGAAGACTTTTGTAGAATCCCCAGAAGCAGCGATTTGAGTTACAAACTAGACCATACCCGGTGAAGGGCGCCCTTCACCATACCCGGTGAAGGGCGCGCGTCCCCTCGTATATATATAAAAATTTGCTATATAAAAGAGCAAAATAGGCTTGCTATTTTCTGTTGCCCTGCAGCAGGCTTGAGTATATTTTTGATGGCATTTTACACCACTAACAACATTAATCAGAGAATCACACGTCTTTGTCACAACTCGTGTTTTGTCTTTTTTAACCAACACAGTACAAAGTACTGGACACACAGATGACACACAGGTCATAGATGATCAGGTCATAAACCTGGAAATACAGGAAAATAAACATTGTATTACCATATATTCATAGCATATATGATTCACAATTAAACAGCAGGTAATGTAGCACAGTCTATCACAGTAGAACCGAAATAGCAGAAAATGACTACAATACCCATGAGGCATTCTGAACCATGAGCCAACAACGCGTCGCCCCAGCTACCATTAAGTTACAGTGTCCAAGTTACAATACACAAAATACACTAAAATAATACTTTTCAATGGACTACTTGGGTAGCACTGATAATATTAACCACAGTAAGGTTCATAAAGTGTGTTGATGAAACGTTTACATTGTTGATTAAGTCACGATGACGACGTTAGCATTAGCGTTAGCCGCATGCTAGCGCCAAACGTCCGTTAGCTTAGCATCACGCTAACGGCTCATATGAACTTGGTTTGGCTAATAAACATTCATCCCAACTAACGCCAACACAGTAATGGATGTAAACATACACAGACATGCTTTGGACATTATTATCAGGTTGCATGTTGGTGGTATGGGGTTCGTTTGGTTTGGCCTCGTTTTCATAGACCTCGTTGCTTGTTTCTCTCGCGAAACCTGTAGCCATGTTTCCCATTCAACCCGGAAAAAAACCCTACGTCCGCTGCCACTACTGCTCCCGGTTTGGCTACAATGGGAAACATGGCCACAGGCTGACTAAATAAGCGATTTAAACGGGTAGTTTCGCTGGCGACCTAAAATATTATGCAGCCGACCAAACCTTAAACATCCGTGCGGTTTAGAATCTACCATTAGTTTTGGGATACGATGTATACAAAAGGGTAAACAGCGGAGTCTTGGCGGACGTTCGCCCGATCCTGGAAGAGAACGACATAGAACCGTTCTTTATGGAGCTAATGTGCATCGTGTGTGGGGAAACAAATCTGGAGTGTTTACTTTCCACACCAGAGAGTGGGCGGGGTCTATGGTGTAGCGTCGGCGTCGGTGTTGCCATGTCCGCCGATTGTAAGCGCTTTAGGGCCAATGTTGGTGTTATAGGGTTCGTTTGGTTTGGCCTCGTTTTCATAGACCTCGCTGCTTGTTTCTCTCGCGAAACCTGGCACACAACGACGCATGCGCAGTTTGATCAAGAGTCCACCCTACCACCAACCACCACCCACCAACCACCACCGTGAGCTTACTAGAATTATAATAGGATGTTTGCTTTAAAAAAAAATATATATATTCAAAGATTTGCACCAATTTTCACGATTTAAAAAAAATAGCAGATCTAAAAGATAATAGCACTGCACTCGCTATGAGCTTGTATATCTGCTATTTTTGAATAGCCAAATAAATCTTCAGGATGCATTCCCGGATTGAGTGGGTTAATCCAGAATAAGCAGTTTGATCATGTATGGCTGGGGCATACTGCTTCGACAAAGTATGAGTGATAATATGCAGATGGACTTTCATATGTTATGTCAGGGGTTCTCAAAGTGGGGTCCCCAGAAAAATATAGCATCCAAATCAACTTTAACCCACTATAAAATAGCCAATCTAAAAGACGATCTACCAGCTCTCGTTGCATCGCGATGTTAGGAGCTTGTAGATCTGCTAAAGCGTTGTGAAAGAAACATTTAAAAGAAAAAAATCTTAATCTTATATGGGGGTCCTTGGCACAAAATATTTTCAGATGGGGATCTGCGGCCAAATACATATGAATTTGGGGGTTGCCTTAAAAGAAGTTATGTTTTAAATACTTCTCTCTTAATAAAGTTGTTTATTTTGATTTGTTTTGTAAAGCAACTTTGGGTACTATGAAAAGCGCTATATAAGTGTGATGTATTATTATTATTATGTTATGATGAAGTTATGATTTCATTCGGCGACTGTTGAGGTTTTTGAAACGTTGCATTGATGAAGTGATAATACTGCTGGGCGAGTGCTGATTTCCTGCCTTTGTCATCTGGCAGCCATTTCACTTGCAGATAATGAGGTAAATTAGCCACCATGTGGAATGTTTTCTCTTGACAGTATGAGCTAGAAGCTTTCCAGGAGCACACTGTCAAAATCCTCAGTGTTCATTGAACCCCTGAGAGTGTCAATATGGACCCGGTCCTCAGGGTTAGATTAACACTGATGATTTTTCTGTCTAAACTCAGTCCCTGAGCAATCTCAGCACATGCACACGCGCACACACTTACACTCTCACATGTGCACGCAAAAACCTGCATGAGCGCATCTGTGCATGCAGGAAGCACATAACAGCCACATTAGCATTATGCATGTATACTGTACAACCATTTAGATGAGCATAATATTCAGACACATGCTCTTGCCTTCCTGCTCTCCCTTTCCCCCCAATGTCTCCCATTATGTCTCCCCCCACACATTAATTCTCTCTCTCTCTCTCTGTGTGTGTCTCTCTCTCTGTGTGTGTGTGTCTCTCTCTCTCTCTCTCTCTCTCTCTCTCTCTCTCTCTCTCTCTCTCTCTCTCTCATATATATATATATTTATATATATAGACACACACACACACACACACACACACACACACACACACACACACACACACACACAGAGAACCAACCCGATCTCTCTCTTAATTGAGACAGATGGTTTGTATTAAGAACTTTGTCTCTTCTGAGTCCGTTTCTATCTTACTGGTCCCGGTCCGTATGTAACTCTCACTGTCATTCTGACTGTCTGTCTGTCTATATGTCATTCTGTCTGTCTTTCATTTTGCTTTTGTCTGTCTTTTTCCAAGAAATATTTCTACAATCTAGAAGCTCATAACGCGTCACAGTGGGTGTGTTTGTAGATCTGCTATTTTGTTCTTTCTTTTAAAATTAATTTCACAATATTAACAGCATGGAGGTACAGTAAAACATTTAGGCTAAAAGGATTTAAAAAAAAGAAGTCCCGGGGGCTTGTTTCCATTTTGGTCCTATGTATTCAATTAATCAGCAAGCAAGAATGTTAACACAGCAAATACAAATAGCTATATTTACAGAGGAGAATAAAGGCATCACTCTCTATATCAGGGGTTCTCAAAGTGGGGTCCAGGGACCCTGAGGGGTTCTAAAAGGACCCTTACAGGGTAACTCTGGGTCAAATGGATGTTTTTTTTTTCTTTTTCATTTGTCATCACAAAAATAAAAGATATACAAGATGTACTTAAGCTCACAGTGCCACACTTAGTGTGGCGGTGCGTACAGTATATCTGCTATTTTTAAATCTTGAAAGTACTAAGAATGTTTTAACACAAATCTTCTATTCTAGGGGTCCCTGGCACAAAACATTTTCAGATGGGGGTCCGCGGCTAAATATATCTCAATTTGGGGGTCCTTTACACAAAAAAGTTAGAGATCAACCGTGTGTTAAGGCAGCTACACACTGTACGACTCTTAAAGTCGTCGGGGAGTCATCAGATCGTTATGTATTTCACACTACACAAGGCTTTTTTTTTTTTAAATCGGCTGTCATTATAGCGTTGTGGTTTTCACACCATACGATTGATCGCCGACAAGGGATCACACACTGCAAGATGTTTCACAGGACTTAACGCCAAGAGTAGAGCCCTACAAAAGTATACCCGCAGGTCGCAACGCAAATGTTGCGGGCGCGGCCGGTATATAAATAGGCTACTTGCGGTCCTGAAACATCCCCGCAAAATCCCGCACGTGCTTCAAGATATGAATATTATGTCGACACTCAATTAGAGGACAACATCATTTCCCCCTACTGGGTACAGCGAGCAGAGTCTCTCTCCCTCTCCCTCCCTCTCCCTCTCTCTCCCTCTGTCCCCTCTCTACCCTCCCCCCCACCCTCTCTCTCTCTCTCTCTCTCTCTCTCTCTCTCTCTCTCTCTCTCTCTTGTGTGCGCGTTGAAAGTGTTTGTGGCCCACGGGCCCACCCATCATATCTGAAGATGGGGGTCCTTGGCATGAAAAAGTTTGAGAACCACTGTAGTAAGGAACTAAACAGCATCACTCTTGGAAATCTGCAGTATCTCATCTAGTACAAATAGTCACAAGTTAGACTCCCTCATTGGAATGGTCATTTTTAACAAACACATTGGACACCTGTACTTTCCAAGGAGTGCTTAAGAGTTGTCTATAGTTGTCAGATTGTGTGCGCTTTAATTATTTTGTTTTTATTTGTGCTTGTTTTAATGTTGTTTTATTTTAAACTATATGTATGCTGCCTTCTTGGCCACGGCCCACGTCAAAAATAGATGAACGCTGGTTTAATAGAATACAAAAAAATATGGTTAAATATACTAGAGGATAATGGAATAAGAATGTTTTAAAAATGGTCTCATTTGTCTCCAAGGCTTGAAATAATGTCTAATTCACACCCCTTCTATCTACATCTCATCTTAATTTCAGCGGTTTAATATTGTAGGTGAAATCAGTAAATGATCCAGCTTTTCCCTCTCTACTTCATAAACGAGCAACTTTTATCTAAAAGTCATATGCACACACACCAAACCAGTCACATCGCCGCTTGTCTCACGTGAAAACTTTTGACCTCTGAACGCATCATGTGATTGGGACCAGAAAGCGCCTGCGTCCTTATCTCCGAGTGAACACACCCATCACACTAAGCCCATGCTCAGTCACTCAACTCCTACAGATTAGCTTGCCTTTAGGTTGTGCTTAACATAGTCCTGAAAATTGATACGCAGCGGCTCTATATAATTTAAAGGTAGTTTCCAAGGGGTCCTGCTGTTCCCTCTCTACCAGTAATGATCATAATGCCTTGTTAACCTCCTCTCCAGAGGTTACATTCCCCCCTATGATGTTCTTTGCAAGTCACCCAAATGGTCATATGCTGGGCGAATGGTTTCCATCTCGTTCAGTTCATGTTCAGCCGGTGCTTGTTCCATACAGTTCTCATGTCTAAAAATACAGCGATTGAAGAAGTACTCACATTTTCCACTTAAGTAAAAGTATCAATACATATTGTAGAAATAGTCTGTTACAAGTACAAGTTTGGTATTCAACATTCACTTGAGTAAAAGTACAAATTGGCATCAAAATATACTTAAAGTACCAAAAGTAGGCTATATATATATAGGTCTAGTAAGTAACTAGTAGCTAAAGTTTTCAAATAAGTATAGTGGAGTAAAAGTATAATATTTGCCTTTTAGATGTAGTGGACCAGAAGTAAAATTCTAGAGGGAACCATACTTGGGTACGGTACTTGAGTAAATGTACTTGGTTACTTTCTACCACTGACAGCGTCCCTCAACTTGTGGGATCGACACTCAAAATGTGAGCTGCAAGGTATTCTGACAGGGGCACATACAAAAACAAAAAGTCTGTGAATATTGCGCTAATGTATAAAATCAATGTTTTGGGTCCTGATTGAGGTTAACTCAAAACTTGCCTGCACAGTTCACCTGAAAACCACCAGCTCCCATGAAAGGTCATCGTTAACAAAAAAGTATGCACGCTTCTGCAATGGACCAATCTGGGAACCCATCGGCAAACTTTTTTTTTTCTTTTTCAAATCTATCTTGAGAGATTAGCAATGGACTGACATTAAAGCAATTGGTACAGTACAGTGTGTTTGGTTGACACAATGTTATACACGTTCAAGCTGGCGTCGCGTCCCTATTGTCATTATAGGCTTACACGTGGTTTATGGTCTCTCGGACTAGAGTCTCTATGGCAAGGATCTTCAACAGGGGGTCCAGGACTCCTAGGGGGTCCTCAGAGTTACTACAGGGGGGCCACCAAATCGTTGTGTGACAGGAACCTTTTATTTTTTAGTCATTAACGTCTTGAACCCTAGCATCTGTATTCTGGGAGGAATGGGAGTGCTTGTAGCTCTGCTATTTTCAGCAAAGACGTTTGATCTAGAGGGAAACGAGAGCAGACCATGTACAGAGCCAACAGTCAAGTTTACTAAGTTTTGAGGCTTTAAGTGGTTACATTTAAACATGAGTCCATCATATTAATAGAAAATGTGTTAACAAACAATCAAAAAACATAATTTCCACAACCCTGATGATAGTGCTGTAAAACAAGTCAATGAAGCTATTATATGTAGTGGGGGTCCCTGCTTCATGGCTCTATAGAGACATTGAGGTACTGTATATTGTATGCTAACCTTGAGCTTACATCCCAAACACTTAAACCATTCAAAACGAGTATGTGACTTTTGAGGATTTTATAGTCCTGACCGTCCTATTTCCTAGCTGTGACCCCTGTGTGCACCTTCAGGCTGTAGCTGTCCCCCTCAACTCTCCTCTCTGCAGCCAGCTCATTTCAGAGCCCCCCGGGGCCCACTGTGTGTTCTCTGACCCTTGAACTGGAAAGGGAGAGGCTGAAGGTAATCCAACACCAGTGTACTCGCATACAAATTTTGAGAAGAAATTGAGAAGGGGAAAAAAATAACCTGTATTCATATACTGTAGATCCCAGTGTAGCTTATTATTTAGTCACAAGGTCTTGATAATACTTTTCATTGGTCAGACTTGACCACTTTCACTTTGACTTTCAAACAAAAAATAGCAGATCTACAGCTCACATTGTCATAGGATAGTGCAGGGCTTTCATTTACGGGAAAAAAAACAACATTTAAACGTTGAAATACAGAGATGCAGTACAAGGTTTCTGCCCGACAGCAACGATTTGCATCCCCCACATACCCCCTCGGGTACACTTGACTACATTGAGCCATCAAACAACACCCTCCATGAAGGCTGTCAGAGTTAGAGGGAGTCCACTACATGTATATACTGTATTTGGACAGGAGAACATAAAGTACAGTGGTGGAAAGTAACCCAGTATATTTACTCAAGTATTGTAGGCCTACAATTTTCAAGTACTTTTACTTTACTGTATGTCCATTCTTTGTAGATACAAATGTATCTCTACTGATATTAGACACAAAGACTGGTGTTTTCTCTTCAAGGTCAATTATTTTCTTTCTTTCTTTCTGTCTTTCTGTCTTTCTGTCTACCTACCCAGTACTTACTTTACTTACAGCTTTGAGCAAATTCTTCCAGGTCACATCCTTAAACACTTGAACCCTAACGTGCCTACTCTGGGGCTAACATTCAGCGAAAATAGCCCTTCAACAAACTCACAACACTTATCGTATTGTTGCGACACACTGTGAGCTTGTCGATTGGCTATTTTCTGTGAAGGGATTTGGTGTAGAGGGAAAAAGAGCGGACCAAGTACAGAGCCGACCTTGGTCATCTAAGTATTGTTTAAGTATACTGTAGATGGCATAAGTGGTTAAGAACATAAGCAAAGGTGCTGAAGGAAGATGATGGGGGGCTCAAAGTTGTTGTTGTTGTTGTTTTTTTCCATTATTACAATATTTCCTGAGCACACATTAGATCTTAATTCAATCTTGAGGTCAATTAATGCATGTCCACTTCTGAAAGATAACATGAAATGGCGTTTTGACAGTATTTATTTTCAATTTTGTGACGTACGGTATGTCCTAATGAAACGGGGACATGGTGCATGATAGAAGGCAAAACGTTATGCTTTTCAGCTAATTTAATAAACAAGGCTGCTGTAGCTGAATGGGTAGAGAGGACGCCTGGGAGACAGAAGGTCACAGGTTTGATTCCAAGCCCCAGCTAAACTTATTGGCCAGGAATAGTGATGAAGTGATATAGCCTAATTATAGCCTAATTAGAATGTGTTTCTGTTGTGTAGATGAAGCTGTTTCCAATGATCATTTGCATATTGTATGGCCCCCATATTGGTGCTTGCTTTGTGGGTTGACGGTGGGCATCAAAAATGTAACATCCAGATTTGATTGGCCAGTGGGTGCATCACAAACGTAACATCCGGATTTGATTGGCCAAGCTTTGTGTCTCTGAACAGCACTACCACAAAGAAGTTTGATTCTTAACACATCGGGTGCCAGCATTTTTTCATAACAACTTACCGTGGGTGCCAGCATTCTCCCCATTGACTGCGCTTTGCTGTTTAAAGCTTCCGCGTGCGTTACAAGCAAATCCACGCAAAAAAAAGCATCGATTCATGTTGTGCCATGAGCCTGGCTACAGCCTGGAACCATAACATTTCCCTCGCGAGTTACAACGGGGGGGGATCGCGCATCGCGCATGACCGGTTTTCCCCACAGGAAACAGATTTGGAGATATAGGCGTTTCAAAGTAGGAAATAGACAGGAAGCGGATGGGATTATTTTTTTTGTTTCCGGTGAGCGATCTGGCACTTCCTTCGCAGGATTACAATGGGTGCTCCCAGAGCTGCTCTAGCCCCGCCCGCGCGGAGAAAAAAGAAAAAAAAAAGAAAAAAGACTAAACTCACGGTTCAGACCGTGTTCGGCACCGAAGCGCCACTATGTAAACACACGGTTCAGACCGTGTTCGGCACCCGATGTGTTAAAAGAACCGTATTTGATAATCATACTTCATGAGCCAGTCATTGGCTGAATACTGTGGCTTATTGGCTGGTTATGAGCCAATGTCCTTGCACTGCATGCTAGCACTGTAACTATGACACCTGTTATATTCTCTGACTTATGGATTCTAAAAACCAGGTACAGCTCCTCATCCCCCCCTGTGTCCTTCTTTCTTATGGAAGTAATTTGCACACATGGCACGGGCAGACCAGACATGAACCATTTTTTTCCTCTTTTACGGCACGCTTTCATGCTTTGCCACACATGCACTGAGGTTTGGCAGACTTTATGGGCCATATATTTCCAATGCAATTTGTTTTTTAGAGCGAAAGCGACGTCGCTGTAACGTTCAGAGTTTGAGAGGCTCGTAAAGCGTTCGCCTTGCATTTCTGGCTATATGTCCTGGCTGGCCCTTTGCTTGCCCCACATGTCCTATTGCCCCGCTGTTAGATGTGCCATCGTACTGCAAGTATCAAAGTTTCGTTTCATTTATTTTTTCACTTTGCTTGACTGCATTGCAGTGAATGACGGTAAGACAGATGGGGTAGGGAGATGGTATGATATGGAATACAGGATATGAACTAGATTCAAACAATGCCAGATTCAGTTGTGAAAAGGCCTTATCCTGAGTCATTTACAACAGTGGTTCAAACGGTGTCCAGGTGTCCCTTGGGATTTTGTGACAATCACACATTATTATTGCAACATATAAAACTGTTCATAAATTATTATTACTTTGAGTGCAGTCATTTCC
This sequence comes from Gymnoscopelus microlampas, assembly GCF_963454915.1. Classification (NCBI taxonomy): domain Eukaryota; kingdom Metazoa; phylum Chordata; class Actinopteri; order Myctophiformes; family Myctophidae; genus Gymnoscopelus; species Gymnoscopelus microlampas. Next base: position 32,953,680 of record NC_139955.1, read on the forward strand.
CCAATACAGAGGCACATTCTATATCCTAACAAAATAGTTTAGGTGCTTTCAATCTGCTGTAGCTATTTACGGCATTTCGTTGGATAATCATTTTCCACAAAAATAAAATAAAATACTGGAAAAAATAGGTGTTCTACCTTTGAAGATGTGCCACTATTGACACAAAAAGTGGACACAAAATTACTTAATTAAAATATATTATATGATTGCGCTCCTTCCGTCCTATCTTCCATAAGAAAAATATATATTCTATTTTAGATTTATATACATTTTTATTTCATTTTATGGGAGAGAAAGAAACGGGTACAGGCACACACAAAGAAAAATAATAACACATATGTATACATATGTATACCTGTTAGCTGCCACTGGCTAAGGCACAAGAAGGCAAAATTAACAGTAAAATATATTTTTTCAATGATAACTACATTGATAGAATAAGCCTGAATTCAGACGTGAAGACAATGAAATGCTGTGCAGAATTCCAGTAGGGTTCAATATTAATATTAATTCTCCGGTCTACAAGCGGTCCGAGTACAGTTGTGCCTCCGAGTACAGTTGTGCCTCCAGTAAGACTGGAGGGTTCAAGTGGTTAAAGCGGCACTATGCAACTTTTTTTTTGTTAATACAAAGTTATTTAGTCTAATATGGTAGAGTATGTTAATACAATATAACTTTCTCCCTGCTCTTCTATGGAGACATTTAGATCGTGTCAAAGGTCATGTCTTACCTAGACACAGCATCTGACATGACATTTGACCTGATGGTCAAGATTCAATTTATCCCCTGAGCAAGCAGGCAGGCTCTATTAGCTCAAAGGTAAAAAAAAAATCAGCACTTGCAGGAAACCAGGTTCAAATCCGGGGTAGAAGAGGAAAGTTGCATTGTGCAGCTTTAAGATTTATACATTCACTAAGTCACCCTGATAACTTACCAAGGACTACCGCGTCCCAGGCCTTTTGCTTTTCCTCTCAAGAATATGGAAAAAGTGACAGCCGTTTACAAAAGTGGATCATCGGCGTACAGGCTGTGACTGAACAAAGAGCAGAACAAGCAGATAAAAGGTTTGTTATGATCTGAGACGCAGGAGCATGAGAGTAATGAGATAAGGCTGCTCAGACAATGACATTTACTTGAAGGAACAGATCACAGAGGAGATTGTATGCACATCTTGTACCTGTATTTAGGCCAGGTGCTGGACATCAAGGCAAATATCAAGGAGAAGAAGGTAAAAACATTTGGGAGCTTTAAACCAGTGTGCAGATGTTTTTACCCTCGTCTCCTATTTACTACTACTTACTTGAAAGAGACATTTAGTTTTTGTTTGCAGAAGCCTTTCAATGTCAAGGTGATTTCTTTGCTTGTGGGACGCGCTGTACGGGGGCCCTTATTTTATCTGCCTCTGCAAAGTTTTTAGTGTTAATTCAACTTGGAAGAGTGCAAAAGTTAACCTGTTAAATCAAAACTACATGTCTTTGACCTGTGGAATTAGTGTAGTGTCTCAATGACTTCATAATGCCTTCATAATGCCATAATGCGAAGGCACTGCATTGTGCATGGTTGCTTATCCGGATCTATTACACTACTGACACATAGTACAGACGGTGGTCAAAGAAGTACTCACATGTTTTACATAAGTAAAAGAATCAATACTTTAATGTAGATATACTCTGTTACAAGTAAGAGTTCAGTATTCTAAATTGAATTGAGTAAAAGTACAAAAGTATTGGCATCAAAGTGTACTTAAAGTACTAAAAATAAAAGTACTCATTATGCAGAAAGTCCCATTTTCAAAATGTATAATTCATTTTTTTAAAATAGCAAATCTGCAAGCTCACAACGTGTCGCAGAGTGACGCTCACAAGTGGATCTCCCATTTTCAAATAGCTGAAGTATACATAGGGCTGGAGTGGTTAAGAAATCTACAAAGTAACTAGTAACTAAAGTATCCAAATAATTAGAGTGGCGTAAAGGTACAATATTTCCCCCTGAGATGTAGTGGCGTAGAAGTAAAAGTATTGAAAATTGGAAATATTCCAGTAAAGTAAAAAATACTTCAAAATTGTACAGTATTTGAGGAAATGTACTTAGTTACTTTCCACCACTGAGTACAGAAATAATAGGACCTCACATGCAGCCCTATATAGAACATTATAACACTGTATACTCATAATTTTATAAATTCACAACGTGTGAGTGAGTGAGTGAGTCACCAGCGGGACCCGAGAACAGCTGGGCCAATCGACTTCCAACTCGGCGTGCGTATCGCTGAGGACCTGAGGGAGTGATGCACTGAGTGCAAAGTCAGTCGGATCAGCGGATCCGACTCAGCGTACCCTCCAGGCTAATACGTGATGGAGATCAAGTATCGATAAATCCGCAAATCCCCATATATGGTGGGGATCGAGAAGATCGACTTCAAACTCGGTGTGCATATCATAGAGGACCCGAGGGAGTGTGCGGCGCCAGGTCGACTGGACAGGCGGTTGTCCAGAACCGCTGATCAGACCAATATGCCCATATATGGCCATATATGCTACTGATGACATCAGGGATCTCCATATATAAAAGTGTGATGGGCAGACAGATACAGAGATCTCCATATATGGGCATAAAAGCATACAGACAGACACAAAGGGTAAAGGGTACTGCATAACCGGATGGGACATGCATTCCCAACGTCCCAACATCGTTCCCGAGTAGCCCAGTGCCCAACGGTAACCGATCTAGTTGTCTTCAGTTTCAGTTCAGTTTATTTTTATTTATAGTGCAACATCACCCCAAGGGGTCTCTGTGCACTTCACAATACAAAATACATAGTAGTCGAAACACACCGTAAAATGTGCCTGCATGGTCAAACAAGGTACCATGCAGTACACAGCAAAGAAAGAAAAAAACGAAAAGAAGGAGAATACATTTGGAACAATATTTAAAACCATAGTGCAAGAACGTGGCAGTAAACCAAGCAATAAGTTCAACAAAACTACTATACCATAAACTGCTGTAAAACTACGATTCTATAAAACTAGGGAGAGCCATAATGCAGGGAAGAAAGATACGTTTTAAGCCTAGATTTAAAAATGCCCAGAGAGTCGGCATCTCTAACAACTTGAGGGAGAGAATTCCAGAGATAAGGGGCACGATGTGTGAATGCTCTACCCCCAACTGTTACTTTATTATATGTTGTGACTGTGAGGAGACCAGCATCCTGGGAGCGTAATGGACGTCCAGGGATGTATGGTTCTATTAAACTGGACATGTAGGATGGGGCAAGTCCGTTTAGGGCTTTATAGGTCAGGAGTAGTACCTTGAAATCGGCTCTGGCCTGTATTGGCAGCCAGTGTAGTGCTATGAGTGTTGGTGTGATGTGATCGTATTTCCTTTTCCTGGTTAGTAATCTAGCTGCTGCATTTTGAACTAATCTGAGGCCATGTGTTGCTGTTGATGGTAAACCGGAGAAGAGGGCATTACAGTAGTCTATTCTTGAAGTGATGAAAGCATGAACCAGGGTTTCGGCATCGGGAAGTGAGAGTATTGGGCGAATTTTGGCTATGTTGCGGAGATGGAAGAAGGCAGATTTTGTGGTGCTTTTTATATGGTATGTGAAAGATAGTGTTGGGTCAAAAACTACTCCTAAACTTCTTACTGTTGGTTTGTGGGTTATTGAGCAGCTGTCCAGGTTTAGAGTTGTGTTAGTGAACAGATGGGTGTGTTTAGCTGGGCCTACTAGCAGCATTTCTGATTTACCAGAGTTTAGGAGCAGGAAGCTTCTGGTCATCCATGACTTAACCTCAGTTAAACAGGTTTCGAGGGTTTGAAGGTTGGATGGGTCATCTGTGGTGATGGGGATGTAAATTTGAGTGTCGTCGGCGTAGCAATGGTAATTTATGCCAGACTTTCTAAAGATGTCCCCTAGTGGAAGCATATATAGACAGAATAGGATTGGTCCAAGGACTGAGCCTTGTGGGACACCGTATTTGACAGGAGAGTGATCTGACATTGTGTTATTGAAAAAGACACGCTGTGTTCTATGTGAGAGGTAGGAGCGGAACCAGTTAAGTGCAGTACCTTTGATACCGACCAGATGCTCTAGCCGGTGGAGTAGAATGGAGTGATCGACCGTATCAAATGCGGCACTGAGGTCTAAGAGCAGCAGGAGGGAGGTTCTGTCTTTATCCGTGTCGATTAATAAGTCATTGGTGATTTTGACCAGTGCTGTTTCTGTGGAATGTTGGGATCTGAAACCAGACTGAAAACTGTCATAGAGGTTGTTATTTGTGAGGTAGGCTGTAAGCTGGCTAGAGACAACTCTTTCAAGTAGTTTGGACATGAATGGAAGGTTTGATATTGGTCTGTAGTTTGCTAGTGTATGTGGGTCAAGGTTTGGTTTTTTAAGTAGGGGTTTAATTATGGCAGTTTTGAAAATTGATGGGACAATGCCACTAATTAGGGACTCATTTATAATAAGGAGAAGTGGGGGACCTAATGTGGAAAGCAGCTCTTTAAACAGATTGGTGGGAAATGGATCTAATAGGCAGGTGGTAGATTTTGATGTAGAGACCAGTTTATTGAGAGTATCCCATGATATTGTGTTAAACTGTGATAGGGTGATGCTAAAATGAGGGGTGGAGGATGTGCACGTTGGAAGTTGAAAGCTAGTTATGGGTTGGGCTATGGCCTGTTGTCTGATCGACTCTACTTTATTGTCGAAAAATTGGATAAAGTCGAGGGGACTGATGGAATGGGGAGGAGCTGGGTGAGCGGTTTTGGTAAGGTTGGTGATTGTGTTGAATAGGAATTTGGGGTTGTGCTTGTTATTGGCTATTAATGTGGAGTAATAGGAATTTTTTGCCTGTTTCAGAGCACATTTGTAATTGTGTAGGGACTCATCCCATGCTATGCGGAAAACCTCGAGCTTGGTTTTTCGCCATTTCTGTTCAAGGTTTCGGCATATTTGCTTGAGAGTTCTGGTGTTGTCATTGAACCATGGTGTGATGTTATTGGATGTGCGCTTTCTGGTTTTAAAGGGTGCAATGGAGTCTATTGTATCAAGTAGAGTATTGTTAAATCCGTTGGTGAAGGTGTCGAGGGATCCAAAGTAGCTGTTGAAGGGGTGGATGGCAGTTGGCAGAGAGGACTCTAAAGCTATTTTAGCTGTATTATTGATGCAGCGGCTTTTTGATGGGCAGTGGTTGATAGACTGTAGGGGGATCAGGGCCTTCAACTCAATGAGGCAGTGGTCGGTTAGTGATTTAGCAGATGGAGACACTGATACATCTTGGATTTTGATGCCCCGAGCCAGGACGAGGTCGATGGTATTACCATTTCGGTGTGTAGGTTCAGTAATGAATTGGGTGAAATCCAGGGTTTCGATGAGGGATGTAAAGGCTTTGTTTAGTGCATTGGATGTGTCATTGTAGTGGATGTTAAAGTCACCTAAGATGATCAGATGGTCGGCGCGAGTAACTAGGTCTGATAGGAACTGAGAGAGTTCCTCCAGAAACAGGGTGTACGGTCCAGGGGGGCGGTATATGATGGCTATGTAGAAAGGCAGGGAATTCTGGCTGGAATTCTGGCTGGGTGGTGATGAAGACATTAATAGTAGCTCGAAGGATGTAAAAGAGACATTGGGTTTTTTATTTAGTGGGTATTTGGAGTTATGTATCAGTGCAACACCCCCACCTTTTTTTGTGCTACGGGCCACTTGGGAAAACACAAAGTCTGGTGGAGAAGCATCTATCAGGAGCTGTGCATCATCATTGTCTGAAAGCCAGGTTTCACAGAGTCCCATCATGTCGAGGTTATGGTCGTGTATGTAGTCATAGATTATGGAGGATTTTAGGTTTAGTGACCTTATATTGATGAAACCAATTTTAATCTGATTAAAATTGTTTGTTCTCTGTAATATAGTTTTGATAGGATGCAGATTGTGTATGTTAAGGCCATTTCTGTTTGCATTGTACTTCCTATTTCCTATTATAGTGGGAATGATGGTTGGGTAGGCTTCGTGGTCAATAAGAAGATCTATAGTGTGTGAGTCAGAGTTTATAATCAGGGGTCTGGGCCCAGAACAGGGAGAAAACCCTCCCGGCCACAGGGGGGCGATGTATTGGCTGTCTGGGGTAGTTTGGTGGTGGAAGGAAGTGAGGTCAGACGGGACAGCTGTAGTAGTAAACAGTCATTGTTTTGGAGCTACGGAGCGATGCAAATTATTTGCAAGCGTTTGGCAACCTAACTTGCTTGGATGAAGGCCATCGGCAGCATAAAAAGATGGACGGTCCCAGAATAGATAGAAGTTGTGGATGTAGTTGATGTTGTGGGAAAAACATGCAAACTGGAGCCAGTGGTGCAAAGCCAGCAGCCTACTGGAACGGACATCTCCTCGACCGCGACACAGCGTGGGCAGTGGGCCGGAGATGTAAACAGACTTTCCGCTGCTGCTGAGGAGATCGAGGAGACGTGTGAAATGGATTTTTGTTAGTTCTGAGTGGCGGTCGTTGGTCCCTACGTGAAGGACAATCCTTGTGACAGAGGAGGGGAGAGAAGCCAGGACTTCGGGGATTTCGTCAAGAAGTTTTGCTGTTGTTATTCCAGGAAAACATCGTGTTATTGCGTTAACAAATCGGATGTTCTTGATGATTGAGTCGCCGATAATTAACGCAGTGGGGGGGGGGAGGAGGGATGGAATTGGCGAGCGGGGTTGCGACGGGGGGGGCATTTTGGGGGAGACAGACGTCCGCCGTATGGGGGGGGTGGGCGTCTGCAATGCCTGAATCCCAGGCCATTCCCAGGTGTTTTGAAGTGTGGGCTTTTTTGATGGTTGATGCCCAGAGAGACACTCCGAGCGGCGTTTAACTGCTGTTTTTAGTAGATTTTGGCGAACTTTTTTCTGGCTGGGGAGTACCGGGGGGGAGAGCGAGCTGTTGGATGACGGGCACGGTGGAGGGAACTCGTTCATGTCCAGGACGGCAAATTGATAACTAGTTGGTAGCGGGGGTGGGGGGTTTGGTGGTGGTGAACGTGAGCGGGGCCCCCCATGTTTGGCTCGGGCAATTGTTATCCAGGGGCCTGGAGTGGAGCTGGCCGAGGGTGCAGTTTTTGGCCTAGCGCCCTCCCGGTGCTCGTGGACCGGGACATCCAGACCAGGGACAGCTGAGCCCAGCCCAGCCGCCCCTGCGAGGACAGTCGCGTACAATTCTCCGACCTTGGTGGTGGGGGGACGGGGGCGATCCAGACCAGTGGCGGGGAGAGTCGCGTCCAGCTCCCGCATCCTGGAGGGGGGGCTGCGCGGACGGTCGGGTCCAGCGGCGGGGACAGTCACATCCAGCTCCCTGGAGCGGGGACGTTCGGGTCCAGCGGCGGGGACAGTCACATCTAACTCGGGGTCGGGTGCTGGGGCGACGGGGTCGTGGCAGAAGGAGTACAAGGAGTCGAGGAGGAGCTCATCCTCCTTTATCATGTGGAGAATGGATATCCTCCCCTCCAGCTCGGACACCTTCTGCTTGAGGTGGAGACAGCCGTCGCAGCCAGGTGATGAAAAGGTAAGTGACTCCATGGTGGTGTTGTAGCTGGGGAAGAAAAAAGACTGTGGCCAGTAAAGGTGGAAAGTGACAGGAGAAGGTGTAGCAGGCTAGCAGTAGTAGTGTTGCCGGGGTGGCTTTCTCAGGACAGTACGTACTCGCGAGGGCACCAACGGGTGCCCACAGCAGAGAGTAGGCCTCAGAAGTAGAACCGGAACACAGAGAAGGTCCAACTGAGAGTGAGACTTACCAACAAGGCCCAGAGACTGGGCCTGTGAGTTGGATCGGCGTTCGATCAGTTATAGATGGTGGTGGTTTTGTAGTGCTGGGTTCACAGCAGTAGTGGTGTTTCGTGTCCAGTGGTGGTATCCGTATAGCAGTAGTTGTGGAGCCGAGATATTATTGGTGGTTAGCTCCCGGCTAGCGAGCTGTCAAACAGCGGTTAGCTCCCGGCTAGCGAGCTGTCAAACAGGCTAATGCCGGGTGCCTAGCTGTCAAGGCGCGTTGTCACGTCAAGACAGGCCGGCCAAACAGCACTGTAACTTGTGATCGGTAGGGCCGATCGTTAAAAAAGTAAAATGGGATTAAAAGTAGGCCACTTGGCAATCATGGCCGTAAGTGGAAATAGATGACATGGTTTAAAAGTTTGTAAAATACTTCGATTTACCGCTGTGTGAGACGCTGTTATAAGCTAAGCTAAGCAGAGCGGAGCAGAGCAGCAGCACGTCCGTGACGTCCAGTGTTCAGATTAGGCTGTCTTAATTGGGGTAAGATCGGCTTATTAGAACGCTGAAGTTGCGTAGCTAGCCGATCTGCAAGCTTTTCAGCGCGAAACACAGGCGCACAACCAAGTATAAATCAGGCTGTAGTATCAACATATCTTTGGGGGGGATTCAAAATGTTACCGCGGCACAGGACAAAATGTGGCACATGCAGGGGTTGAACCCATGACCTTTCAGTCACAGGATGTTGTCACTGACCGGTAAAGGCCGCCCCGCATCCTCTTTTCCCCGCACTCTCCGCTTGTCCCCTTCTATTTCCAGACGACCAATCCCCCCCCCCCCCCCCCGCGCGTCCAACCTCCGCCTCCCGTCAACAAACCCCCGCAGCAGTGAGGAGAGCGGGGGCTGTATAAAGGAAACTGGGAGTCTTTTTATATCCGTTTACTGTTAGTGTTAGCAGGCCCTTTACGACTCCACTGGCTCCAGTGACGTGGATTCAGGGCAAGAGGAGAGAGCAGGCCGTCTCCTCCACAGCCATTTAGCGTCTCGTAACCTTGAAGCCTTTCCTTTTTACTGCCATTAAACCCAGTCTGGGAGTACCCCCAGACTGGGTACCCCCCCCCCCCCTCCACACACACACACACACACACACACACACACACACACACACACACACACACACACACACACACACACACACACACACACACACACACACACACACACACACACACACAAACTCGCACACACAAATACACACACTCTCTCTATCACACTCACTTCTATGCAGACCCGGCTGCTAATGAGGCTCCTTCCTCACCACTTCAAATGGTCCGAGGGTGTCAGAGCATGCTCTTTTTATTTTTTATTTCATCTTTCCTTTTTTCTTGGAGGGGGGGGTGTCTAAGACACTTTCTGGCTGGTTCCGTTGGTTGATAGAACGGGACCGTTGGTTGATATCTATAGAACGGGACCGTTCGTTATTGCCAGTCGAAGCATCGACTGCACCGTCAAACGGTGGTGGAAAAAGTACTATATATTTTTACTTCAGTAAAAGTCAAAACTGCAATGTAGAAATACTCTGTTGTAAGTAAAAGTCCGGAATTCAAAATTTACTTAAAAATTGACCCTGCCGTACCTATTTTGGCAGGTCATAACAGAAGATTTTTACCTTTTTTAAGTTTTCAGATGTGACGCGTTATTCGTTGCACAACAAACATGTACATTACATCTGCCACTTGAAGACAAAGGGACACTGTGTTGGCAAAATGACAGCTAACATCAAGACAAAACAACCTTTTCCTACATCCGACAGCACCTCAAAGACCCACCGCTGTGTGTGCACTGGACCTATCTGGTGCAGAACACTTATCAAACTGTGTGTCAAATATTTTTGACACACAGCAAACGCCACCCTGACCAAAAATAATTTGGTCACACATAATCTTTTTCTTCACACCACCCTGTGGACCTCACAAGTCTTCAACATGTGCTAAGCACACAAAAACAATACACAGAGCCCGCATTAAGTTCCTGTCTGCCTCTCTGCTTCGCTGCCCATGACTACCTTAAAACTGTACTTATCTCAGGAGTAATGTTTAACTAGCGTGTGGCAATATGAGAGAGAGAGAGAGAGGGGGAGAGAGAGAGGGAGAGAGAGGGGGAGAGGGAGAGAGAGAGATGGAGTTGTTCATTAAAAGCACCAAATTGATTATTTCCTTCCTGTTGTTTGCTTGTCACACAGGGCTTTCAGGTTTACTTCCGAACCTGTGCTAACACAATGACCTTATCTAGCATGAGAGCTGATTGTGTAACCATTGCCCTCCAGTTATCGGTGTACCATGGCCAAAGTTAATAGCCGTTTCCCCTTTTTTTCCAGGAATTGGCACTAACAGCCCCAGGGCTGTTTGTCAGATGTATTGGAGCCAGCAGCATGTTTGTGAAATTAGATATTGATGGTTGAGGATGGTATACATATATGGAGAGATTTGTTTTTCTCTCTAAGAAAAAAAGGTAGCTGTTACTGATTTTGAGCATATCAAATGCCAACGCTAAACTCTAGCAATAAGGGGCCAAACTTGTTTTTTCTTTCCAAAGACATTTAATTAACTCATTCAGTGCCAATGAAATAAGAAAATATGTGCATACTGTGCCAGCAATGTTTCAATTTTCTTACCTTTTTCAAGTAGTCACATAATATTTATCACGTCAATGGCACTCAATGAGTTAACCGCCTGGCTGTGACATACCTTTTTTTTTGTACCCCTATGGATGAATGGAGAGATTGAATATAGATCTATTGTACTATGTACATTTCTGCTAAACCCAGGTGAGTATCAAAGCAAACAACCACACCTTTTCAGGTCATTCAGCTGTGTTAATCATACCTTGACTACTCTCAAAACTGTTCACCTGTCTTGCCTTCTCTGTTGATTAATGTGAGTGTGTGTGTGTGTGTGTGTGTGTGTGTGTGTGTGTGTGTGTGTGTGTGTGTGTGTGTGTGTGTGTGTGTGTGTGTGTGTGTGCGTGTGCGTGCGCGTGCGTGCGTGCGCGTGCATGCGTGCGTGCGTGCGCGTGTACACTCACGCGCACACAGGCACTATTGCTTGATCTCCCACCTTCCAGCACCTGTACAGTGCAGCCAATGTGTTGTATCTGCCAAGTCCTCAGATTATTGTTCAGCTACAGTACTGACGCATTCAAGAGAAGTGACATCAGCTACAACCTGCTGATATCAGAGCCTTTCATATATGCCAAAGAATGATTTAATATCTGGCACATTCTTAGGTTTCACGTGTGTGTGTGTGTGTGTGTGTGTGTGTGTGTGTGTGTGTGTGTGTGTGTGTGTGTGTGTGTGTGTGTGTGTGTGTGTGTGTGTGTGTGTGTGTGTTGATTTGTTATTAAGGTTCAAATCCATACAGAACCCTTTTTTTGGTGCTCTTTAGGGCAGATAAGAGTAATAGATTGCAAATTATGTAAATATGTTATCTTTTCCTCATTTTATTTTATATCTGTTGCAGCCCTTCTTGTAACCTTTCTATGGCATTTTGCAACTTGGCTTGAATATACATAAACATCTATCCTCGCTTTAGTAATTTCCCTCAAAGATTCCTCTGTCATACCTCTGAGAGTGTAAAATGAACACTTAGGATTGTGCAGTGTAGATTGGGGTCTCAAAGATAAAATAAAAAATGGTTCCATCTGTACGCTTGGCATTACAGACCCAAAAAGGTCCATTTGGACCCCCTGTGGCCCCCGGACCAGACGTTGGGAAATAGTGTTCTAAGGCATGAATACTATTGTTTTCCATGGTTTTAGTACAGGGCTCTTCACTTGTACTTGGTCTGCTTGTTTTTCCCTCTACACCAAACCTCTTTGCCGAAAAGAGCAAAAATAGCAGATCTACAAGCTCACAACGCCTCGTGCTTGTTGATATTGTATAATGTCAGCATCATAGTATCGTCAGTTTCAAATGTATCTTATGATCTCGTGTGGGAAGGCCCATTTGGCTAGCATGAATAACATATAAATTAAAAAATGTAAATTTATTTCATTGCCAAACTGACTTGTTTGAAACACGTTCATTACACAAAACGGATCACTTCATTTGCTCCATTTAGACATGGAACCCCATTACGTAACTATAGATTTCAAGCCGGGAACCCCTTTTGGGGTTCTTGTTGCTATGTACAGTATATAGCAACATCATTGTTTTGTAATTATTTAATAAATATTTGAAGTTTTTCAGAAAACTTCTGTACGTAGGTCAGGCTTTAGAAGGCGTTTTTTTAGAATCGGCCTCAGGTCTAAATGGGTTAAAAAAAATCTCACTGGATTCAGCTTCATTTTTTCAAACCACCTTCATTTGCACTGAACCAAGTGAGATTTCTTAAATAAAATAAATAAACGTTGCAACTGGAAACAAAATGAAATGCCTTCTGACATTTCTTTTGGACATTCATTTTTCAGTGTGCCAGGTTCCCTGCAAGCTGGCTAAAGAACGCTTGTGAGTTGGTTAAGTAGTAATGTTATTCCTTTTTGTACTGGGGTTTTATTTGGCAAACGTCCCTTTGGGAGATTCTTGTCAGCTCCGTTTAGTTAAAAGGAGCTGGCAACGGTAAGTGTTTGTGTTACTTACACACATCCACAAGTGTATTGTGGGTAGTTAGTTCATGAGTCATCTAAATTCATTTGACCATGGGACGAGAAAAATAATCACTTTTAAGAGTCTGTAAAAAAAAAAGAAAAAAAACCTTCAACTTTCAACACTTATTTCCAAGAGCTCTGGCGAATAAGAATGGGTGCCAAGCAACCGCTGAGTCAACTTCCTTGGCAACGATGCACAGTCTTAAAATGAGTGTGTGTGTGCTTGCGCGCGCGCGTGTGTGACTAGGAACACAGTTGTTTACATGACTCTGTTCCTTTTAGTCATGAGAAATCCTGACTTTGTCTTCCGTTAACCACTTTAAAACCCTACTGTACTTCAGTGGGTGCGTTTACATGCACAATATTTATTCATTCAGAATGAACTCATTCCGAATAGAAATGTATACCCAACTGTTTACATGGCACCTGAATAAAAGTATTCCTGTTCCTCAATCGTTTACATGAGCAAAGCATTCATTCGGAATAGAACTCTGGTCATGCGCAGAGTGCTTCGGGCCAGGTTGGGGAGGGGGCGGGGGTGTTTGACAGGTAAACATATGTATTATTTACCTCTGGCAGCCTTGGTAATGAATAATAACAATTTTGGCTACACGTACATGGATCTTTTTCTAAACGCACATTTTTGTGTGCGTTTGGGCCTTTCAGCCACACGCAAACAGTGTTTTTGGCCGCTAAAACGGATATTTTTGTAAACGGATATTTTTGTAAACGGATAAATAAGTGAAGGTTTTCCAAAACATGCGTTTCAGTGGATCTGTGTGGACATGTAATCCGGAGATTTTGAGAAACGATGACGTCATCGCGCATTCGCACATGGTCATTATAATAATAAATAGTACAATAATACATAAACCGGACCGCTCATGGTCATTATAATAATAAATGAAGAGAGAGAGAGAGGAACACTTACAGTCTATGAAACAAGGCACGCTCATTTATGGCTAAATAATGTCATACTTAATAATAAGACAGTGGTGGGAAAAGTAGCTCATTCACTGTGTGACGAAAACCCTCTTTCTCTGCGCCAAGTAGAACACACGGCGCGCACACAGATTGAATGTGGGGTCTGTCGTCCTAAAACACAATCGCCCCGGTGCCGAGAGTCCCTGCTTTATAGTGGTGTTCGATGTTTTTACATTGCCAACTCTCACATGTACATAAACGTTCAGATTTCAAATATAAAGTGCTTACCCCTGAGCCACGGACGTTATAAGGCGATCCGGACCGCGATAAGTACCCGTATCTCCCGTATTGTTCAATAAAAAGCATTTTAATCCGATCGTCGGCCATTTTCTCCAAATTTTCTCCGATGCTTTCAACCATGCGACACCAATGGTTGGAAGGTGTATTGCACTCTGATACATTACCAAAATAAAAGAACAGAAAAAGAAAATGGCTGGCGATGGGATTAAAATGCTTTTTATTGAACAATACGGGAGATACGGGTACTTATCACGGTCCGGATTGCCTTGTATTACATCCATGGCTCAGGGGTAAGCACTTTATATTTGAAATCTGAACGTTTATGTACATGTGAGAGTTGGCAATGTAAAAAAAAAACGAACACCACTATAAACCAGAGACTCGACAGCGTCATGTGAACCATGGCTACTGTTTGCGCTGCAGCTGAGCCCTAATAATGTTGTTTTCGTTTATGTTCACGTATGCTGTTCACGTATGCTATTAAAATAATGCAGCTATTGCAGTATTGGGCCTTAACATGTGATTACAAATGTATTTGTATTTGGCCCCTCATATATATAATTATAATTATGAAATCAATGTAAATATAAAATCTGATATAAAATTGAAACATGCAGCTGATCGATGCGTTTCTGCGTGTACGTGTGGACAGGGATTTTTGTTTATCTTTGTCATGTGGCCAGGGATTCTTTTTAAAAACGGAGGACTAAAATATCCGTTTAGTAAAAGATCCATGTACGTGTAGCCAAGGCCTAAGTCACGGCTGCCAGAGAGAAATAATAACAAGCCACAGCTCACACTCAATCAAAGCTGCCAGCTATATAGGTAAATGAGGAAGAAGAGAAGAGAGACAATAAAACAAGTTAAGAGAGAGAAGGTAGAGAGAAGGTTTGATAATGGAAGCACACCGCATCCTGGCTACGGCCATTGGTCTGCTATTCATGAGTTTAATGCAGCAAAATCAGCTCCTGTTATATTTGCTGCTGACCCGGAGGAGGAGCCGGTCGGCGGAGAACTACGCGCGTCTGCGACTTGGGCTTGGAGCGCCAGACTCCACATGGCTTGCGCCTCTCCCCCCCCCCCCCACCCAGAAGCACCGCGCTAGCCAATGACACATGCGCAAAAGAACAAATGTATACCAGTCTGATACCAGTGCGTTTACATGGGCAATGTAGCCCGATTCTATCGGTATATACCAGCCCTTCAAACCCGAATGAAATTTCATTCGGATCAGACCGGTATGGCCATACCGATGCGTTTACATGAGCAATTCTATTCTGAATGAGCATTCATTCCGAATTGAAGTGGAATAAACCTGTCCATGTAAACGCAGCCAGTGACTGGTCACCGAATAGACTTGGCAATGCTTGCTTCATGTTGCAATGTGTTGTGAGCTTGTAGATTTGCTGTTTCTGTTGAATGTTCACCCATTATGACAAGACCAGAATAGGGACACCTAGGGTTCATAAAATCAAATGTCCTGGGAAGTGCCTCAACTCAATATGCATTGCGTTTTGTCCAACAAAAACTGCTTACGAATATGTGAAGCAGTGATGCGTTCAGTGACAATAATTATGCATTTTGTTGACATGCCAAAGCATGAATAATCGCGAGCGTCACTATTAGCAGCAAGTCAACTGAGGGCCTCATTAATATTGTCACGTGAGCCTCAAACAAATCAAGTCAGCGCTTCACACATCTTGACGACAAATGCATGGGGTGCTTGTAAATCTTGCGCCTTTGGAGACTAATAATAACAAATTCATCTCTTGGCGATGGTGTTTCACGTACCCGTGTGATGTTAAACCACACCAAAAGCCACCATTAATGGCGTTCTTTTTCCACGCCAGATACTGAACGGAGGGACTTGAAAGGCCTCTCCATTATTCAATATTTACACATGGCACTTTGTAGTGTGCGCGCTCCACAGAAGCTTTCCATTTAAAACTTGAAATCCATCAGAAAGTTTCACCCCTCCCCCCCGTCCCACACCCCTCTCATCTAAAGCCCAGTTTACACTCACGTCGCATGACGGCGTCGTGCGAAATAGCAGACCTTCAAGATCACAACGGGGTGCGGACGCGACGCGTTCTGAGCTTGTGGGTCTACTATTTTCGGCCGTGAGACCATCGTGCGATGGAGTGTAAATTAGGCCTTAATGCGAACCACTATAATAATGAATCTCTCACTATTGGTTAGGGTTTGTAAAGTGACTGGTAGTCTGGTTTGCCTAATAAAATATTCAATCAAAAAGTCTCTTTTGAAGCCCCGAGTGGGATAGAAGCATTACTGTATGTCTCATTAACACGTCCCCGTGGCCTGCTGTAGCAAAAGCCTCTGACGCTTCATGGCGTGGTTGGTGTTTTCATGCAAACATGTGTAGCAGTTTTGCAGTACGTGTTGGAAATAAGATCTCCCAAGGGGGGTGGTGTGGGGTGGGGGGGGGCTGGTGCATAATATGGTTTCACTCCATGTATATGCCAGTGAGAAGAGTTTAAAGAAAAAAAAATCCCTTTGAGACTGCATCAAATGTTGTTTTTTTTGTAAGTCGTTTTAGATAAGCCAGGTTAATGCCCACAATGTGCAGAAGAAAAATAAATAAAGGGAAACTGCACACAAAATGCAAATGTGCTGTATTTCACTATAAAATGTCTGGCTCACTTCTTTCGAACAAAAGACATAAACTCAAAAGCCAAGGCCCGGCTAAGTCAAATAAAAGATTCAATTCATTTACAGAGCATGCCGACACTGACAGCAACTATTAGCTGTTTTCCTGTCCATAAAACATTCTTTCAGCCCATGCGTTCTGCATCTCTCTCTCTCTCTCTCTCTCTCTCTCTCTCTCTCTCTCTCTCTCTCTCTCTCTCTCTCTCTCTCTCTCTCTCTCTCTCTCTCTCTCTCTCTCTCTCTCTCTCTCTCTCTCCCTCGCATGAACATTAAAAAATAATGAGCGGCCTTCGATGCTGTAAACACACTCGGGAGATATTCTGCATGCTGAGTGCACATCCTGTGAAAAAGGAATATTGTGCCTGGTGCTAAATTTTCATTTGCACAATAGTTTTGCTGGCAGCACAACAGCGATAATAATAACACGGCGAGGGGGCAAATGTAAAACTGTCACTCTGGCTGGAATGGATGGGCCCCCGGCTGGAGGGGGCCGCACGGGGCCTAAATCAATTTGAGTGAGGAGGCCCGAGCCGTCCGAACGGGTTGAAACACAGAGGCGGAATGGAAGAGGGTTGCTAGTAGTGTATATCGTGGCTGTCGGGCAGAAACCTCTTATCTCTATATTCTGCCTTTTTTGTGTTGTTTCGTAAATTAACATAATATGTCCAGGATAAAAAAAATAAAAAAGTAAAATGAAAACCCGACAGGGAGAATTATTTTTTCCTTTTTTATTATTATAAAAAAAAGCAAAATAGTGAAAATAGCTGATCGACGCGTTGTGAGCTTGTACTGTAGGACGTCTATTTTCACTACTTTTGTGCGACACTCTTTTATGATTAAGTATAGGGCATACATTTACGAAGAAACATAAAAAAGTTTAAGTGCGGAGATACAAGGTTTTTGCCCAACGGCAATGATAACCTTGTGTGTGCGTGTGTGTACACACACACACACACACACACACACACACACACACACACACACACACACACACACACACACACACACACACACACACACACACACACGTGTGAGTACATGTGTCCCTGCCTTCTGTGCTTGTGTTTGTGGTTGTGAGTGTGTGTTTCTAGCTGGGACAGCATAGTTTTAGTGAATACCTTCATGCTTAGGAGTGAGTGAGTGAGTGTGTGTGTGTGTGTGTGTGTGTGTGTGTGTGTGTGTGTGTGTGTGTGTGTGTGTGTGTGTGTGTGTGTGTGTGTGTGTGTGTGTGTGTGTGTGTGTGTGTGTGTGTGTGTGTGTGTGTGTGTGTGTGTGTGTGTGTGTGTGTGCGTGCGTGCGTGCGTGCGTGCGTGTGTGTGTGTCCACACAATAAAATCGTTTAACTCTAACTTAAGGGTCTTAAATTAACACTGTGTGTGTGCACACACATGCGTGCGTGCGTGCATGTGTGGTTTGTGTGTGTGTGTACAGCGGGCGTCCATGGGGGGGGGGGGCTTCAGAAAGCTGCAGGCTCCAGATTCGGGCCTCTGTAGATCGGCTGTTTTTTAAAAAGTTAGACAAGTTAGAGCTATTTAACACTTATTTCAACCAAAGAAAATCACTTACCCTACCTTTAAAAATCTGAGTACTTCTTCCACCACTGATTTCTCCCTCCCTCCGTCCCTTCCTTCCTCCTTCCTCCCTCCTCCTCCTCCTCCTCCTGGGGGGGCTTGGTGAAGCCAATTAAGCCCGTCTTAAAACTTGGGAGCGGTGGTGACAAGCGGTCTGGGTCTCTCTGGTGGGGCTGAGGGTCACACACATATCAGTGAGGGTCTCTGCTGTTGCACACGCACGTCTACATACTGAAGCCTTTTCAGTATTTACAGCAGCGCTTCTCAAACTTTTTCATGTCAGAGACCCCCGAATGCATGTCTATTTTGGCCGCAAACCCCCAGAAAAAGATTTGTGTAAAATATATATAAATATATATTCAAAATCTTATATTCTTTTTCCGAAAAAGCTTAAAGAATAGCAGATGTACCAGCTCGCAGCTCCGAGCTTGTAGATCTGCTATTTTTGAATAGCCAACATTAAAATGGATACAATTATTGTGATACTATATTAACTACTTTTCCTGTGGACCCCCTGGAACCCGGTCCTTGAGGGGACCCTCTCAGCCTTTATTGGCTATACGGTGACCGTATTTTCAAAGCGACGCATGACCGTACATGTTCATCCACACGCACATGGTCTTGCATGCTTAGCATACGTTGTGACTGCACCTTTCAACAGAACGGAGCCGGATAAACATCTATGTAAGCACTCAAAATAATTTAATTATTCTGTCAGGACAACTCATGAATGGATCAAATATTTGTATTAAATATAAAATGAGCAATATATTTATTTTGGTTTGGCGATGAATTGAATCATCGCCAAACCAAGATTAGGTACTCTGAGTTTAGGTACAAGATTAGGTACTCTGAGTAAGGACATTACATCTCCCTACCAATAGGGACCCCCAGTACATAATAGTAGATCCAAAACGACAGGTGGTAGCTGGGGTGGAGGAGGGTGAGCAGCAGTTTTAAAGCAGCAGCAGCAGCTAGCATCATCAGCACGGACAGCAGTAGGCAGCAGCAAAAAGGCAAGCAAGGAATGAGCAATGCAACATCCCCATTTAAATAGGGTGCTCTATTATGAAGTGAGTGTGTGATGTGATTGGTTGAGAATAGAAGCATGGAGCTGAGACCCACCAATGGTCGGCCAGCAGCAACTGCACTTGAGTTCCCTGACAGAACTTGCTCTGCGCATGTCTGTACCAAGCGTGACGCTCATTTATTTTAACTGTGGTGAAAACCGGGACAATTTGGTAGTGAATGTTGAAAACCCGGGACATTTTACTGTGTTGTTGGGACTCTGGACACCCAGCTTGAAACCGGAACAATCCCGGGCAAACCCTGGTCCCCGTACTATTGGCGAGCTAATTACTTCATTCTAATTTGTTTCTTGTGAGGGGTCCTCGTTAATGCAGCCGAGGCCGAAGCATTCCCCAAACAATTTGACCAACCCTCCCTCGCGCCCCTTGCTGTGATAGTTTGTTCCCAGGATCATCAGGAGAGCCTAGACAAGAACAAAGAAATTGTTGAAAAGAGAGAAGGCCGGAGAGGAGGTGTAGGGGGGGAGAGGGGGTGGGTTTCATGTAGTTCCTCTATTCAGGGCAAGAACACATGCTTATCCCAGCAGCAAGTTTCTTTCTTTATTTTCTTTTTACTTGATGGCCAACGGTACAGGTGATCAAAGCACGGAACCCTGGGGGAAGGGGCTTAGACCACAGCACCGCGGCCAAAGGGATTGCTTCCTCTGATTTGTAAGCAGGAAAATACTTTTGACATGAAAGACAGCTTAAACAGCGGAGGAATAACGATAAAGCAGCTGTGAAACGCTCCTCGTCGGAGCTGCGATTGATGCAGAGTTGTCGCTCTCCCACAACTATTTTCCGCTCTTGGTGTATCTCTCTCTCTCTCTCTATTTTCTTGTGGGTGTCTGGCATTTCCTACCAAACGATTTCTAGGCACATATGCATGCGTGCGTGCATCAAAAGGCTACATTGAAGGGCGGGGTGGGGGTGCATGGGTCTTGGGGCCAAAGACATGCTTCATGGTAGGGGAGAGTGTGAAAGTGGAAGACCTCCACATCCTTTCACCTGAGCAATGTTCACCATTCTTGTCACATTCACCGCCTGGACAAGTGTGACTTTTCCCTGCTGAGGGATTCCAAAATAGCTGTTGTGTATCAGGAGTGTAGCAAATCATATTTGCTACACTCATCTTTAACGTTCCCTCTGCCTAATTGGAAATTAATTACACAAACATGCCATTTAGGTGTGTTAAGAATTGTTATCTGACTGCTCATCATACCCACAATTGATATATGTTATATCAAATACTTGCATTGCTGGATGATCAGCAATCTCTGCCTAACTTTTCACATTGGCCAACAATGTCATTATGTTCTAAAAAAGACGACCCATTTGAACCTTTCGAATGTCTAACCTATATATTTTCAATATTGTATCCGGTAAAACTTCATTTACAGACCACAGACCCCTCTCTCTCTCTCTCTCTCTCTCTCTCTCTCTCTCTCTCTCTCTCTCTCTCTCTCTCTCTCTCTCTCTCTCTCTCTCTGTCTCTCTCTCTCTCTCTCTCTTAATACGGCACTAAATTCTGAGAAATGTGACAACAAGGATGTTTTTACCACGAGGGACAATTCCAAACTGGGGGTTTTTAATAGCTTCTTTGGTTGAGTCTGGTTGTGAACACTGCCTGCCATCATTACCAAATGGATCGCCCATTTCAGTTTGACCTACATTCTCATTTTGAACCAATCAAAGTGACGACTCCTGTGTGCATTCAGTGCAGCGGTTCTACCAAGGAGGGGATGTCTACGGACAGCAAGGGAGGGGCAGAACTTAAGGGTAACTGTGCCGATTTTGCTCCCAAACCCTATTTTAATGAAGTTGAGGACATAATAAACATGATGGAGTGTGTTTTGTGTCAATGGACTACAGGCCACGTTTCCTGTAGTTCCAGTCAGACCTTCTCCTCCAGCCGATGTCGATCACCTTATTAAGACTGCTCTAAGGTGTGAGTTACCTTGTCTACAAGCACCTCCACAGTGAAGGGCACCATGATACCATGTTTTTTAATTGTGGCAGGCCTAGTGATGTCACGACATGATGTTGCAGTGTTGATGAGTCCACATTGCTATGGTTACCATTGTCAACAGTCTGACATCATGGTCTCCATATTTGGACATGGCTGACTCGGCGTGACATCACTGTGATGATGAAAGCCTCCCCGCAAGACAGAGTATAAAAGCCATCACAGTCTTAGCAAGAGCCCATAATTCCACACACCTGAGATTGTTGTCTTTCTGCGGTACTGACTTCCACAACAGGATCATCCAGACTTACTATACTTCAGACGCTTGTCACTCGAAGCCATCCTTTGTATCACTCGGGCAGACTTTGGACATTAATTAAAAGGCAGGCACAACACAGCCAATAGTGTTCAGTGTGCAACCAGTGTGAAAGCAAAGCTTTACATTGCGTAATCAAGGAAACAAGCAAAAATAGACAATGGACGCCATTGGAGATACAGTTTTACAAGTCATCAAGCCGGTCTGTGCGTTTCTGCCAGAGGTTCAGAAACCACTGAAGAAAATTCAGTTCAAAGAAAGACTACTGTTCACTGCCATCGCATTGGTCATCTATCTAGTATGCAGCCATTTTCCACTGTTTGGCATTATGCCACCAGACTCTGCGGATCCCTTGTACTGGATGAGAGTAATTCTGGCTTCCAATAGAGGTACCCTGATGGAGCTGGGTATCTCACCCATTGTGACATCAGGCCTATTCATGCAGTTCTTTCCGGTTGGAGGAAAGACCAAAGACAAAGCACTCAATGACAAAATGCAGAAATTGTTTGGAATGATCCTCACCTTTGTACAGGCCACTATGTATGTTATATCTGGAATGTATGGAGATCCTTGGGCGATGGGTCTTGGAATTTGCTTGGTCATCATCCTCCAGCTGTGTGTGGCCGGTCTGATGGTGCTGCTGTTGGATGAGCTGCTCCAGATCTATGGTCTGGGTTCTGGTATCTCCCTGTTCATTGCAACGAACGTCTGTGAGACTATCGCCTGGAAGGCTCTCAGCCCTATCACTGTCAACAGCGGCAGAGGTACTGAGGTTGAGGGAGCCATCTTCGCTCTCTTCCATCTGCTCTTCACCCGCACGGATAAGGCGCAGGCTGTGAGAGAAGCTTTCCTGAGACAGAACCTGCCCAACATCTGTAACGTCGTTGCCACGGTCGGTGTCTTTGCTGCGGTCATGTTCTTCCAGCGCGTCAGGGTGGACCTGCCCCTCGTGTCAATACGCAACCGTGGTCAGTCCTGCACTTACCCGATCAAGCTGCTCTACACCTCCAGCATGCCCATCATCCTGCAGTCTACCCTGGTCTCCTACCTCTACTTCATCTCGCAGAGGCTATCCATGCAGTTCAGCGGCAACTTCCTGGTCAACCTCCTGGGATCCTGGTCTGACACCAGCGGCGGCCCAGCTGCTCATGCCTACCCAGTCGGTGGTCTCTGCTACTACCTGTCTCCACTGCAGTCCTTTGGCTCTATTCTGTATGAGCCAGTTCATGCTGTCATCTATATCGCTTTCATGCTCGGCTCCTGTGCTTTCCTCTCCACGAAATGGATCGAATGGACAGGATCCTCTGCTAAAGACGTGGCCAAGCAGCTAAAGGAACAACGGGTGGTTCTGAGGGGACACAGAGAGTCTAACATGGTGAAGGAGCTCAACAGGTACATCCCCACAGCTGCCGCCTTCGGTGGCATTTGCATAGGAGCACTATGTGTGGTGGCCGACTTAGTGGGTGCCATCGGTTCTGGTACTGGAATCCTCTTGGTTGTGACCACCGTCTACCAGTACCTTGAGCTCTTTGTCAAAGAGCAGGGTGAAGCTGGCGGCATGACAGCGCTGCTGTTCTAGAACATTGGTTCTCAACCTGTGGGTTGGGACCCCACATGATTTTATGGGGGTCCCCAGATAACATTGAAGCTACAATTTAAGGACTTTTAAGACAAAAAAAAAGAAAGAAAAGAAAAGGACCCTTACTGCATCAAAAGTAATCAACAAACTATACTATAAAAACTAGTCAAACATTGGCCAAATTGTCAAACAATATAAGAAAGAGGCAAAAATATTATAAAAGTAGATCGGCTATTTAGTTCACGCCTCGCATTGTGAGGCGTTGTGAGCTTGTAGATCTGCTAATTTCACAAATTTTTGTTCCAAAAATGCTGGTGGCGCTATAATAGGCCAAAGTGAGGGTGGCATTTCTTCCTCAAATCGCACGCTGTTCTTCATGATTTGGATCATTTTGTTCAAAACGGACCAATCCTGCAAATTTCAAATTCTGAAGGAGTAATATATATATATATTTTTTACAAACGTCGGCCTGGTGGCGCTATAAAAGGCAAATATGAAATATGCAGGGCAGAGGTTCTGCTCTGGCGCCTTGGGAGTGTGCGTGCACAGTTTCGCTGCGATCGGGCCAACTGTACCAGAGAGTAGCTGTTCACAGACAGACGGACGGACAGACACACGGACGGACAGACAGGGTGCAAAACATAGTTTCTGCCATGCCTTCGGCCTGGCGGACACAATGACTATTAACCTAATACAGGTTAAAACAAATGCATAAACAACTAAAGAAATTCAAAACGCAAAAACTTCATTCACACCCCTCTCTCATCCCTGACCACTTGGTACAGTCTGACTAGGTGTTTGACAGTCTTCACAAGGTGATTGATTGACATCAGCTGGAGGAGAAGGTCTAACTTGAACTACAGGAAATATGGGCTGCAGTCCACTGTAGTCCAGGAAAACATACATTCTGTACAATTATGTCACAGTCACCGAAATCATGTTCAAAATACAGAAAAACATCATGTTTATTATGTCCTTAACTTAATTAAAATAGAGTTTTGGTGCAAAATCTGCAAAGTTGCCCTTTAAGTGTATCTTGCAGTCTGCGGACATAATATGGCTCTCTTTGCGAGGCCAGGTGCTGTGCAAGGTTACAGGGCCCCAGGGCCACACAAGGACTTGTGAGGCCCTGGTTCCCTTTAAACATTAATTTATATTTGATATTCAAATATAGGTTCAATTATTGAATATTAATTGACAGCTTTGACAGCTACTGATGTGTCTGGGGATATCAAACTCCCAGGAAGTTTCTAGAACAGAGGAAAACAGCGAAAACAGCCGCCAACAAACAACTCCCACTGTACCTTTGAAGCCATTTATATCACAGCCCCAATATGAAGGACCGCCTTAAATGCTTTGGATTAGTTCTGCAATGCAGGTGTTGTGTTTTTTTTTTAAATATGTATGTCCCTAATAGTTTTCACCAAGCAATGAAGGCTGGGAGATTAAGCCTTCAGTCTCTAGTTAAGAGAAGCGTTTAAAGACTGACTTGTGAGTCTTAATTAAAGCTGCACTATGTAACTTTCCTCTTCTACCCCGGATTGGAACCTGGTTTCCTGCGCAAGTGCTGAAATGTTTTACCATTGAGATAATCCCCTGAGCCTGCTTACTTGCTCAGGGGATACATTGAATCTTGACCCACCAGGTAAAAATTTGTGTCAGATCCTGTGTCTAGGTGAGACATGACCTTTGACACAATCTAAATGTCTCAACAGACAGAATACAACCACCCCAATTGTATAAGTTATATTGTATGAACATACTCTACCATACAGATTAGACTAAATTAAAAAAAAATCTTTAAAAAAAAGTTACATAATCTAATGTAACTTACTCTATACCAGTAATTCCTAACCTTGTGGGTCAGGGCCAGGGCCGTTAAGATATTGCAAAACAGAAAACACTACGATTGTTTTTTTGTTTTGTTATTGCCATACCGAAACTCAAACTGGAAACTCAAAGTACACTATGTTAATTCCATTGATCCAAGCCGGAGCAAAATCGATTGATTGATCATAAACAAAAACATGCTCTGAAAATCGATCTGGCCACTTAACAGATGGGTGGGCCACGTAGACTTTCGAGATTGTAATAATTGATTGAATCGATGAGTTTGACACCCTTACACATGTCCCGTGTTTGTGTATCAGCCATGACAGAGATTGAAGCTTAGCCATGTTCAAAAGCAACTGTCAGGGGGGGCGGATAGAGGAGTTGGGGGGGGGGGGGCGAGTTGGAGAGAGAGAGAGAAAAAAAACGTGGAAAGGATAAACTTCCTGTGGGAGGAATGTGGCTGCTACCCATCACAGCTGGAATCCGCTGGGTCACATACCAGGGGAATGGTAAATATTTAACATTTAATTTCCTCGCTGTAAGGTAGACCGGACAGAGAGCACAGCCAAGCAGCTCATGCAGAGAGACGTTACAGACCCGATTCATACGCCGTCGCGCAGCGGTGTCGCGCGTTGAAAAAACAGCAGACCTGCAAGACCACAAGGCGTCGCACCCGCGACGCCTTGTGGTCTTGTGGGCCTGCTGTTTTTCGACACGCGACGACACACCGTCGCGCGACGGAGCATAAACTAGTCTAGAGGGAAGACCGGGGGCCCCCGGGGGCCAGGGGGGTGTGGGGGGGGGGGGGGGGGAATAGGCACTGGAATAGGTGAGGAGAGAGACCCGCTGGGAAAATACAGGTATAAATTGAGGAGAAGTTGTTTAAATATTTAGGCAGAATTCCCAGTCTCTCTCGACTATAGGCCTACAAAGTCAATATTGATGGTATTTTCAATCATGTGTGGAGGGGAGGAGGTTTTCACCACTAGATAATACTGTGTAGAGCTTAACTGTGTGTGTGTGTGTGTGTGTGTGTGTGTGTGTGTGTGTGTGTGTGTGTGTGTGTGTGTGTGTGTGTGTGTGTGTGTGTGTGTGTGTGTGTGTGTGTGTGTGTGTGTGTGTGTGTGTGTGTGTGAGAAAGACATGTGTGACGTGTGCGCGTGCCCATGTGTGTGTGTGATTCAAATATCATGTACCATATGTATCACATAACTTAGCGCTTCACAATAAATCTTGATCTTTTAGTCCATGTAATATGTTGACATTACACATTTATTCTGATGTCAACAGTTTCATAAGCACACCTGCTAGTTTTGACTTAAAAAATCTAAGACGTTAAAAAAAACATTCTGACATGTTATTGTAGAACCAAAACTGTACATTCTTTGCAAGTGCCTTGCAAAGGTCAGTTTTTAGTTGTTGTTTTTTTTGAAAATTGGTCATATGACCTTCTCCAAGTACTTCACTCTCTGCCCAACCCCTCGAAATTCCAAAATGGCTGCCGTAGTGCTCGCAGTATACTGCCATACTAGCTGGCCCTGGCTAGCCTTACT
The DNA here is from genome assembly GCF_963454915.1 of Gymnoscopelus microlampas. Taxonomy (NCBI): domain Eukaryota; kingdom Metazoa; phylum Chordata; class Actinopteri; order Myctophiformes; family Myctophidae; genus Gymnoscopelus; species Gymnoscopelus microlampas. The sequence goes on from NC_139955.1 coordinate 32,979,844, forward strand.
TTATGAAGAGGCCATTGTGCTCTAACCCAGTTTCCAAACGGATGATTCATAGACTGTCAGAACTAGATCTTAAGTGTACACAGCGTAAGGAGACGGTCAAATGACAGACTTGTCCATATCCCTGTTCAGACAAAAGGAAAGGTAAGAACCCATGCCCTGAGGGTATGTGAGAGCGAGAGCAACCTGGCAAGGCTTTTTTTTTTCTTCCTCTCTTATTTCTTCCTTTCATTTTTCGTCTTCTGGCAGGGATACCTTTATTATCAGGTGCTGCTGCTGTGATGATGGGTGATATCAGTATCAATGAGTCTGTCTTCAAAGCTAGCGTTGCATGCATCCTTGTATATGTTTTCTTATTAGCCCACTCTCATGGAGGCACCCTGACTCATTTACCACTGACTTGTTGACTTACATACAGCATTCTTTACACAGTAAAATCCTCAGTTTAACTCTGAGATTGTACAAATGGAACCGAACACTAGACCCATCAGGGTCCAGTTGTTTCCATTTATAGCTTACAATGTAAGTTACATACTGTATGTACGCCTGTTTGCAAGTCCTAAAGCTAAATATTCCCCCCCACCAAAAAAACATAAGGGAATCACTTGCTTGGTTCTTTAAATATGAGATGCTGCCAAGGATATTGAGTGGTTGAATATTAGGCCAAAATGAATTAATGTGTGTGATTAATACAGTATGTGGAACCTTTCACTCCAAACAGTACATCCATTCCAGGCGGAAACATTTACGGTATGTGATGCTTATTGTTCAGTAAACGGACGGATTAAATTAAATCAATAAAGTTTCCCAACACATTCTATTTATTCTGTTTTGCAATTCAAAAAGTTCATGTTCTACCCGGGATTCGAACTTTGATCCCCTGCATGAAAGAGAAAAGTTCTTGCGCTGCAGCCAAGAAGGCATGCCCCCCCCCCCCCCCTTTGGTGAGAGAGATATTGCACTTATGCGCTAGAGGCAGACTGTCTTGTCAACAAGTAGATGTCCTACCCGACAGCAGGGTCTAAATACACTGGGCAAGAACAGCTACTGAAAGTGTCTAAACCAGGGGTCTTCAACAGTGAGTCCGGGACCCCTAGGGGGTCCTCAGAGTTACTACAGGGGGTCCTCCAAATCTTAGTGTGTTAGGATTCTGAGGGGAGTGAGGGGAACATTAGCCACAAATAGGAGATCTAGAAGCAGAGGTTTGGTGTAGACTGAGGAAAAAAGAGCAAACCAAGTACAGAGCCAATGGTCCAGTTTAGTATTGAGGCTTTTAAGTGGTTCAATGGCTGAAAATACACATTAACATGAATTAATAGAGAAGCTAATGTGTAAAAAATAAACAAAACGGATGAATGTATACAACATTGATGATAGTGCCGTCAAATAAGTGAATGAAGCTAGCTATGAAATCTATGAAAAAGTTTAATCTACAACACAATTCTATACAATATGTAGTGGGGGGACCCTGCTTCATCTCTCTCTCAGCTAAGGGGTCCTTGGGCTGCACAACATTGAAGACCCCTGGACTAATCGGAAGTAATGTTTTACTCATTTAAGATAAGATCCAAATTGTAGTATTATTTGAACCCCCCCCCCCCCCTAAAAAAAAGAAGAAAAAAAAGAGGCAATGCCTGGAAATGTAATCCTGAGAAAAAAAACACTGCATTGTAAGACAGTGAGAGGACGAAAGAAACAGGATGTAGCCCGGCCTGTACAGTACAGTACAAGTGACACATCCAGCAACAACGTCTGAAGAATACTTTTCATACGTAAGTCCAAATACCTCCCTCCCTGGACCCAGCATGACGCTGCCGGGGTACGTAGGCCAAGTCATGGAAACGCTGTGGGTCTGGTCTCCCTCACAGATATCCCTGCAGACTGTTTAGTTGACTCACTGGATGACGCAGGCTCCCGGCATACCTCTGCTGCCTTCTACTTCCTGGAAGTCAGGCACGGGCTGCGGGGGATTTGCCTGAAATTACTAAGAGGGCCGACATCAAAACTTCCCCCGGTCATGGAAACAGTGAAAACATCCACCTCCATGGAAAACACTGCACGCTGCAAGGCCTGGTTTATACTTAGCCACATGGCGGTGCAGTGCGTGTCGAAAATACCAGATCGACAAGCTCACAGCGCGTTGCGTCAGCGCCGCGCCGTGATCTTGTAGATCTTGTATTTTCAGCACGCGACACCGTCGTACGACGGACCATTAATCAGGCTTGACTCTCCTCGAGAAGAGGAGAGGAGAACCGCGCTGCTCCTCCAAAAAAACACAAACCATCTGGACGCTATTTCCCAAATGAGGCTGATTTAGAGATTGCGGTCGGTTACTTTGGCACCGTGACCTTTCTATAAATATTTAGCTCTTGTGAACGTTGAGAATGAAATGTTTGAAGCAGTGGGTTTATGAAAGGCCCAGGAGTCGCAGGTGTTTTGAAATGTGCACGTTGAGATTTGGGAATCACCAAAGACACTGTAAAATCCTGAATGTTTAATCTAACCCTGACAGCATAACTTATGAGTTATATCAACACTCCAGGGCTGAATTTAGCCTGCAAGAAAATGATTCTAATTGTCGAAAAACAACAACAACATAGGAGTAGGCCTACATTACTGTAATAATTTAAAGACATATCTACTTGACAGCTGTAAGCAATTTACAATTACACTTTACAATTTAGGCATTTACCAGATGCTCTTATCCAGAGCGACATACAACGTGCAAGATCAGAGTAAATGGCATGAGCCCATAGTCAATATACAACAGGGCGAATGGTTGTGTAAATAGTGCAAAGAAAACAATTTAATTAACTTTACCAGGTAAACATCAAACCTAGTATCTGTCTAAACAACATGCTATCTAAATAACACACTTTGCATCTGTGGACAAAAAAGAAACTTAAAACTCCAAACAAAAGAAGGGTGTATTTTGTATTGCATGTATTGCGTTTTGAACCGCAGACCTTTACAGTACATCTAGCATTTTGATGCAGTTACATTACATTTATTTTCTCGTTTCCATTGTTGTCTGAGTATAATTTTACATGTCCTCTAAATGTCCAATATACTGTTAACATGCATACTCTATTCTAGAAGAATAAAACGGGTATTGCTTTCTTGGGGCTGGTCCGGGCTCTTCTGTGTCAAACAAAGTTTCTCAAACACAACAAATGAAACTCAGCTGCACACTGAGGAGTTTCTCCTTGTTAAAAAAAAATACAGATTCTTAGTGAACTGGGGCTCGTCTCCCACACTTGTGCAATCACACATTGGAGGCATCCTGTTTATGTGGCCATGGGAGCTCTGGGGATTGAGCAAGGGTCTCACAGAGGAGCGCACTGCAACCCCAACAGCTGAGAATGGCCTCTCTCTCTCTCTCTCTCTCTCTCTCCCTCTCTCTCGGTCTGACGAGACATGCCGTTCCTATGACAAAAACCCGTAGAGCAACAGTAACATGTGTCTCCCACCCTTGTGAGTCCACCCCCCCAACCCCCCCCCCCCCTAGCCTCCCGCACAATGCTTGCACAGTGTACTTAATGAATAGCACACTTGGGGCTCGAGGGTCTTTTTTTTCTCTCTTCTTCTGCTTTTTTTTTTTTTTTGCACCGGAACATGGAGGACAGAAAAAAAAGGCCCCCGGTGACCTCAGAGGGGCCATCTGAGATAATAAATCCATGACCCCGAGTTCCGGAGTGCTTTGGGCAAGGACGGGGTGGCAAATTTCCCACTTCCACACTATCAGATGTTAACGGTAATTCCTTTTAGCCCATGTGTAATGGCAAAGGAATGTCTTCTCCCCAATCCTCATCTAGGGGCCTGGTGGAATCTGTTGAAAATGTGTGACAGCTGTGGAAGTTGGCTGGCCGCGGCCCGCGAATGTATAAGAACTGGATGTGGTTCAGGAAGAGAGAGGGAGAGAAGGAGAGAGAGAGAGAGAGAAAGAGAAAAAGTGGGGTAGACTTGTGTTGTTGTGGTGAATATTGCTCATTCCCCTGGCCTCTCGTTCCCTCCCTCCCTCCCTCTCTCCCTCTCTCTCTCTCTCCGCTGCTCATCTTCTGCCCTCTGCTCCCACATAACCCAGCACTTCCTTGTCTTCTTTTTTTTCTCCCCTGTGCTGCAGAAGGAGGTCCCTAGAAGGATCATTCCCATACAGCAGTGGTTTTCAACCTTTTTCATATCAAGGCCCATTATTTATTCGGCATTTGAGCCTCGGACCACCGTTTGATGAGATTCAGCCTCTCAGACCCAAAGACTTCGAATATTTTGTTATCGTTGGATACGATTTTGTCAAAATAACAATTCTTCTACATTCTACAATTGTGTAGACTTCTTGTAAATTAAGTAATGCAGATGTTTAACAATAAATAATTAATCATTAAAGATCTCTAAGGGTCCATTTGGTTACCAACTCTCCATCAATTAGCTGGCTGACCACCTGGAAACTCCTCAAGGACCACTGGAACCCAGGTTCCTTTAAGGACAGAATAAGTTCCCGCACCACAGGTTATGTTGCAGATTGGCACTGGGCCTCGAGCAATTTTGTTGCAGTGCTTGTGCAAGTCAAACAAGCTTGCAAGCTGTTCTCTACTAACTTGGTAAGCTTAAGCAACATCTCATTTGGTGGGAGTATAGTTTTTTTTTCATCCATTCCACCATACAGCATTAGCAGCTGCTGGTGTGACTTCAGCGTAACCCAGTTGGCAAGTTGTTAGCATCATCCTTTTGCCTTTGAGCTACACAGAACATAACCACTAACTCTATAAGTGTTAGCACAGCGCTTTAGACCTGAGCTACACAGCGAGCAGAACCCTAGAAGTGTAGTTATAGTACAATATACAGTAGCCATTGCACTATAACAGGAACGGAACCCTGGGCCCTGACCACAGCAGTATTCAAGGCACATTTCGTTGCCGTCGGGCAGACTTTTGTAATGTTTTTTCGTAAATTAACGCCCTACTTGATCATACTACAGCGTCACACAAAAGCATCAAAAGTAGCAGATCTGCAAGCTCGAAACACATTTTGAGCTTGCGGATCTGCTACTTTTGATGCTTTTGAATCCTGAAAAGTAACAGTTTAGTTCTTTGGACATATGAGGTTTCCACCCGACAGAGACGATTCAACCCATTGAGAAGGGATGGAATGGACTAAGGTTTGGCAGTGTGTTGTTACCATAGTGGACTGAGTTCATCATGACTGTTCACATCCCGTCTCTCCCCAAGCAGCAAACTTCAGCTTGCATTGTGTAAAAAAAAAAAACAGATTTATTTTTTTCAAGCTCCTTGTCGGACAGCTGTGGACATCTGCAAGTCTGGAAGAGGGAGGGGCAGGAGGAGGAGGGAGGGAGGGGGGGGGGGGGGGGGGTTGGAGAGGTGGACATGTTTTGCTGGATCTCTGCAGATTCCACGGCGATTAGGAGCACCTTCTCTTCTCCTCGCTTCACATAATGTCTTTGAAAGGACGGCTGAGGGATTACTAATTGGATTAAATGGAGCCGGTGACATATATTGCACTTTTCGCTGGTGCACTGGTCCACATAATCTGTCCCTGCTGGGGAGAAGCACCGGCTTCACTCCTGCTGTTCTGAAAGCACACAGATATGGACAACAGCGCCGGCCCCGTATACATGGCTCTAACAGATATGGACAGAAGTGGACGCAATATGGTCACATATTGTGTTTAAATGTTGATTCTTCAGTCCCCCAAATTCTTCTCAGATGGACATTGACCATATAGACAAAGCGGCCATTTTGCTCTTACATCATACCCGTCGGATGGTCGCGGTGTGAATATGGCTATATTAAAAGGATGACACCTGCAGCAAAGGATGTTGTATTTTATGTGTGGGTGTGTGTTGGGGTGCAATGCTTTAAATAAAATAAAAATAAAAGACGGGACAGAGGGCTCATTGTTGCTCTCTCTCTCTCTTTCTTCTTCCCTGTTTGGGGATGATGACGTCGCGGGGCTCCTCTGCATCGCTTCGTGACCCCCCCACACACTCACACACACACACACACACACACACACACACACACACACACACACACACACACACCTGTATTCCTCATCTAACCCCTACCCCCTTGTGTGGAAGGCACACCCACACTTAGCCCACAAGGGCATTTTCTTGCACCCATGGGTGCTTGGATTGACATGCGCAAGGACATGTTTTGCACCATTGTGTGCTTGGACTTATAAGTGCAAATACACACATACACATCACATCACTGTCTACGACAGGGGTCTTCACCTTTTCAGGCCAAGGACCCCCTAGCTGAGAGAGAGATGAAGCAGGGACCCCCTACTCTATATTGTATAAAATTGTGTTTCAGATTCATCATTCTTTCTTTACGTGGTCTGCTCTTTTTTTCCCTCTACACCTATAGCCTCTTTACCAAAAATAACCATGCTGCGAGGCGTTGTGACTCGTGAGCTTGTAGATCTGCTATTTTTGGCTAAAGTTCTCCTCAGAAAAGGGATGCTATAGGGTTCAAGTGGTTAAGGTAAAAAATAAATCATATCACACAAAGATTTGGCGGACCCCCTGTAGTAACTCTGAGGACCCCCTAGGGGTCCCGGACCCCCTGTTGAAGACCCCTGGTCTACGAACAAATACTTCGGCCTCGGATTTTGGCTCCGCCCCCCGGAAGTAGGTGAAACAGGCACTTCAAACACTTTGTTGAATTGTTCAAAAACATTCAAAAAAATGTTTTTGTGAATTTGTATTTTTCTATGATGCTCCTTTTAACGCAGAATTTTTTGGTATTTTTTATTTATTTTATTGGTTACTTTTTTTTTATATTTTTTTTTCATTCATTTTTTTGTTTTGTTTGCGTTCGCTTCCCGCGTTCGCGAGTCTTACTTGTGCAACACAACATACTTTACACATTCATATGAAAGGACTACAATGGAAATAAGCCACTGGCTTTTTGGCATTTTGTCCTTTTGATAATGGTGTGACAATGTATGTATTTTACATATGTTTATTATCAATAAAGAGGTCACGGTCAAAGACAACCAACCAAGTGTGTCCTATAGTCACTATTATTATATGTTTTTCAACCTGCCAAGACAGACAGAATGCCTTTGAATTTCCAATTCAATGTCATGGCTAAAGAGCTTACAGTGGTGTAATAAGTGCATCTGTTTTATTCCCCTATTCATACTATTGTCAGCACAGTTTTTCACCACTAAGCGAACCATCATTTATTTTGTTGAATTGATGAAATGCTATGAATCAATTCCAAATCGACTGAGTATAAAGGAAATATGGACTCATCTGGTTTATGTAAAGGCCTTCACATGTGTTTTGTAATATCAGATGAAACAGAAGATGCACAGTAAACTCCTCAGTGTTAATTTACCCATTTGTAACTCAGAGTGTATACATGTGTACATTTGTACACTCTCAGAGTTAAATCAACTGTGTAACTTTCAGTGGTGTAAAGTAACTAAGTACAATGTTGAGGTCAGGTACTTTTACTTTACTGGAGTATTTCCAATTGTCTATACTTTTATTTCTACTCCACCACATCTCAGAGGTAAATATTGTACTTTTACTCCACTATTATTATACATTATTACATTCTAAAACACACATTAACCACTTTGGCCCAATTTTATACACAGGCTATTTGAAAATAGCCGATCTACAAGCTCACAACTCTGCTATTTTCAAACATCTTAGTACTTTTACTTTTGTTTAAGTCAATTTTGAATTCCCGGACTTGTACTTGTTACAGAGTACTTCTACATTGCAGCATTGATACTTTTACTTAAGTAAAACATTTGAGTACTTTTTCCACCACTGTGTAACTTTTCTTATTAGATCATTCTGAGTGTGACTGTGTACCGTAATGAGGAGAGGAGAGGAGGGTAACCCCCCCCCCCCAACTCCCACCCAAGCCTCCCTCTCCAGCCCACCTCCATGCACTCTCTCTCCTTCCCATTGGGAAGACATTCCTGGAGCACCACACCCAAGATCATTGTAATGAAAATTCCTGTCTCCATGCCAAGGAGATCCAGTGTCTGCTAATCCTTTAGAGGAGCATCACCTGATCCCACGGGGCCGGAGCAGGTTAGGACTGTGTGTGTGCCGCTTCTGCCACTGGTTGTGGAGGTGCTTGGGACATATGGGAGGAGGGGAGGCTGTGTGTGTGTGTGTGTGTGTGTGTGTGTGTGTGTGTGTGTGTGTGTGTGTGTGTGTGTGTGTGTGTGCGCGCGCAAGGGTGTAAAGTAACTAAGTACATTTACTCGAGTACTGTACTTAAGTACACTTTTTAGGATTTACGCTTTACTGAATATTTCCCAGTACTTCTACTCTCAGAGGCAAATATTGTACTTTTACTCCACTACAATTATTTGAAAACTTTACTTACTTGTTACTTTTCAGATATAAATTATGATATTATGAAACATACATTCACCACTTTAGCCCTATTTTATACAGAGGCTATTTGAAAATAGCCGATCTGCAAGCTCACAACGCGTCGCATCGCAACGCATTGTGAGCTTGTTGATCTGCTATTTTCAAACATTTTAGTATTTTTACTTTTGGTACTTTAAGTACATTTTGATGCCATGAATTTAGAATTCTGGACTTTTACTTGTAACTGAGTATTTCTGTACTTTTACTTAAGTAAAGAATTTGAGTACTTTTTCCACCACTGAGTGTATGTATGCTTGTGTGCGCATATGCATGCGTGTGCGTGCGTATGTACTTCTGTGTATGTGCTCAAACACGTTTGTATATGACTGCACATAATGTTTGTGTGTGCGTGCGAGCGTGCATGCGTGCGTGCGTGCGTGCGTGCGTGCGTGCGTGCGTACGTGTGTGTGTGTGCGTGCCCATGCTGTAGATGTGCGTCTGTTGTGTAACTTTGACAGACAGTAGTCAACGGTATCTCCTGCTCTGTCTCTGTCTTGTCATCAGATTTCTTTGCCAAACTGAAAGAAAAGCATTATAAGTAATAGTTGGAACCAGCTTCCACAGGATCTGAGGATTGCGCCATGCTTTTCAAAGTAGTGGGCGTAGCTTTGATAACCGCTGGTTTTCTCTGGCGTCCAATAAGCCCATTCATAGGATTTAGATTTCCCCACAAACATGTATCAGTAGCAGTGGTGGAAGAAGTACTCACATTTCAAGTATCAATACCACAGTATAAAAATACTCTGTCACAAGTCAAGGTTCGGTCTTAAATGTTTTTGTAAAAAAGGTATTGGCATAAAAATATACTCAAAGTACCACAAGTAAAAGTACTCAGTATGCAGAATGTTTTCAAATGTATACAAATATTTGGAAAATAGCAGATCTACAAACAAACAAACAAAGCAACGCATTAAAAGTACCTCAAAATTGTACTTGAGTAAATGGTGGATGGATGTTTTTTCTCCATCGTGACAGCAGTTGGTAACTGGCCTGGTTGTCTGTCCGTGAGAATTAACTCCCTGCACGGTACCGTTACATCGCGATCTAAATTTAACAAAGAACCAAATTGACCCATGGTACATGTATTTGTACCCTCTGAGAACCGCTGTACTACCCAATACTTTGCTACAGACTTTGTCCAAAACTCACACAAATCGGTACACATTATCTCTGGGTTCATGTGATCAAGTTCAAGTTCATCTATACGTTTGATTTTTCAGATCCCATTCCAAGTGGCTATGACCAAAGTTTGCGGGCCCTGGGTAGGCAACCCGGCGTGGCGGAGACCTGAGAGGGGCACACTTTTCTAGTTCTCTTCTCTTTTTCCCCCCTTTTTTAGCAAGTCCCTACTTTATATTCATTCATTCACACACACACATCCACTCTTGGGAGCTGTCCTGTACAACCAAGCGTCCTCTAACTGCTGCCCATAGAACACAGAACAGCTCCAGTGGAGCAGTGGGGTATAATGAGTCTTTTTTTACCCGGAGGCACATCGACGACATTACACGTGATTTATTTACGCCTGGTTTCCCCAGACATTCTGGGGACCTTCTGGTCACAAGCCCACATCTCTAAACAGTTGGAATGGCAAATAATTTGAGATTATATATAGGCTATATCGTCCCTGGAAACGTCATATCTCTAAACCTGTTACTTTTCAGAATTCAAATATAGCGAAAGTAGCAGATCAACAAGCTCAAAATGCGTCGCTTTGCGCCTCGTTTCGAGCTTGTAGATCTGATACTTTTGATACTTTACTGTGACGCTGTAGTATGAACAAGTAGGGCATTAATTTACAAAAAAAACACAAAAAGTTAGAATATGGTGATAAGAAGTTTCTGCCTGACTGTAACTATATATATATATATATATATATATATATATATATATATATATATATATATGTATATATATATATATATATATATATATATATATATATATATATATATACACCCTCACATGAATGATACATGAGTTTTTAATTTACGGCATTAAAACATGGCTAGGCTTCATGACTATTTACCTTTCCATATCCGATAGCCTGTGATAGGCTTGTTGCCATGGGGCTTCGGGTTGTATCCGAATGCCGGCCCCTTTGGCACACACTCTTATCTCTGTTTAAATATCCGGTTACCCCCCCCCCTCCCCCCTTCCCTCTGGTCCAGGCACACAGAGACATGTCATTAAGAGCAGTATCTCTCTTCTCTCTCTCTCTCTCTCTCTCTCTCTCTCTCTCTCTCTCTCTCTCTCCCCCCCCCCCTGAGCCTGGCTTCCTTCCTGTGTGTGCGTGGTGATGGATTGATTTTCTCTGCTAGGAATCCCACTGCAAGAAATGTCACATCTTGACAGGCTGGGCTTGATCTGGTGTTGAGTAGCAATGTCTTGTTTCGTAAAAAGAAAGTGTTCTCTGTGTGTGTGTGTGTGTGTGTGTGTGTGTGTGTGTGTGTGTGTGTGTGTGTGTGTGTGTGTGTGTGTGTGCGTGTGCGTGTGTGCGTGTGCATGGAGGCGGGGGTCGATCTGCCAATGGGCTGAGTTGATAAAATTGTGTACAATTATTTTAGGAAGCGCTGCATTTCGATCATTCATGACATCCAACTATAACATGCTGTCATGTTTTGAAATAGAAACATACAATAACAAACCAAGACATCAGACCATATTACTCCCAAGACATAATAGTAAAATAATTACAGAGATTAAAAAAATGAATACTATAGCATACATAACCGTGTGTGTGTGTGTGTGTGTGTGTGTTTGTGTGTTTTATATACCATTGCTCTCCAGCAGAAACCTCATATCTCCATATTTGAGCTTTTTATGTTTCGTAAATGAATGCCCTACTTCATCATACAAGACTGACTTTTGAAAGTATTTGGCTGTGGACCCCCATCTGAAAAGATCTTGTGCCAGGGACCACTATAAGAGACAATCAGTGTAAGAAAAATAAAGTATTTTTCAAGATTTTTTTTCCGTTTGTTTATAGTATTAGCTCATCGTGCATCGTGACACGTTGTGAGCTTGTAGATAGGCTAGTTTTTAAAAGCCCAAGTATAAAATAGGGTTAAAGTGCTTCAAGAGATTTTGATGCTATAGTAATTACTTTTGCTGGGGACCCCCTGGAACCCCTACAAAGACCCCTGGGGGTACCCGAACCCCACTTTGAGAACCACTGCTATACAGCTGGGCAAAGCCAGCCCACCATTAGATTTATACCAGCAAATCCTTCCCTTTTTTTGTAATTAAAGTAATAACGGCTTAATTTACTGTCTGAGGCAACATCCTATCATTAAATGCCTGATTATACATTGTAAGCAAACAGGGAGCTAACAAATGATTCTTATATAACTCACTGCTCCACCCACCTGACCCGGGCTCTTGCCATTTGTTGTCGTCTTCTCTTTCTTCTTCTTTTTTTTGCCCAATTTAGTCGTTATGCCAATAGGCTCTATATGCACAGCAGCCATACTGGAAATAAATTGGGCCTCTTCCTTACTTCCTTCACAGGTCTCAACAATTATACGAATGAAGGCTTTGTTGCATTCTGATCAAGCAGAGTCAGGGTGCTGATATTGTGCATGTCTGCTCAGTGTAAGTGTCCTTGACAGGGGTGCCAAATGGCCCCTTATGGGTCTGTAACTCTGAGAGTGAACAAATGGAACCAAATGGACTTGTAAGGGTCGATTTGGTTCCATTTGTACACTCTAAGAGTTATGGTGGTCCCTGAAATTGAAACGTTTGATAATCACTGTGCTACACTATTGGAACAGAGCCTTCATTAGAATCATTGGTAACACCTGTGAAGGAAGTAAGGAAGGATTTATTTCCAATACTGCTGCTGTGCATAGAGCCTACTGCTGTTGTATCCTATAATGGCTCATCCTCCCAGTGAAGACCCCCCCCCCCCCCCAACAAGGATACATACAGACTATTATGATATATTTCGGAGGACTGACTGACATTCCTCTGTGTGACTACGAAAATGTGTTGTTCCATTCTTAGCGGTTGAGAATGGAAGGCCTATTGCTATAACGGCCACAACGCCATAGTCACTGGCTTTATGCAGAATACTGCATGCCTCATACGAGACACATTCTCCATGTGTTTGTAAAACCTGGGATGTTGTCGTCTTGCTGTCTGGGCCTGCCGCCTGCTTACAGAGGACTATAGCTACTTAACCTTGCTGTATGGCAGTAGTTCTCAAACGTTTTCGTGTCAAGGACCCCCACATTTATATATATTTGGCCCACGGACCCCCATCTGTAAATGTTTTGTGCAGGCGACCCCCAGAAGAGAAGATTTATTTGTTTTTAATTCAAAATTATTCAAAATGTTTCAATTTTTTAAAATATTTTCCCAATAAATAAAAAAGCAGATGTACAAGCTCGCAGCACTTCACAAAGTGACGTGCTGTGAGCTTGTAGAGCTGCTATTTTTGAATAGCCAACATATAAATGGTTAAAATGATTGTGATGCTATATTAACTACTTTTACTAACTCCCACAACAGTGTAGGCGGAGTGTCGTCTCTATAATCGTCTCCAAAAACAAAGTAATGTGAGAATCTCGATATTCACAGAGCTTTGTATTCGTTAGAAGAATTTGACGGGTAAAATCAAAAACTTCTATCTGTTTGTTGGCTCAGTTAATTTCAACGAAAACAATGTTGTGATATTTTGCATATAAGCAAAAACAGGAGGTCCTGATGGCTATTAAGTTCACCTGAGAACATTTTGCAACAAATCTTCTTCGTTGTTGAAAGAAGTAGTCGGTTAACCATGTCGAATAATTATTTTACTCTTTTTTTCTTTTTCTTCTTCTTTTTGTGTTCGTGAATTTTTTTAATTTAGAACTCGATACAAAAGTGAAATTAATACTAAGGTGGACATTTTTTACAGTGGAGTCTTAGGTCTGTGGCTTTGGCGTCTGCTCTCCGGAGCAGCCTGTGGTACCCACAGGGGTCAAATCTCTCTCCTGTTTTCTGGAAGAGGCTTTTAAAAGAGAGAGGGGGGTGGGGGGGACTGCAATGGCCAGCATCAGGACAAATCAATTGGAGCACTTCCTTTCTGCCTCGCCCTGCAGATGCACTAAGAATGTACCGCAGGGTTATTTTAGAGTATCCTATATACGCATGTTTATGTACGTATATAGTTAATCACCCTGGCATTCATCCAATCTAGGCTGAATATTACACACCCATTGCCTTACTTATACTGTATAGCTACAGTAAATATACGTATACATTTGTGTTGTTTGATTGCTGTAAATTAATTGGCAAAAAATACAATAACTTCCATACACAGTATTCATGCGATATTCCTGATACTGGATAAAGCTTATGAGGTACAGTGTAGTGAGGGATGAATGCCATACTTTTGAAAGGATAGCATTCAATTATATTTTCTCCATTCTCTACAAGCAGCCCTTGTCATGGCTATGAGCAAAGCCTAGCTGTTTTGGGGGTATCAAGGCTGCTTCTACTGTACAGCTGTGTGTGTGTGTGTGTGTGTGTGTGTGTGTGTGTGTGTGTGTGTGTGTGTGTGTGTGTGTGTGTGTGTGTGTGTGTGTGTGTGTGTGTGTGTGTGTGTGTGTGTGTGTGTGTGTGTGTGTGTGTGTGTGTGTGTGTGTGTGTGTGTGTGTGTGTGAGAGAGAGAGAGACAAAGACAAAGAGAGAGCAAGCATTCTAAAATGACACATTTATCTCAGAGTATAAAATTTTCTTTCAACACCCCTGCTCTCCCACAGGTTTCGTCACGATCGGGTTTCGCGTTCTGCCCGTAAGAGCTGTGGGGTGGAGGAGGCGAGGGAGGGGCTGGGAATGGCTGTGGAGTTTGGGGGGTTGGAGGGGGGGGGCACGTCTTTATCGTACATTTAAAAAAAAGTTTGTCCATTCTACAGGTGCCCTGGAGTTGAACTTTTGTGAAGAGAGGGCTAGTAAACAGGAGAGAGAAGAAGAGAGGACAGGAGAAGAGGAGAGTTGAGGAAAGCTGTGAGGAGAGGAAAGGAGAGGCTCAACAGGCCCCTCTCCTTCTCTTTCAGCTGCTGTAATGATGTTGTGGCGGGTCACAGCTGTTTTGGCGTGGCAGGTGTTGTGAAGTGGGAGCAATAGCAGTGGACAGCAGACTGCTGCTCAGAGGGAATGCCAAAGACGAGGCGGAAGAAGTGGAGACGGGGGAGGGCAGGGAGGCTGGTTGGGTGGGGTCGGTCACAGAACGAGGGAGCGAGAGAGAAAATTAATGTCTGCACAAGATATTCTGCCGCCCTTGAGAAGCCTCTAACTCTACCCCCAACCCGCAACCCCATGGAAACTAGAGAGGATATTCAAGTGAGAACAGCACCCCCCCCCCCCCCACAGACACACACACACACACACACACCATTCACTCACTCACACACACACACACCTGGCCACCGGCGTAATAAGCACTGTAGGATATTGATGTTGGGTCCCAGGCCAGAGCCCCAGTGGCTGGATTCATTCAGGAATCCTCCAGCGATTTCATGCGGTATTTAGTTGGAGATACTTGGACAAGAGCTCGTCTGGAGTTCTTTCCTGGGCCCGGGGGGGACATAGCCATGCTGCGTTTCTTGAATACACTTAAACACACACTCTGGGCTTTAAGGATACAAACTGCCTTCGAGATAATTTCCTGTTTAGAAAACTGTACCGGATCAGGAGTGCCAAATGGGCATGGTAGGGGGGGTATATAGTGTGTGTATATATGTTAACAGTACCATTGTAAAACCTTGTTTTCTTTGACGCAAGCTCGCCCCCCCCTCCCCCCCGGTCTTGAGACAAGAAGAAGAGAATTTTGTAAAAATAAAATAGTGTTTGTCCCCCCTCCGCAAGGCCGGGGCTCGCTCGCCACGGCTGGCAAACTGCTTATCCGACGGACTTCAGGCCGGGCACTTGGTCGGAGATACACAAAAGACAGCTACACACACATGCACACTCCCACGCAGAGGTTTGCGTATTATGGGATGTATTTGCATATTAGGATTCATGTCCTTGTGGTCGCCCAGTAACTCTTTCAAATTGAAACTCAAGTCAGAATTAATTACATAAAAACATATTGCACAAGTGACAACACTAGATCAGATCACAAAACACGATGCTGAGGCCATCCAATTTGCTTAAACTGTGGTGGCTTGTTTGTTCATGTTCTAGTCTGCTTTGAGGCTTACCAATAGCAGCCCAGGAATGATCTACAATAGTGATGGACCTAGACAAGTCTTGCCACCAGAAATTACCCCCCACCCCCCCACTATTTTGTATTGATGATTTCTTGTACAGTATTGTATGTCTTTATATGTCTTGATGAATTGAATATATAGGACCACAATGGAAACTAGCTCCAGGGCTTCGTTTTTGTGTTATCCTTTAGGCATTGTTGTATAACTGTACTTTTTACAAACTGTTAATTTTGCTCATGCTCATTTGCTCTAGTGTAAAAATGTACTAAATGAACACACTGGATTTTACTGTGTGGAACCGCTAGATGTTATGATTATTAATCCTGATGTTTCAGATACAGGCTGGTATGTCTAATCATTTCCACCCACCACAAAATAAGACTGGGACAATTCGCAGTTAACTGCATGGCTTCCATGTGGATCTCTGACATCATGTTGATGGAGGAATAGTAAGTAATGATAATAGTGTCTATAATGACAGTTCCTGAATGTTCTAGGACAGTGGTTCTCAACAGTGGTTCTCAACCATGCGGGGTCCCCGCATGATTTTTTTTTCATGAAAAGAAAAGAAACAAAGACAATGATTAGCTCACAACGCCTCACATCTGTGGAACCAAGTCAAACTAAATTGAATCCCTCAAATCCTATTCCAAGTGTCTAGGGTGGGGGGGTCCGCAGCTGAAATATGATTATTTTGGGGGGTCTCAGCCTGAAAAGGTTGAGAACCACTGCTCTAGGAGGACCCAGTTATCCTACTACTGTATAACATGAGCATACTGTACAATTGGGAAACCTCTGTCCTCGTCCATTTGTCTCCTCAGTGGGTTGACTGATCGATCTCAACTTGCACGTGTGCATGGACCATTGGCATATGAAGAGGGTGGGTAAGCCAGTTTTTCACTTTGCCAAAATGTAAGCTGATCATTAGCATTTTTGTGAACACTCACTCAATTAATATATCTTTGGGTGGAGCCATAGGGAGTGACTCAGTGCTCAGATTGGCAGGTGTTTCCAATTGTCTGATTGTGCTCTCCTCTTTATAGTAGCCTGCTATGATCTGATTGACTGGACTTGTGCACATGTCATACACACACATAATGCCAGCAGAAAGAGGCAGTACTGGCCCAATGTTGCCTGCAAAGTCATAAAGGAGTTAAACACATGGCAAGCAGCAGATCCAAGGCTGAGCCTAAAGTGTATATTATGTACATGTGTGTGGTCAATAAAGCGCTGAAACTTTCATTACAGAACGTCCTCCTCTATTGCGTCAGCAAGAACCCACAGTAGCACTCAGCGTGGGGGCCATAGAGAAGGAGCTCCAGGGCAACACCACCAGAGCTGGGGGACTATAGAGAATTATGACCAAAGACAGATGAAAGTAGTGGAGAGACTGTGTTGCTGCCCTATGTGCCAGCCAAGTGTAATGGTGGGTAAGTAAGTGAAACATGAAACATCCATATTCTCACGTCATAATAGGATTAAAAAAATGTTTTAAGTATGTAGGACCCTAGACCAGAATGCTTCTAGAGAGAGATTTCAGTTGTTTTAATCTTCTGAAACATTGTGGAAAATATTGTAACTTTTTTTGAAAATCTTTGAAATTGTTCCATCTATATTAACCCATTAAGACCGGGAACGCATCTGTGCCATTTTAAGATTTCTTTGGCTATTCAAAAATAGCAGATATACAAGCTCATAGCGCGGCAAGAAAAATAGGGAAGTAGTGAAATATAGCAGATAGCAGATCTACAAAAGTGTTTTGAAACAACATATGTTGCTATAATATCAGTACTTCTAAAACTTTTTCATGTCAAGGACCCCCAAATGATATGTATTTGGCCGTGGACCAAATACGTATCAATTGAATAGCCAAATAAGTCTAATATGACACTGATGCGTTCCCGGTCTTAAAGGGTTAACAACGTCCAAAATAGGGATGCCAGGTTGAAAGTGGTAAAAAAAAAACAGACTGATTCCTAGTGGACGGGAAGCCGAGGCTAGAACAATGAGAACTTATCGTCTTTGTCGGGTTGAAACCTCATATGTCCAAAACTGTTACTTTTCAGGGTTTTAAATTCAAAAGTAGCAGATCTACAAGCTCAAAACGCGGCGCGAAGTGCCGCGTTTTGAGCTTGTGGATCTGCTACTTTTGATGCTTTTGTGTGACGCCTGTAGTCTGATCAAGTAGGACGCTAATTCACGAAAAAACACAAACATTTTGAATATGGAGAAAAGAGGTTTCTGCCCGACAGCAACGTTATGTGTACTCCCTGGCTAGCTTGCGCCTTCTGGCTAATGTTAAAGCCGAGGCCATACGTGGTAAATATTAGCTTTCCTCCTCTGCTGTTGACAGTGTGTGCTTTTCCACACACACGTGGAACAAAGGTCTGTCATATCGCACGCCCACCTGGGATCTCTGGCGGGCCGGCGGAGCGGAAGCTCTAGCGTTCACCACCGAACAGCGGCGAGGCTTTGCTGACACACGGCTTGTGATTATGCAATGGAAAGCCGTATAATGCCTAATTCAGTGGTTCTCAAACTTTTTCATTTCAAGGACGCCCCAGTTTGTTATATACATTAGGCCAGGGGTCTTCAACGTTTTTCAGGCCAAGGACCCCTTGGCTGAGAGAGAGATGAAGCAGGGACCCCCACTACATATTCTGTAAAATTGTGTTACAGATTCAACTTTTTCAAAGATTTCATCGATGGCTTCGTGACAGCACTATCGTCGGTGTTGGATTCATGTTCATATTCGTATTTTCAGACAGTTAGCCAACCTTTTAAACCCTCAATATTTAGTCAACTCGACCGTTGGCTCTGTACTTGGTTGCACTTTTCCCTCTACACCAATCCCCTCTACACCAATTCCCTCTACACCAATTCTACAAGCTCACAACCCGGCTCACTGGAGCCAGGCCAGGCAGGAGATACCCTGCTATTTATTGCCTCGTTTCCACCCCAGAGGAGGGAGCCTGGGAAGAGGGGCTTTTGCAAAGTCCATAGGCGCGCGCGCGCACACACTCACACACACACACACACGCACACGCACACGCACACGCACATGCACATGCACATGCACACACACACAGACACCTACACACACAGACATACTAGATGCACGTACACTTGTTCACTCCGAAAGACACATACGCAATCCCTCATGCGTGAACACACACACACACACACACACACACACACACACACACACACACACACACACACACACACACACACACACACACTCTTCCTGGCCTGACTTTGAGCATCCGACAGGACCCAGAACATGTTCTTGGATTCCACAATTGATGTTTGCGTTCCTCCCCTGAATAGCCTGCCTCTCTGCCTTACAGCCTGTTTTACTGCCTGCTCTCCTTTATCCTTACTGCCTCCCTGCCTTACCGCCTGTTTCACTGCCTCCCGGCCTCCCTCCCTGCTCTACTGCCTGCTAGCCTGTCTTAGGGCTTTTCCGCCCGTTTTACTGCCTGCTTGCCTGCCTGCTTGCCTGCCTCAGTGCCTTGCCATCTGTTTTTTTTACTGCCTGCTTGCCTGTGTCAGTGCCTCCCAGTGGTGTAAGTACATGTACTTAAGTACAATTTTGAGGTATTGTTTACTTTCTTCAGTATTTACAATTCTCAATACTTTTACTTCTACCCCACTACATCTCAGAGGCCACTATTGTACTTTTACTCCACTACAATTATATGAAGACGTTAGTTACTTTGTAGATTTTGATTATACAAAACACACTAACCACTTCAGCCCTATATATATATTTCGGCCATTTGAAAATAGCAGCTCTACAAGCTCACAATGCGTTGCGATGCGACACATTGTGCGGCCATTTTAAAAAGATTTCTTATACATTTTGAACTTGTGAAATGGGACATTCTGAGTACTTTTACTTTAGGTACTTTAAGTATAGTTTGATGCCGATACGTTTGTGCTTTTACCCAAGTACATTTTGAATATGGGACTTCTATACCTATATCTACATTGCAGTATTGATACTTTTACTTCAAGTAAAACATGTGAGTATACTTCTTCCATCACTGCCTGGTGCCTCTCTGCCCTGCCGCCTGGCCCTCTCAGGTCTTGGTTTTCCGTCCTGTCCTGGCAGCAAGCCGGAGAGATTTATGCCCCCCTATACTTGCTGTGTTTTTCAAAAGGAAATGGCCTCGCTTTTCCCCCTCCGACCACACATGTGCCGATGCTGCTAGCTGCACACACAAACACGCTCTTGTGAAATGCGGCACAAACAGCTTCTCATGATCAGATCAACTAAGTACATTTACTTTAGTACTGTGCTTAAGTACAATTTTGAGGTATTTGTACTTTACTTTTTCCAATATCCAATACTTTTACTTCTACTCCACTACATCTCAGAGGCAAATGTTGTACTTTTACTCCACTACAATTATTTGAAAACTTTACTTACGAGTTACTTTTCAGATATAAATTATTACATTATCAAACATACATTACTTCGCCCTATTTTATACATACAGTAGGCTATTTGAAAATAGCCGATCTACAAGCTCACAACGCGTCGCATCTGTAAGCTTGTAGATCTGCTATTTTCAAACATTTTAGTACTTTTACTTTTGGCAGATCTGCAAGCGCGAATTTTGAGCTTGTAGATCTGCTACTTTTGCCATTTTTGAAGACGATCTATATCATTGCTGTCGTGTACAAACCTTGTATCTCCATATTTCTACTGTTTGTGTGTGGTTTTTTTTGGGCAGATTAATGCCCTAATTTGTCGTACAAGAGTGTCACACGGAATGAGTGAAAATAGCCGTTCAACGAGTTTACAACGCGCTGCATGATCTTGCATCGCGGTGCGTCGTGAACTTGGAGATCTGCTGTTTTAAAATGTTTTTAAAATAATAATACTAAAAAAGGAACGGTTCTGGCTCCAGTAGTGTGATGAATTCCTGGGTATACTGTCTGCACAGTACACACAGTGACCTGAGGTTAATTCATCTATTCATAGAGAGCTTCAGAGACACACACACACACACACACACACACACACACACACACACACACACACACACACACACACACACAGATACCTTTGCACGGATACACACACACACACACACACACACACACACACACACACACACACACACACACACACACACACACACACACACACACACACACACAGGATCTTTACGCATCCAAAACATTCCTTTCAGCTCAAGTTCAGGCACATCCTGCTAATAGAGGGGTTTGTACATTTATTCATGGGCTCTTTGGAATATGGTTGCTTTATAACTATCAGCCTAGCACTTCCCTCCTCCCTGCTGCACATTGTCCTTCCAGCACTGCTTTTGGAACACACAGGATTGTGATTTAAATGGCTTTTGAGCAGCTCTAATCCACCGGAGGCACATAAGTCACACAATGGTAGCTCCAAAAAGGGCTGGGCAAATTCCTTGGAGCAAAGAGGAAGTCTTAAATCCCAAAGCTTCTCTTAAATACCACTGAGGTGACTTATTAATGGAATGATTTTGACTTGTGTATAGATTGCCCCCTTGATCGAGTGCGACGGGCTCAGGTGGCTGGAAATAGCGGTAACCCGACGTGACAAAGGACTTGGACAAATATAAATTCTTTGGGGCCCTTTTCCTGTTGTCTGGAGCTGAAGGGGAAAATGAAAAGTGTTTCCAGTCTCGACAATGTCAAGTGACGCAAATACACAGGCAGCTGTATGCACACACACGCGCGCACGCCGCCGGCATACGCGTGCATGCATGGAAGCAGCACGCATGTGCATAAACGTAATATGTGCGCACACACACACACACACACACACAATGCACCCATACTGTACCCGTCCTGTGTACACACTCAGCCTGCGTGTAGACCAGTGGTTCCCAAACTTTTTAGCTCAAGACCCAATAGAGAAATTGGACGTTTGCCCGGGATCCAAACTAGTGAAAATAGCAGATCTACAAGCTCACAAATGTGGCGCGAACGCGTTGTGAACTTGTAAATCTGCTAAAGCGTTTGATTTCTTTATTTTATTTATGCAATACTTTTGAAAAATCTTTATTTAGTTTTTAATTGATGAAAAGTCGTTTTTAATTGTTGTTTTTGATTGATGAAAAGTTGTATGATTATTATATTTTTAAATGTAGGAATAAAAAAAAGGGGATATTTACTCGCGACCCATAAAAAATGGTTTGCGACCCAAATATGGGTCCTGACCCACTGTTTGGGGAACAGTGGTGTAGGCAACTTCTAGCTGCTGTTCACCTAACAATGCACCCACTGTGTTTGATCAGATGAAGGTTAATCTGAACAAATAGCCTCACTACACATTTAACCCATTCAAGACCTGAGGCCGATTCATTCTACGCATACAAAATATGTGGTTCTCAAACGTTTTCGTAATTCAAAATCAAGATTTTTCATACACTTTCAAGATTTTTCAAAATCTGCTATTTTTGAATAGCCAACGTTAAAATCTAAAATTACACTGATGCTTTCCCGGTCTTAATGGGTTAACTCTAGTCCCACTTTTTAACATACTTTAACATACTTGCTGCACAGCTCCTCTGCTCCCCAAATTAAGTTCTTGCAGAACTGATACAGGATCGGGGCAGATTACGTATAGGTACCTATGATATATGGTTAATCAGTTTAATTCAGGTTTTTGTCAATTGGACACATTTTGATCAACAAATAATTTGCAGAACTGCACGATTCATGTCAAAGTCTTGTCTTTAAGAAAAAGTTGGTGTTTCGTAATAATTCGTTCTCGTCTAGCGTCTGTGGGACTTATCGGCAGGTTAGTGAGATAGATAATGGTATAAAAACAACCACTGGATTCCTGCGAGGAAGACACAGGAAGAAGCTAGACGCAAACAACGTGCACTGTAAAATGTTAATTTAACTCTGAGAGTGTACAAATGTAACCTTACATTTGTACACTCAAGAGTTACGGATGGAGAAATAGAGCTTAACACTGACTGTCCACCTTTTGAACGGCCTAGTTTGTGATTTCCCCCTTAATTTACTCCATAGACGTTTAAAAATCCCTATATAAAGAGTTTTAAGTCCACGTCAATCAACTACGAGATGAATCGTAAACATTAGATTTTTTAGGGGTCAAAACAATATTACTAGGCAAAGGTACAAGGAACTACTCATCCCAAAAACCAGGCTGCATTCTTTTCCAACGCTTCCTACTGAATGATAGCTTGCTTCTTCTTGTCTTTAACCGTTGTCATTAATATGTGTCTACATTAGTACAAGTTAGTAGTTAGTAGTTCAGTTGTTGTGATTGTCAGCAATGATGCATGACTATCTTCTGAGTGCTGCTCTGCCCGCTCTGAATTTGGTTACCCCCTTTTTCTCCCCAATTTAGTCATTATACCAATGAATTCCTCCCCACACACATTTCTGTGTTGTCACTGTTGTTGCACCCTACTGACTCACCTGCCAGTAAGGAGCCCCCACCAGGAGGACAGGTGCCACCCCAGCCCGTGTATTGTGACAAATATCACCCTCCCCGCCCCCAAACATGGGCCAATTGTGTTCGCACAGACGCCCAACGAAGCCGAATGCACCACGGTGGATTTGAACCCACAACCTGGTGGTGTTGGGCAGGGACCCGAGCGCCCCCGGTCGGGTACATTCTGGCCATCTGGCGTATATTTGCAAACGCACCCATTTCCTTTTTTGGGGGGAGGGATAAGATTAGACTTTTTGGATCACAAACACTACCAGCAGATTGAGGTAATAAACAGTATTTGAAAGATATTACATAACTCAACAGCTTTGTACTGAAACATTATCTAAAAAAAAAAGGACGGGGGGAAAAACCCGCAAAAGATGTTTGCTGGCAGTTATTACGTAACAAAAGACCACTACTTACAAAATAGCCGAATTTTGGTGATAATGTAATCACGCCTGCTTTTAAAATGGATTTCAAAGCAACAGAGTGTGAGAGGAAGACAGAGATTGAGTGAGAGACATCAACAAGGGGGAGAGAGCGAGAGAGCGAGAATATCAAGTGTATCTGACATCTCCCTTCAGTTATGGAAGTCATCAGGGCCAATTTCCTTTTTGGGGAGCGATAACATCAGACAAATGGAAGCTTTCTGGGAGGGTGGAGGTGGGGGGGGGGTGGTCAGTGGTGGTGGGTTGTACTTCAGGTTGACTCAAAGTAACTGCGGCAGGAACAGCACAGCGTTCTGTTGCTTCTTTTTCTTTTTTCTTTTTTCTTACCTTATCCAGAGGCCCCTTGTGTTCCACTGCTGAATGGGTACACAGTGGGTATCCATAGTAACCGGATGGGAGGGAGGGAGGAGAAAGGGAGGGAGGAGAAAGGTTGACAACGAGAGAGAGAGAGGGCTCTTTTCCACTTGTTGCCGTTAAGCAGTGGTACTCAACCCCGGCACTTGAGTCAAAGTATAGATACTCCTCCTGGTCAAATATTACTCCACTACGAGTGAAGGTTGCTCAGTCAAATTTGTACTTGAGTTAAAGTACTGGGAAATGCCCTAGTATTTAAAAATGCACGCTTTTAAAAAATACTTAAGTATTCAAAAAAAGTATAAATAATTATTTTGCTATGGAAATAGCAGATCTACAAGCTCACAACGTTATGAGCTTGTAGATCTGCTATTTTGACTGTATTTGAACTAACTTTTTTTGTAATGAATATTATAAGATTTTGTCAAATCTGTATAGGTATGTGTAGGTATGTGTATTATGTTAAGTTATACAATCGGGGTGGTTATATTTTGTCTCCCTGCTCTTCTATTGTGTGAGACATGACACAGGTGAGACAGGACGTTTGACAAGATCATGTTTCTGGTTTGACACAAAATTTGACCTGAAGGTCAAGATTCAATGTATCCAAAGATTCAAATCTTTGAATATATATATTTTTAGATGGGGTCCATGGCAAAATACATGGATATAGCAACATGCGTTTTTTTTTTAACTGAAGACATTTGTAGTATAGGCCTCGGGTCTTAATGGATTAACGATAAGGACATCCACTCTGATGTTGAACTTGTCCTCATCATTGTTGTGTGGACTCTGTCTCAGATGGATTATGGCAGCAATTCTCAACCTGTGGGTCAGGGCCCACTGATGGGCACAGGCCCCCAAATAATTGGCAATAAAACCCCCACAAAGATGTTGATGATAAAATAGCATTAATATACGCATCTGTGTCATTTTTATGATTTATTTGGCTATTCAAAAATAGCAGATATACAAGCTCATAGTGCAACACAGAGTACCGCGCTATGAGCTTGTAGATCTGCTATTTTTTCAAAAATCGTGAAAATGTGTGCAAATCTTTGAATAGATATATTTTTAAAGCAAACATTTGTAACTCAAATCTTTGCTTCTGGGGGTCCATGGAACAAAATATTTGACAGGATTTCAGGATTTTGCAAACAAATTACAGATCTACGAGCTCATAGCGCGGCACTCGGTGCCGTGCTATGAGCTAGTAGATCTGCTATTTTTTAATAGCCAAAGAAATCTAAAAATGACACGGATAATTTCCCGGTCTTAAGGCTTAAGAGGTGTCGTGGTATTTTGTCTGGCTATTCAAAAATAGCAGAGATACAAGCTCATAGTGCAGCACATATGAGCTTGTACTGTATATCTGCTAGTTTTGAAACATTTTGACAATTTGTGCAAATCTTATATATATATATATATATATATATATATATATATATATATATATATATATATATATATATATATATATATATATATATATATATATATATATATATAATTATTATATATATATATATATATATATATATATATATATATATATATATATATATATATATATATAATTATTATATATATATATATATATATATATATATATATATATATATATATATATATATATATATAATTATTATTATTATTATTTTATTTTTTTAAGCAAACATTTTTTACTCAAATCTTTGCTTCTGGAGGTCCCTGGCAGGAAATATTGTTGAGAACGGGATCCGCGGCCAAATACATATGAATTTGGGGGTCCATGGCACGAAAAAGTTAGAGAATTACTGCCCTAGAGTCTACTCAGTCTCGTGTGGCCAGCCCTCCAAACCTCGCTCCTGGGATCCGAGGTTAACTCTCCACATGATGAAATGGCTCTGCTGCTTTGAACTGTATGGGAGGTCCTGTTGTCCTTGTAACAGAATGTGTCAGTAAGTAGTAAGTATAGACAGACAGTGTTGCATGTAGGCCTACTTTTGTCTCATGAAGTTTTTACCTGACTCACTTGTACTGGTCAATGTCTTGCCTTAATTCTTGTTGTGCTATTACTCTATCGTGCTTTGTTTTAACTTTTTTTTTATATATGTGCGGTCCATTGTAAAGCACCTTGTAACATTGTTTTGAAAGGTGCTTTATAAATAAAATGTACTTACTTACTTACCTACCCTTTGTCACCAACACAAATTCCTTTAACCGTACCGTAACATTTTATCCCAATTTCTTGTACTTGGGGATTAAAGTTGTTCCACATCACATCTCATGTCGTAGATGAGGTGTGCAGTGAAAAATCAAAATCTTTCAATTACAATTTCAGCATTTCACAGACGCTGAGTGACTTACACTGTGCAAGACGAAGAGTAAGTAAGTACTCAAAGTCGCTTTACATAAAAGAAAATGAAGGAAACAACTTTATTAAGAAAGAAATTAAAACAATAAAAAGATAAGTGCTAGACTAAACAATAAAAAGTCAGGCATGGGTTGAGAGACATCTTAACTCAACCTCAACTGGGAAAAGCTGTCTTGAAGAGATATGAACCCTAGTCAACAAACAGGGTAGATATAGTCACATAGAAAGTGTGCAAAGAGAAAAGTTTAAGTGCTCTAAACTAAGTAACTAAGGCAAGCATCAAATCTAGCATCTGTCTAAACATGCAATCTAAATAACAGTTATATAGCATTTATGGACAAGTGAACAGTATATGTCTCTCTAACATCTGACAAAATCTGTTGGAGTTATAGCAAAGAAAATAGTTTAGCAAACATTGGCCTCCTGGTGGCGCTATAACCAATGTGAACGTTTTTAGCTGCACACGGACGTAGCCTGGGACCAGATGAGTCTGCCAGTGCAAAAAGAAAATTGACGCCTGCGATTTGGGTCTGGCACCACTCCGTTGTGAATCCATTTCCTGCTCCCGAAGTCTGGGGTCACCAATCAGGGCCCATTCAAATAGGGAGACTGCAATTGGTAGTTGCTTGTAGGTCTAACCAATTGTGTCAAGAGACATTCTTTTGATCCCGGCCCCTTGGGGGAAAAAAGTCCTCATAGAAGCACCAGACTCATATCGACGCAGTGATTATAGTCTGGCCACGCGTGGCTAGTGCGGACGAACAGACAGACAGGGGCAAAATCATAGTCTTGGCCTCGCCTTCGGCCTGGCTGAGACAAAAAATAGGTGACGAGAAGCGATACGAGGATTGAGGAGTGCAAGAGCGATGTAGAGTAGTGGTTCTCAACCGTTTTGGGATCACGGCCCACTAGAACATTTCAAAAAAGTCTGCATGTATTTTCAGAAAATGTTTATTTTAATTATCAATCAATCGATTGTGTTTCTGGCTTGGATTTTTGGTATCACATTTTCAAGGCTTTAAAGGTTCTATGACATTCATTTTCACTTTTTTTATTTTGAATGTTTTTGGGGGGGTGTTATGACCTCAATTAGACCCCCAAAACCTGAATTTTGAACATTCAGTGGATTTTCTGTGTTCTGGGGTTTTCTGAATAATCAGGCTGAAAAGCTATCTGTGATTGGCCCCTTGACTTTGATGTCACAGTCGATTAATCCCGCCCCCTCTCCTCTCCGCCCCTCCCCTCCCCTATCCATTCCTTTTGGGGGGGGGGGGGGCAATGACATTTTTTTTTTTCATAACAGTTGAAAAGGCTTTAGAAATCGGAGAGAAAAAATCCTGCCATGGATCACTGGAGTGGATTTTTCAGTTTAAACTTTTAATACACGTTTGAAGGACCATGATAAATACTTTTAATGTGTTGTAAAACTGAATGTCATGAAACCTTTAAAGAAAAAAAATGTTGGAGTGAGGGAGCATAGTGAAGGAGTGAGGGAGTGTGGAAGTGAGGTAGTGTAGTGAAGGAGTGAGGGAGTGTGGTAGTGAAGGAGTGAGGGGGTGAATGCCCCTATAGGGCTTCACAGACAGGAAGGAGAGCATAAACGCTGGCTGAGCCTCTGTGATGTTTCTCAAGTGCTTAACTGCTCAATCTCTCTTAAAATAATTACAGCTGAAAGGACCTGATCCATCATGACCCCCTCCCCTCCCCCCCGGGTAGGAAATTGCCCTCAGATGGGCACAGAGAGACAGAGAGAGAGAGGATACATTTGCTAACGATTACCACTTTATTCTTAAGAAATATTTCTTCCTCTTCTATATTATTTGTATGTGATGTGATCAAATTAATGTAATGGTAATACCAGTAATACAATGTAAAATAGTGTCTCACTGGCGGTATTAGCCGTGTGTGTGTGTGTGTGTGTGTGTGTGTGTGTGTGTGTGTGTGTGTGTGTGTGTGTGTGTGTGTGTGTGTGTTCTTGTTCCACCTAAGAGACAGCTGTAGAACCACTATCTGACTCTATAGCCTCATTATACTGCTTAGAATGTAGACCAAACAGATTTTCAAGCTTTTTCCTCCTACTCACCATCTCTTACACACTCTTAACAAATACAGACATCTAGGGACTGTCTGTTTACACACACACGCTTTCGCTCTCCTTGTAGCTCTTTACAACCGGCCGGTCTGAAAACTGAGTACTTCTTGACCTCACGATTATCAGATAAAGACGATGGACTTGGAGCCAAAATATGTGTTTAATCAAAGTTCAGAGCTACAGTCCAGCTCTCGTCTGCTTCCGTGCCGTTGTGAAGAGATCTAACACACGTCTGCGTCCTGAACCACTTCCATTCACGGACCCCTACTTAGTGGCTTTTAGCATTAAGCTGCCCTAAGCCCAAAGACTTTGATACTAAGCTGAATTGTAAGTAAGATATCTGATTATGGGTGAGCTTCTATTAAATAAATACCAGGTATTTTTCTTCAACTTACTGAGCGTAGTGGTACATTAGCCAGTCAAACGGCTCTCACTGTGCAGCATACCAACTTAACCACTTGAACCCCAACATCGCCCCCTAATCTGGGGGGAACATTCGCCTGCAGAAACAGACGATCTACAAGGTCACAACACCTACTGTGGTGACTCAAATGTTCACTAATAGAGACTTTGATCAAATCCAAGTTTTTCCAAACTGATTAGAAAACGTTGCACTCTTTGAAAAATATTTGTCAAAACTTTGGTAATCGGTGGTCATCGAACGGGTTCCAGCCGCATCGAGTTAGGCATCGAGTTAGGCATCGAGTTAGGTTCCCAAACTGATTTTGGGGGTCCCCAGGATTAGCTTAATGTACAACATTGTTTTCTCACTCAACATTAAACAAACCAACATACTGTACATACAAAGCCAAATTGTGAAATTGTCAAAGATTACATAAGAAAGAGTTTGTGAAAATAGCCGATCTCGCACTGCGAGGCGTTGTGAGCTTGTAGTTATATTATTTTCACAATATTTATCTGTGGAACCGAGTCAAACTATACTGTAAATGTTATGCCATTCCAAGTGCTTGTCAGGATGGGGGGTCCCCAGTTCAAATATGATTATTTTGGTGGGGTCGCGGCCTGAAAAGTTTGGGAACCCTTGGAGTAGAAAACACCTTTGACTTCAAACTTTCTTTGATTGGCTAAGACCTGCTCAAGTCAAATAAACGTTTTGCGTTATTCGCACCAGTATGCAGTAGGCTTTTACAGTGGGCTGAAATATAATCTTAAGCCATTGATAAATGCTCACTTTGTGCTGCGCTATAAGCTTGTATAACTGTTATTTTTGAATAGCCAAAGTATAAAATAATGGTTAAAGTGGTTAAAATCTAAAGTGACACAGATGCTTTCCCGGTTTTAATGGGTAAAAAAAACAAAAACAAAAAACAAACCTGATTTTTGTGTTGGAACAGTAACGCAGCTGTATTTATGACATATGTTGAGAATGAATGTCTTAAAACATAAGCTTCACGTTTTAAGCCAGTGCGGGCCTCAAAGCAACGTTAATATTAAGGTCAGATAGAAACGTAACCTTCTGTTTCCGACCACAAGCTGTAATTTTTTACGCCACAAAGTAGAGGGGAAGCAATGCTCGCAATCCAAGTGAGGTTGGCTGACGTCTCTTACATTCATGATTACCATCAACAACGTGTCTTTAAAAGACCATTTGGAAATGGACGCTTTTTATTTTTGAATTATTTTTACATTCAAGTATTTTGGGGGCATTTTGGAGTACTAACGTCTTTCAGCTCATTGCTGGGGGGGGAGGAAAGTGAATCTCTGTCTGGGCATCTGCCTCCGAGAAAGGATACATTTCTATTTATAAGCAAACTGCGTAATCTCTGCATTAGCTGCAGTACTGAGGATGAATACAAGGACTCTCGCCCCAGGTCAAATCCGGCAACCTCGGAATGGTTGCCACCAGGTATTCCTAATCTTAACCTCAGTAAAACTATGCCTAAACCCAACCTTATTCCTAATCTTAACCTCAGTAAAACTATGCCTAAACCTAACCTTATTCCTAATCTTATCCTCAGTAAAACTATGCCTAAACCCAACCTTATTCCTAATCTTAACCTCAGTAAAACTGTGTCTAAACCTAACCTTATTCCCAATATTGACCTCAGTAAAACTATGCCTAAACCTAACCTTATTCCTAATCTTAACCTCAGTAAAACTATGTCTAAACCTAACCTTATTCCTAATCTTGACCTCACTAAAACTATGCCTAAGCCTAACCGTAACCTCAGTAAAACAAATACTAGAATACAAGAACCGCTGAGGGTGAGCGATCGGTCCGCGGAGAAAATGGGGGCGAGTGCTTTTTGGGGGCGAGTCTTCCGGTTCACCCACTCTGTAAACCTAGTGATGTGACAACAAAGCTGATTCTGATTCATAATCGTTGGAATCGGGCAGATACCTCGTATCTCCATATTTCAACTTTCGAAAAAACGTACGTTTTACGTAAACTAACGCCCTGATACTTCATCGTAAAAGAGTGTCGCACAAAAGTAGTCAAAATAGCCGATGTACAAGAAACATAAAAGAAACGAAAGAAGCTTGTAGATCGGTTATTTTCACTATTTTAAACAGTTTTAAAAATAATAATAAAAACGTTTTTTTTGGGACATACAAGGTTTTCACCTGACAGCGACGATACCAGACAGGGAGCCAGTGGTGGAAAGTAACTAAGTACATTTACTCAAGTACTGTACTTAAGCACAATTTTGAGGTATTTTTACTTTCTTCAGTATTTACAATTTTCAATTATTTTACTTCTACCCCACTACATCTCGGAGGAAAATATTGTACTTTTACTCCAATGCAATTATATGAAAACTTTAGTTACTAGTTACTTTGTAGATTTTGATTATTATTACAAAACACACTAACCACTTCAGCTGTATATATATATTCAGATCTACCAGCTTGTAGATCGGATATTTTCAAAATATTTTTTATACATTTTGTACTTGTGAAATGGGACATTCTGCACAATGAGTACTTTTACTTTTAGTACTTTAAGTATATTTTGATGCCGATAACAGAGCATATCTACAGTACAGTATTGATACTTTAACTTAAGTAAAACAAGTACTTTTTCCATCACTGGAGAGCACTGCAAAGAAGGTCAACTCCAGCCAAAAAAACGCCGGTAGGACGGACGCAGAGAGGGGGGGGGGGGGTGGGGGGTGGGGGTTCTTCCTGTGGGAAAAGGGGGGTGGGGGTGAGTGGGGGTCTGGGTGGCGGGGGGGGCTCAATCAGGACACACTGGCATCTCACGGAAGAGAGGGTTGGGGTGGGTGGGTGGTGGGGAGGGGAAGGGGGCAAGAGGGCATTTTATTCTTTCTTTTCCTCAGTCGTCTCTAACTCCTCAACGCCCTACTGCCCTCAGCTCCTCCCCTTCCGCGAGGAGGCGGCAGGCTTTCCAGGAGGACTTTTTTCCCCCTCTGTCTGTCACCCTGTGTGTGTGTGTGTGTGTGTGTGCGCGTGCGTGCGTGCGTGCCGGCACTCTTGCATTTCTGTGTGTGTCTATGTCTCAGTAGATTTGAGCATGCATGCATGTACGTGTGTGTGTGTGTGTGTGTGTGTGTGTGTGTGTGTGTGTGTGTGTGTGTGTGTGTGTGTGTGTGTGTGTGTGTGTGTGTGTGTGTGTGTGTGTGTGTGTGTGTGTGTGTGTGTGTGTGTGTGCGTGCGTGCGTGCGTGCGTGCGTGCGTGCGTGCGTGTGTGTGGGGGGGGCTTTTTGAAGCTGAACAGAGTGGAACCTCTCACATTGTCTCCACTAATGCCCCGCACCGCCACCCCACCCCACTCTCCTCTCCCACCCTCCTTTCTCCAGGGACAAAGAATGCCCTGAATGCCTGGCGTCTCCTGTAGTGTCAAATGACTTGAAGAAGAAGCAATGTGATGAAGAAGGAGCAGGAATCACCTTCTAACCATCATTGGAACCAGCGAGCCGATCTTCATAAGAGGTATCATTTGTCAACAAAACAAACAAACAAACAAATCGTTGCTGTCGGGCAGAAACCTCTTATCTCCATGTTCTGACTTTTTGTGTTTTTTCGTAAATCAATGCCCCACTAGATCATACTACAGCGTCACACACAAGGATCAAAAGTAGTAGATCCACAAGCTTAGCTTTGCTACGCAAGAATGTTTATTTTTTGCATCTTTTTTTGTGTAGAGATAGGAAGTCTGTTTGGCTCCTCCCCTCTCTTATTCCACTTCCTCCCGGGTGCGTCTGTGTTTGTTCCTACTAACAACAACGTTACATTTTTAAGGCAGTTGTGCCGACAGATTCTTCTGTTAGCAGAATCTGTCTTGAGAGATGTGTTGTAAGCGTGACGTATTGACATACCCTACCATAAATATTGGTTAGAATAATGTTTTATCAAATACAATTTCAGCTTAAGAAAATGGATTTGAGCTCTAAGTATGTGTAGCTTTATTTTATCGAAAATTAGATTTTCAAATCTCCAGTCGTGGTTATTATTTACTTAACAACTCTCACACCTTTTCATAGCGTTGTTATAAAATGTCATCTATTCAAGCAACACATCAATTCCTCAGTGTATGCAATCCCACTTGGCTCACCCTAAATCATGTCATTATTTAAGTTAAGTGAACAACCGCAATCCTTTAATGCCTACACGACAACATTTTTACCAAAACTATGCTAAGAACTTGCCACAAAATAATTCGGTTGTCGTTTTACTCATGCAAACAATGTAGTCTTACGACACTACAAGATGTGGTTTTGAAATTAAGTCCAGTGAGCCTCACACGCGCGTATGTGCGTGCACACACATACGGTGCCGTCTCTGTCGTCTGGAAACCTCATATGTCCAAAAATGTTACTTTTCAGGATTCAAATTCAAAAATGGAAAAAGTAGCAGATCGACAAGCTCAAAACTTTTCGACGTTTCAAGCTTGCAGATCTGCTACTTTTGATACTTTTGTGTGACGCTGTAGTATGATCAAGTAGGATGTTAACTTAAGAAAAAAAACACAAAAAGTTAGAATATGGAGATAAGGGGTTACTGCCCGACAGCAACGATATGCATACACATAAATGCTTACACACACACACACACACACACACACACACACACACACACACACACACACACAGTTATGGCCTAGCATACGGTAGTAGGCTATACGTAATGGGTGACTGTGCTAATTGCTGCAGTGCTCTGACACTAAGATAACAATGTGGTCTCACAACCACATGAATTCATCCTATTCCGCAAGCAGCCTGTACACAAAAGGCCATCCATCAAGCTGTCACACTAACCTCATTCTCCTCCCAAGGTAGGAGGTGGAACTCTCGTGTGCAGAGAGTATAGTATGATATCATTCCTACTTTTATCAGCCATCAACAGTGGCGGAAGAAGTACTTTTTTATTAAGTAAAAGAAGCAATCCCACAATTGGTAAAACATACTCTGTTGCAAGAGAAAGTGCTGTATTCAAAATTTTACTTGAGCAAAAGTATAAAAGCATCGGCATAAAAATGTACTTAATGTACAGTAAGTAAAAATGCTACAATAAAAACCTTTCGAAAGACGATCTGCAGGCTCACGACACTTTGTGAACCTGTAGATCGGCTATTTTCGAACAGTCAAAGTATAAACTAAGGTGATAAGTGATTAATGTATGTTTTGTAGTAATAATCTAAGTAACTAGTAACTAACCATGTCAAATACGTTTTGTGGAGTAAAAAGTACAATATTTGCCAAATTTACCCATTTGGTTCCATTTCTATACACTCTCAGACTTATGGGGTTCCTTGGAAGTTTGAGTACCACTGCAGTACAGCATTAGTTATTAATTCATGCACCCAACAAGCCAAGGACCACCAGGTGGCGATGTCTAAATTCCTTGTCTCTGTGACATTTGGCAATACCCCCAACAGTGGTTAACTCGGCAGAGGTGAGATAAAGGCCTGGCTTAGTGCTGATCTGTGCTGAGATACGGTGCTGCTTTAGCAAATGGCCCGTTCCACAGGCTGAGGGAGAACTATTGTGATAATGGCAAAGATAACTTTGTGAAGTTGCCGCTTTTTTTTCTCCCCCTGCGTTTCCAAATTTTTCACAGCTGCCGATCAAAGTCACTGCTGGTGCTAAGAGGCTATCTAAAGAATTTCAGTTGTTTTCTTTCTTTCTTTCTTTCTTTTTTTACAGAAACTTTGGGAACTATAATTATTGTTGCAACCTCAACATGTCCTGAATGAGAATTTGTCTGTGTACTTTTTATATCCACAAGGGACTGTGCTTGGGTCTTAACCACCCTGGTGTCCATATTTTGAGTGGAACATATTCTAAAAGTAAAACAATTAAAAGCACTTTATTTTATATTTTGAAACATTACAGAAATGGCTATTTTCGCTATTCATACGATGACATATTTAGGGATGAAGTGCTTAATTGGCGCATTATACACAGCAAAATCTGGGGTGTTAATTTAACTTTTTTTTAAAAACCTACGGTCAAAATAACACTTTTGTGTAAAGACAGACCTTTCACAGCTACAGTACATACTGAATAACGTTTTTTTTTTTACAACGCATCGCCTTGCGATGCGTTGTAAACTTGTAGATCAGCTATTTGTCTGCTATTATTGTTGTGATCTTGTAGATCTTCAGTTTTTGGTACACAAAAGTTGTATCCAGGTATGAATCGGGCGTCGTAATGAGCCACCGGATTTAGCGTATGCTATCACACACTAAAGTGAAAAGACAGCAGGGGTTTTACTGGACACACACACACACACGCACACACACACATGGAGTTTGTATTGAGAAATAATCAGGTACCCAGAGACATGAGAAATGGGCCGCAGGACGAAGAGGAAAAACAGAGGGAATGGTCCAGTGCCAGATATGAAGAGTGTGTGTGTGGGTGGGTGTGGATGTGTGCACGCGCGTGCATGTGCAGGACGTTATCATATCATTGCAATGGTTGTTCTGCACTCGTGCTGGTGTCGCACACCAACATTTGTGAGCTTGACGATCTCCTCGAGGTTTGTATGTGTGTGAGTGTGTGTGCATGCGTGCGCGCATGCACGTGGGTGTACTCCGGTTAATGCGGGAGGGTACAAGGACAGAGACAAGTGAGTGAGTCAGAGAGAAAAGAAGGGGGGGGGGGGGGGTGGAGACAGCTATAGAGAGAGAAGGACAAGTGAAGTAGTAAAAGTGAAGAGTTGTTGCTGTCCTTTTGCCCTGCGTTTCCCCCTCAGCAGACATGACTTCAGGTGCTGCTGAACACAAACCCTAGTTAAATCAAATGACTGGAACGCTTGCTCTCTGAACCCCAGACCCTCTGGCAGCGCTCCCATTCAAGCACAAATGTAAAAGTTCCTCTTGTCGACCCCCCCTGCCATCCCCTCCATCCCCGTCACCACCACCGCCACCAAACCCGCTCCTTCACCCCCTCCAACCACCGTCTCCCTGTTCAGGGGTGTCCCCCCCTATAAAAAAAGGCTTATATCGTTGCTGTTGGCGCAGAAACCTCCTATCTCCACGTTCTAACCTTTTGTGTTTTTCTTTTGTAAATGAACGCCCTACTTCATCATACTACAGCGTCACTCGAAAGTAGCAGATCTGCAAGCTCGAAACGCAGCACGAAGTGACACGTTTTTTGATCTTGTAGATCTGCTACTTTTGGACATGAAACGATATCCAGGCCCCGGCTAGCATGTTAACGTTGTTGCCGGGCAGAAACCTTGTGTCTATATTTCTGTTTTGTTTGTTCTTCGTTCTTCTAGAAGATCTACAAGCTTACATCGTGTCACCATGCGACCAGTTGTGAGCTTGCACATCTGTTCTTAAAAAAAAAGGGGGAAAAAGTAAGTGAAAGGGGTCTGTCTGTGGGTTTTATAAATATTGAACCAATGAAAACTATTAACAAGTGCTTTGTGACTAAACACACACCACATTGGATCCACCGGAGCACAGGTTCTTCTTTTTGTCTGGAAAAGTAACGGTTATTATGGTTTCCACCCGACAGCGACGATATTATTGAGCAGCTTGGAACGGAGCCCACAGAAGAGAGACCATGCACGACAAGCCTCGACTGGCCTTGTTTCCTAGCGGCCTCCCCTCGTCTTTGTGTGGTGAAAGCCAACCTCCCCCCCCCACACACACACACACAGCCTTTATTTTTTTGGCAAAGTTTCTGTTGCAGCGCTCGACTTCCCATTGAGAGAACACTCCCCCCCCACACACACACACACATGCACGCACGCACACGGTGACGCACTAGACTCCTCCGGTACTGTCGCCACCTCTGCATGGTGCATTGCGTTGCATGCACCTTTCCCTTCGAGGTGATGCGTTTTTAGTCATTTGTCGCGTTGTCTTGTGTGTCCCCTGTGGTCATTTTTTGGTATATTATCTTAAAAATAATGTCAGGAGAAAACTGTAATGTGCGTGACATATTTATTGCGTGACATAAAGACTGCCAACATGAATTTGCTGGCTCGGCTGTAGAATGAAGTCTAGAATCAACATTCAACGAGCTTTGTTACATTGCTCATCTCTGCACTGAATGAAAAATGTACAATGGGTGCGGGTTTGTTTCTCTCTCTCTCTCTCTCTCCCTCTCTCTCTCACTCTTAAAAAGGCCATTGAGCGTCAGATTAAAACATGGATTATCATGGTTTGGCATGGTTCCGTCTGGTGTGTGTGTAGTAGTGTGACGGTTACAGTCCGGGAGCAGAGCACAGTAGCACCTTTCCAGGGCTTTATCCCTTTACTCCTGTCAGCTGCTATGTTAACCTATTACACAAGCATGGAAACCACCTCTGTGGCAGTCCCATAACAGCGCACACACGCACGCGCACACGCACGCGCGCGCGCGCGCACACACACACACACACACACACACACACACACACACACACACACACACACACACACTTCATGGGCCTACTCATCTCCCCTGGTAACTGCAATCATAGAGGCCAAATAGCTGAGGCTAATTCATTATGGTGGTGTGTGTGTGTGTGTGTGTGTGTGTGTGTGTGTGTGTGTGTGTGTGTGTGTGTGTGTGTGTCGGGGGGGGGGTGGGGGTGGGGGGTACAGGCCGGCTGTAATGACACCAATTGTCCCGACCTAAATGCTGTAATAGGACCTCTCGGTACACTGGCGAGGAAATGGCTTGCAATTGAACCCTCTCCACTTCCTAGCAACCGACCACGGGCCTGGGCCAACAGTCTGAGAGACCCGGGGGGGGGGGGGGGGGGGGGGCACGCTTTGCATTACCTGTGTGCCCCACAGCCTGAACATTCAGCCCTAATGAAGGCAAAATTGTACAATTTAAATGTGGAACGCGGAAAAAGGGGGGGGGTTGGTAGATGGGAAGGCCACAAACGGAAAAGTGGAAGCATGTGTGTCAAATGGGTTTTCTCGTTAATTCGGGGGGTGGCGGCTGTCTAAACGAGGCGGCGAGGGGGGTGGGTGGCTGGGTGGGTGGTGGGGGCTAGATTAGACCAGGCCGGAATCTGCGTTGGTCGGTGCAATCAGGAAAGACCAGAGGGGAGAGACTAACACACAGGCTCCCCTGTTTGGTCTCCTACTGGCGTGTGTGTGTGTGTGTGTGTGTGTGTGTGTGTGTGTGTGTGTGTGTGTGTGTGTGTGTGTGTGTGTGTGTGTGTGCGTTTGCGCGTTCGTGCACATTTTCTCTCTTCAGCTCCAGAGAGAAAAGTATTATCCACTCTCAACCTATAGCGTCCCTATTTTGGGCATGCATGCTGTTATAGTCTCGTAGATCGGCTATTCTTTTTGACTAGTGAATGCCAATGCAGTGTGAACTGTAACATCCACGTGGGCAGGATAGAAGTCTACACCGGTGGTGCTGCTGATGGTGGTGGGTTCAATGGTTCTCAAAGTGGGGCCCAGGACCAAATACAAATGAATTCGGGTCCTTGACATGAAGACCCTTTGAGAAGCACTTTCAGCAGTTCAGCATACTTTTCTCGCCTGACTCTGCCTCAGCTGTCCTGAAATAGGAAGCCGCACCCGTCCTCTGCTTCAAGGCAAGCAGTTTGAAACAAACGTACATGATTATTTACAGATAACCGTTTTCTTCTTTTCTTTCTTTTGATCCAGGTGTGTGTGATGTGAGGACACTGTTGTGTGCAGTGGTGGAGAGAAGTACTCACATTTTTACTTAAGTAAGTATCAATGCCGCAATATAGAAATACCTAAGTATTGTATTCAAAATGTACTTGAATAAAGGTATGAAAGTATTGGCATCAAAATATACTTAAAGTACCAAAAAGTAAAAGTACTGATTATACGGAATGTACCGTTGCACAAGTTTTCAAATGCATAAAATGTATAAAGAGCTTTAGAAAATAGCAGATCTACAAGCTCACAACGCGTTGCGAGCTTGTAGATCAACTATTTTCAAGTAGCCAAAGTTTATATAGGTCTGAAGTGAGTAATGTATGTTTTATAATAATAATCAAAACCTACAAAGTAACTAGTAACTAAAGTTTCCAAATAATTGTAATGGAGTAAAAAGTACAATATTTTCCTCTGAGATGTGGTGGAGTAAAAGTATTTAAAAAAATGAAATACTCCAGTAAAGTGCCATGCCATGATTTTATTTTATTTATTTAATTATTTTTTTTATATGAATGTTAGCATTAAAATCTTTTATCACTTGAAATCGTTTAGCCAATGATTTGGGGTCCCACTTGCGATATCCTCACGGCCCACCAGTGGGCCCTATCCCACAAATTGGGAAACCTCCTATCTCCATATTCTAACTTTTTGATCTTTCTTGATCATCCTACAGCGTCTGCTTGTAGCAGATCTTCAAGATCGAAACTTCGAGCTTGCAGATCTGCTACTTTTTCTGTTTTTGAATTTGAAAAAGTAACTGTTTTAGACATATGAGGTTTCCCCACGACAAGCAACGATATCCTAAATCTCCCTCTGTACAGTATGCTGTGCTTTCATGTAAACCAAACACCAAGTCAAGTTCATGCAAGTTACCTGAAAGTGTACAGTGTGAACAAACTGATCACGATAAGTGTAAAAATGAGCTTAAATGGAGGTATTTCTCCTGCGTATATTGTTCCACACTGGTAAGAAAAAAGGGCCGCTATTAGTATAGTCATGTAGTATAGTCATGCAGCCTGGTAGGAACTGTGCACTGAATAAAGGTTGACATGTTATACTAGCCCCCGCTCAGCATTACCTCAACATCCAACACCATGGCGAAGAAGTGCAGGTTGGCCCCCGGATCGGGGGTTGGATCACCTTGCTACCCCGTCTGATTGGTTGGCTCACCTTGCTCCCCCCTCTGATTGGTTGGCTCCTAATAAAAGGCTTTAGAAACAGCTCTCTCTCTCTCTCTCCAACATCTATAGTCTGTCTGGTTGGAAGGGCCCACCTGTGGGACGACGAGGCTTAGAGATCCAAGAGTTTGATTGGTGGAA
This sequence comes from Gymnoscopelus microlampas, assembly GCF_963454915.1. Taxonomy (NCBI): domain Eukaryota; kingdom Metazoa; phylum Chordata; class Actinopteri; order Myctophiformes; family Myctophidae; genus Gymnoscopelus; species Gymnoscopelus microlampas. Next base: position 33,019,581 of record NC_139955.1, read on the forward strand.
AGATAATGTTATCTGGACGATCTTCAGTCGGCAGGGACGGGGCCAAGAGCACAACGAGGAGCCATGCCAGAAGAATGTTCCGGAGGTGGACTGGCGAGCAGATGGGGAGCAGCGGGAGAACTCATCTTTCTTTTTCCTTCGCTGTCATCCACCGGTCCAGGTGGACTCTCGCTCTCCCTCTCTCCCTCTCTCTCTCTCTCTCTCTCTCTCTCTCTCTCTCTCTCTCTCTCAAAGCGCTCAGCTGCAAGCCTTTGACGGAAACACAGTAGAGAAAAGCAGAAACTGTGATTTGCATTACACATAGTTTCATATATTCGATGTGTCTTTAGCAACGTTGTCACATCACAAGTTTACATGTGTAAAAGAGGGGGGGGGGGGGGGGGGGGGGTTGAGGGGAGTGTTAACAAGACAAAACGTTTTGCAGTTTAGAAATTGTCAAAGAGAACAGAGAAAAAAAACTCCAATGGAAACAGAATGGGAATCTAAACCGAGTCCTTATCAGAGATTATGTTACAAAGAGAGATTAGTGCGACCAACCTGCTTCCAAAAGGTCCGAAGTTCCCTGCTGTAACTGCCAGAGGGGTGTCCACTTTAGCAGGCAAGATATTAGACCCCATGCTTCTCATTGTAAGGTAGGGTAAGACTACACTGCAGTCTGCAGGGGGGTTTATTGACCACCTTCAACCTGGTGTCCCTATTGTGAGCATGTCCTTATAGGCCAACATTGTCCGAAATGTTTCTAATCAAAAATAGCACAACTACATAGCAGATAGTATCGTGACGCGATATGAACATGTAGATGGGCTATTTTTTTTGCTGCATGACCCAGTGTTGATTTCGTAGACTAAAACTATGACGAAAAAAAATCGTCGACTTCCTTTTTTCACTGACAAAAACTAAATAAAAACTATGATGACTAAAACTAAGACTAAATATATTGACAATTTCGTCGACAAATGTCGACTAAAATGTTAGGAAGGGACTATAGTGGAGAAGAGATCGAAATAAAAGGAAATTCATTTTATGTTTGGTTGCGCGCGGGTGTTGCGCTCTGAAAATAGCAGATCTACAAGCTCACAACGCGTCTACGCTCAACTTGATTTGTAGATCGGCTATTTTCAGCATGCAACTAAGTGTAAAATCAGCCATTACGACTCCATCAAGGCCCACCAAAATACAATACACATATTAGCGGTACTTCACCTCGGACACGAAAAATAGTATTTGTATGTGATTTCGGACGCCGAGTAGCCCCGTCCGAAATCGCATACTAACATACTATTTAGTATGCCAAATTACGTTTTAGTATGTCCGGAGTGAAACCCTACTGCTTAGTAGATACTAAATAGTGGGCTGAAAATAGCATGCTGTGTAGTACGTTAGTATGTGGTTTCAGACCTGACATCTGTCTTCTCTTTCCTTCTGTCTGTCTCAATAATAAAACATTGCTTCAAAAATAATTTCTCACTCTCCTTTTAAAGAACAAAAACTATGGTCCCACATGTTTCCTCACTTGTATGTTTGAACTTGACTAGAGGCCCTCTCTTGGTACAGGTGTGACCATGACGTCCCAGGTTTGGCCTGGGACTGTCCTTGCTTCAAGCTGGGTGTCCCAAGTCCCCGAAAGAAATCTCTTGGTCTCTGTCGGGTGGAAACCTCATATGTCCAAAACTGTGAACTTTTCAGGATTCAAATTCAAAAATAGCAAATGTCGCAGATCCGCAAGCTTGAAACGCGTTCGCGCCGTGTTTTGAGCTTCGAGCATCGAGCTTTCGATCTGCTACTTTTGATGCTTTTGTGTGACACTGTAGTATGATCAAGTAGGGCGTTAATTTACGACAAAAACACGTAAAGTTAGAATATGGATATCAGAGGTTTCTGCCCGACAGCATTTAAAAACATTAAAATGTCCTTGTTTTCAACATTCACTACCAAATTGTTCTGGTTTTCACCACAGTAAAAAATAACATGTGTGCTTTGAGTGCTTACATACAGTAGGTATTTATCCTGTTCTGTTCCGGTATTTTGTGTTCTCCGGTTGCTTGCGCGTCCGTCCGTCCGTCCGTCCGTCCGTCCGTCCGTCCGTCCGTCCGTCCGTCCCTCTGTCCCTCTGCAGGCTGTTGGAGTGTGTTTCTTGTTGCCACACTCTGTGTGTGACTGTGTAGTCAGTGTACCCCTGAGAAGTGGGTCACTCTGGAAGAGGAGCCCACCGCCAGTCACTTCTTGGCTGCTTCGAGTCACGTCACACAAACAATGGCACTTGGGGGGGGGGGGGGGTCTGGGGGGCGGGGGGGTTGAGGGGGACTCGTCTTCCTTCCTGCCCCGGCTTCCTGTCGATCGTTCTGCCTGAATTGGCAAACTCAATGCGTCTCGGACTGGGCCCTCCTCCTCCTCCTCCTCTCTCTCCCCTTCTCCTTTAACACACACACCCATCCACCTCCACACCACCACCACCACCACCACCACCACCTCCTCTCTCCACTGCTTCCTCCTCCTGGTCTCCTGAACCAGTCACAGGCTGCCAAGGACTGATGGAGACTGAGGTGAAAAGGGGGATGAGAAAAGAAAATGAAATCAACAAAATCACACACACACACACACACACACACACACACACACACACACACACACACACACACACACACACACACACACTGGCGAGTGCCCGGGGACTCTTTAGCAGTGAAATATACAGTGGTGGAAAGTAACTAAGTACATTTACTTAAGTACTGTACTTAAGTACAATTTTGAGGTATTTGTACTCTACTTGAGTATTTCCAATTTCCAATACTTTTACTTCTACTCCACTACATCTCAGAGGCAAATATTGCACTTTTACTCCACTACAATTATTTGAAAACTTTAGTTACTAGTTACTTTTCAAATATAAATTATGATATAATTAAACATAACCCTATTTTATACATAGGCTATTTAAAAATTGCCGATCTACAAGCTCACAACGCGTCGCATCGCGACGCGTTGTGAGCTTGTAGGTCTGCTATTTTCAAACATTTAGTACTTTTTCTTTTGGTACATTTTGATGCCAATACTTTCGTACTTTTACTCAAGTACATTTTTAATTCTGGACTTTTACTTGTAACAGAGTATTTTTATATTGCAGTATTGGTACTTTTACTTAAGTAAAGAATTTGAGTACTTTTTCCACCACTGGAAATATACAAAGTCAAACAATCAATTGATCCATTGAAATGGGGGCTTGTGTGTGTGTGTGTGTGTGTGTGTGTGTGTGTGTGTGTGTGTGTGTGTGTGTCTCTGAAGGGAGGGTATTGAATGTACTCCTCGGCGCCTACAGTGTTCTAAACTTTCAACCCCGCCCACGACCTCCAGGTCCCTTTTCTTCCCCTGCCCAGGAGGCCCTTTCTGCTCTCTCTCCCAGATTGATGACGGTGACAGTGCACTTCCTCAGCAGGGAGCGTGACCTCTGACCTCTGGAGGCTGAACACCGGCTGACCACTGATGGACCAGCAGCCTCATCTACATCCCTGTGTGTACAGGTCATCTGCATGTTGTGTTTGATTTCTTTACTTTATCCATTTCCGACAATCTACTCTGTTGGTTGTTGATGATGGTGATGATGATGATGATGATAATTATTATTAGTAGTATTAACCCATTAAAACTGGGAAAGTGTCATCTCAGATGTATTTGGCTATTCAAAAATAGCAGATATACAAGTTCACAGCGCATCACTTAGTGCCGTGCTATGAACTTGAAGGTCTGCTACTTTTTTTTTATCGTGAACATAAACAGCAAATCTTTGAATATATATATATTTTAAAGGTAACGTTTTTAACTAAAATGAGATGGGGGGGGGGTCCAAATACATTTAATTTTGGGGGTCCTTGACATGAAAACGTTTTGAACCACTGATATAGCAACATATGTTTTTCAGAAATCTGTTAGAATTTAGCCTCAGGTCCTAATGGGTTAATACAAACAAATCTACAAGCTCGACGTGTTGAGCTTGTAGATCAGCTATTTTTGGGGAAGAGCGGTCCAAGTTCTAACAATTGCTACTCAAGTCTGTGTTACTAAGAATAGAGGGTTTGAGGCTTATAAAGGGCTTTACATCACATCCGTTTAAAAACAAAGGAAAAATTTATAAAAACACAAAACGGACAGCGTTCAGGGGGTTAAAAGCAAGTCTATTAAGTGTGTTTTGAGGAGTGATTTAAAAGAGAGTGCTGAATTTGCTAACCCGAATTCAGAGGGAACCTGTTAGAACTTGACAAAAGAGTACATGAAAACGTTCCAAGTTAGAATGTCAACTCTGAAGGGACAAAGTCATAGAGATAGTTTCAGTTCTGCTTGACCACTCTTTCTCTATTTGTTGAGAAGTGATAATGCAAAACTAGAAAAGTGGGCTCCTAAGAGCAAACTTTGATCCAAGGAATCCAGGGGAAAGAAGAATTTTGATTGAACAACCTACAGTTCAAGAGTTATAGGCCAAAACGTGTCGGCCGTCCAGCATGGCCGAGAAAATAATCATACATTTTTAAAAACAATGTCAGTTGAAAAGTAAACGGTCTTCACTATTCAGTGAAATTTACAGCAAGAAAACTAAAAAAGAAATTGTTCACATGGGGCAGTTTCAATTCCACCTGACCTCTGTGCATGTTTGTTGTTCACTTTTAGGCTCTCGTAAAACCTTGCATCGTTTATGGGACATATTTCCTGCGGAGGTGAGATATGCTTATCTATTTTATAGGCCTATTTAGGTCAGCCCTAGATCAACATGTCTGGTATAGATGCCGGCGAAGGCCAACAACCTTTGGCATGATGAGTACCAATTTAAGCTAATCAGGGAGACGTATTGCTTTTTTTTTAATGGTATCCTGACTACTTTCTTAACTGCTGCTTGCTTACTGTCAAAAGCAGTGTTTCTCAAACATTTTCATGTCAAGGACCCCCACATTGATATGTATTTGGTGGTGGACCCCCATCTGAAAATATTTTTTACCAGTGGTTAAAGTGGAGTTTGAAGTTACAATGGGTTTGTATAGGAAGGGGGGCGTGCCTGATAAAATTAATTTCAAATATCTAAATACTGAATCAAGCAACTGAAAAACTGTCTGGGGTGCTCACAAAAGCCAGAGTAGACGTTAAAATGACCCCAAACATGTTTGAAAGTGAAATATCCCTTAGGTGGTTAAACTGATTGTGATGCTATATTAACTAATTTTGCTGGGGACCCCCTGGAACCCCCTTGGAGATCCCACTTTGAGAACCATTGGTGTAAAGAATACCTGAGCACAGCACGACCTACATCGCTCGTATGGGGAGACCAGTGTGCAAGCTAACTGCTGCTGTGGCTCCACCAGGTTGTCAATAGGCAGCTGAGGCAGCTCCGCCCTATGTTCAAAGCCACACCTTTTTTTTTGTCCACTTTTTTTTTGTGTTTAAATAAAAATCACAACTTTTCGTCATCTAAAATCAATTCCAACATTTTTCAAAAGTATTTCAAAAATAAAGTGGAGAAAGAAGTTAATAATTTATTAATTTCCATAAATAAATGAAAAAGAAGTTGTAAAAGTAGCAGATCTACAAGCTCACAACGCAGAAAACACAGAAACTTAAAATATTGAGGTTTCTGCTCGACAGCAGCGATATGTACCTATCTGCTGTGTACATTTGTGGGACAAAATTCTGTCAATTTGTGTTTCTCTCCATTTCTCTCTCTCTCTCTGTGCCTGAACTCCAGTGTGTGTGTGTGTGTGTGTGTGTGTGTGTGTGTATGCTGGGAGGCTGGTGTAAACTACAGCCCCCATGATGGCACCCCCACCAGCCAGACGAGGGCCTGTTCTAACGGCATGCACCTGCGTGGCGTGGTAGTGGTAGTGGCAGCGCTGGTAAGCTGTGATGTGGGTCTCTCTCTCTACACCCTCTGGAAAGGAAGGAATTAGTGTGGGCCCTTTGTTGTCTACGCTGCCTATATACTTTAGAGGGGCATACATGCAAGAGAGGCCACCGATCTCTCATACCCCCTCTCCAATGTGTACTGTGTGTGTGTGTGTGTGTGTGTGTGTGTGTGTGTGTGTGTGTGTGTGTGTGTGTGTGTGTGTGTGTGTGTGTGCGTGTGCGCGTGTGCATGCATGCATGCATGCAAGAGAGAGAATCGGAGGCAACATTTCACAAAAATCTAGGAGGTGGAAAGAAATTGACCTCTGAAGCCCGATTTAAAAAAATGCAAAACATATTTACAAGCTTGTGAGCTTGTATTGTACATCCGCTATTTGGAAAAAAAAGTGTAATGACATACCTAAAATAGGGGGGGGGGCAGTTTGATTACCCTCTAAAACCGAGGAAGAATCCGTGTCATTTTAGATTTTTGCGTTGGCTATTCAAGAATAGCAGATATTATACAAGCTCACAGCGCGTCACGCTGCGAGCTTGTACATCTGCTATTTTTTAACATTTTTTTTGTTAAATGAAAGTGTGAGAACTACTGATTTAAGAATGCATTTGTAGAATCGGCCTCGCATCTTTGATGAATGTGTGGTTGCAGAAAGAAAGCAAGTGTCTATTAAGTGTCCAGATTAGGCTAATGTGCAACCAAAAAAAGGGGAAAGTGGGGGGAACATGAATAAAAGAGCAGAATTTTATGGGTTAAATGTGAAAACATGGAATCCCAAATGACGCTTCTGGAGAGAATCGTCTCTTGTATGGCTGTAAAGGTTAATTGAGCATTTGATTGTGGTACAACTTCAGACTCGGTTATGAGTGTGTGCATGTTGATGCTCTCATAAAAGACAAGGCTCCCCCACACAGCTGGTTTCACTTGGTCTGCCCCCCCACCCCACACCTCTCTCTCTCCTCTTTCTTTCTTTCTTTCTTTCTTTCTTCCTAATTTATCGTCTCTGTCTGGTGGAAACCTCATATCTCCAAAACTTTTGCTTTCCAGGATTCAAATAAAAAAATTGCAAAAGTAGCAGAGCTCAAAATTGCAAAAGTAGCAGAGCTCAAGCTCAAAACGCGCCACTTCGCGCTGCGTTTTGAGCTTGTACATCTGCTACTTTTTATACTTTTGTGTGCCGTTGTTGTATGATCAAGTAGGGAGGTTAATTTACGTAAAAACCCAAAAAGTTAGAATATGGAGATAAGAGGTGTATGCCCGACAGCAAAGATATAGGCCTACTATGACGAAAATAGCAGACGAGCTCGCACGGGTCAGCTATTTTCGGCGCGCGACACCGCCACGCGGACGAAGCATGAATCGTGGTTTATTCTATCCACTCTTTCTTCCTGTCCCTCATTCGCCTTTCCCCTTTCAATTCTTCTTTTTTTTACACAATAGATCCTGTTTCGATTCATCCTAGAGTAATGGTGTAGGATGCACAGGCTCTGGCAGCCGGCGTTGCTTTTAAACTTTTCACACAACCCTCCACAGCTGGCTCTGTTAAGAGACCTGGAACAGATGTCTCTTTTTTCCATTGGTGTTGCCATACTTGGCCCCCTCTGCAACTGACACATGCGAATATGAGCAATAACTACGATCAGAGGGATAATCCCAGATACCACGGCACTGACCCCGTATTCCTTCTTCTGGGTTTGCTTGTAATGTTGCTGAATTAGGAATCCAATCTTTTATTCGCTTTGTCGCTCTGGCTTGCATCACCTTTAATGCCAAAAGTGTAACAATCTCCATATTTATCTTCATGACGATGATTAATCATTTGGCTTAAGCGCTATAGTGTTTGTCCTATGATGAGTAGCGAAAATAGCAGATCTAGAACCTCACAGTACATCATGATTGTGAGCTTGTAGATCAGCTATTTGTGATTATATTCAAATATTGTTTATACGTATACTGTATATAAGCATTTAAAAAATATATATGTTTTAAATTTTCACTTTTATTAACCTAGGTATTGACAATGGGTATGCCACGTTGAAAGTGGTTAATATACAGTATGCTAAGTGCGTTTATTATTGTATGTGTGTATATTGTGTCCAGCCAAACATAATCATAGGCTCTTAGTGCAAACATGGTGAACGTAAAGGAAGTTGGCTACCACTATATAGTTCATGTTGTAGACACTAAGAACATGTGTCATTTCATATTCTGGGGGGAACATTCGTCAAAAATAACAGATCACAATGCATCGACACGTTGTGAGCTTGTAGATCGCCTATTTTTGGTGAACAGATTTGTTGTAGACTAGTGTTTCTCAACCTTTTTTGGGCCATATATCATATATCCAATATTCAGGTCCCTTACCGCCCCACACCCAATTAAAATGTAATCTTCATTTTATTGTGTGTTGTGTTTCTTATATAATATAGAAAACATGTCATTGATTTCCAAATATCCGATTTTATTACATTAAACTGGGCTGTTGATATGTGATTATTATGTCATTATTAGCACTTCCCAGGGAGAGAAAAAAAGCCTGTTACTATTATAAGTACAATTGTATGGAGGTCACATCAGGCCCCTGTCACAGTACTGAATGGCAGCGCTATCGTGGGACCATGTTACCATGGTAACATCGGCTCCCCCACTAAAAGAATATTGTTACCAGTGCCCCCCAAACTTCTCTGTACACCCCCTGGGGGGCTATACCGCCCCGTTGAGAAACACAGGAAAAAAAAGCGGTCCAAGAACATTTGCAACTCAGGCCCGTTTGACTAAGAATAGATTCAATTCAATTCAATTCAATTTTATTAAAGTGTCAAATCACAACAAGTTGTCTCAAGACACTTTACATGTAGAGAAGAGACCCGACAATCCCACCCTGAACTAGCAATTTTTTGCGACAGTGGCAATGAAAAACTCCCTCTTAACTGGAAGAAACGTCAGGCAGGCCGTAGGATCTAGGGTGGCGGCCTTCTGCCTCGACCGTGTCGGGGGAAAGAGGAGAGAGAGAGGGAGAGAGAGAGAGAGAGAGACAGACAGACAGACAGAGACAGAGACAGAGACGGAGAGAGATACAGTGCAGGTAGTAACAGTAACAATAGTAGCACATATAATAGTGTAATATATGATATATATGATAGTATAATATAGTACAGCAATAATGTGTATGTAGTATATAATGGTATAATATAAGAATATTAAGATAATATACAGTATATATAGTATAGTGGTATAGTGCAGTGTAGTAGAAATCCACGGTCGTGCTCCATGGAGAGGCCCGGTCCGCAGTCACAGTCTTGAGCCGCAGCTGGGGGTCCGTATTGACAGTCCAGCTTGGTTCAAGAGATAAGTACAGAGTTTATAAATTGAAGGTTAAGGGCTCGAAGCTCCTAATGAGCATTTTCACTGTCCATCTAAATTCTAAAAGGTGGGTTAAGTATGATGTTCTCAAATGTATTTTCCATGCCAGTGTGGCTCAAGATCTGGGATTTATAAACCTAATGTTAAGGGTTCAAAGCTCTTTAAACAACATTTTCACTGTCGATCTAAATTCTAAAAGGTGTGTTAAGTATTACATTCTCTGCCATATTGTCCATGCCAGCTTGGTCCAAGAAATAAGTGCAGAGTTTATAAATTGAAGGTTTAGGTTTAGAGTCTGGGGATCTTAGTATAATTTGATTGTGAATTGAAATTGACTTTAAGAAAAGTATTTTTCTGATTTTCGTTTCAGAACAAAAATCTAAAAAGGGCTCATTTTTTTCATTTTCTTGACCATTAAAAAAATCAAATGCTCAATTCTTTTGATTTTGTGATTTACATTTTGGCATTTTTTTTATTTGGGACTGACAAAGGTAAAAGCTCTTTGTTTGTCTTTGTTTTTCTTAATTCATCTAAAAGCCTGAAATGGTTATTATTTGAATATTTTAATGATCCTTTTTCATCAAAACAAAGAAGTCACGTGACCACGTGTCAAATCACGTGGTCTCAATGGGATCGACAGACAGACAGACAGATAATCAAGTGTCTTGCAGAAAATAAATTGGGTTCTACATGATCCAAATGTCGTGGGTTCAAATCTTCCTGCTCCTTTTCTCTGAAGCATGTTTTGAAGACTAATGTAGTGCCCCAGACAAGACCCGGCCACAACAACTCTGCCAATCGGGCTTAGCTCTATTGACACAGTAGGTGGCCACACGCACACGCACACACACACACACACACACACACACACACACACACACACACACACACACACACACACACACACATCACACACATACTGGCTTTGACTCCGCAGGTGTAAATCATTAGTGTTGATTGAAAGCAAACTGGGATCCACTCACTAAATCCAGACTGGCTATGAGCAGTGGTTATTAGATATAAATAGAAGGCAGGTGAGAGATGCTTTCTTCATCACTTCAGAATGGAACCTGTCCCCTCTGCTGCATGTAAATACAAAATGTTTTATAATTACATACTTTTTGCCTGAATATTTAACATTATACTTTAAGAATTGGGTTTGTAGCCTAAACTATAGACTACAACTACTAAAACCAACTCAATCAGTCGTTTTCATTATTTTTTAAATTATTTGCGGCTGCTGGTTAGGGAGGTTACTTGTGTTGCGCCATTCACGTCATAAAAAAAACAAACCAACGCAACAAACCAAAAAAAGGCGCTGATCTGGTTCTCCTGGTTTTACTAGGACAGGGTTCAATTCCCTGTGGTTCCCTGCTCATGGTTTGCGTTGTGTTTACATCTCCCTGTAATAATAATATCATATAAAGGTAGACTAGAATTCTCCTTTAACTCAGGCTACTAGGTGTAACAGAGTTATACATTTACTTTCTACAACATTAATATGCTTGTACAATCTATATAGTTTTAAACCACCTGCACCTAATGCCCCTTTCCCCGCATCATACTTAGTCTCAGAGTAAGTGAAGGAACACCCAGACATACTGATGGGGACGGGTCTTGAACCTGTGACTTTCTACTCACTAGGTAGTCACTCTACCCATTCACCTATGGCTGTCTCTCTAGTAACAGTGGTGCGGCGCTCTTCTCTGTGGCTGAACAGCAGCACTGCAGCAGCTCATGGAACAGTGGCGTTCCCAGGAATTACATTTAGGGCCTTGAGACTCAAGACCCAAAAGAGTCTTGAGTCAAAGACAGAGGATCCCGGGGAGACATCAAATTTCTCTTTTGGGTCTTGAGTCTTGGGACTCAAGACCCAAAAGAGAAATTTGATGTCTCCCCGGGATCCTCTGTCTTGACTCAAGACCCTAAAGAGAAATTTGATGTCTCCCCGGAATCATACAAGGAAGTAAAATGTATAATAAGCAAGAAAGGAAACACGGCTGCAATAAATGGATCCAGGGAGAAAGCGTGGCAAAGTATTGCCGACAAATTAAATGCACAAGTCGTCCAAAAATATATACAATTTATATACAAGTCCATAAATATATAATTCAGTTAGGCTTAAACATGAGGAGTGTATAGTGAATATTGGAATTATCACCTACTAATCTACAATGCGATAGCCTATTATATGCGCCATGCATCCAACCAATATGATCAGGAATGTGTCAAAAACAAAATAATCTCCATGAATTCAAGGCTTCATGGAGTGTGTAATTGATAGAAAATTAGTATTTGTTTGGGTGAACTATTCTTTTAAGTGTCTTGTTCCGTGCACTTTAAAAAAAATAGTTAAATACAAATCTTTCCTATGGGGTTCCCCCATAAGAAAGATTTGTATTTAAAACTTTAAAAAGGTACCTTGCCAATCCATGGCAAGGCACAGCCGGCCTGTGAACCTGCCAAAAGCCTAGCCTGCCAAAGTTTGTACTTTTTCCCCTGTAATGTCCATTGTCAAGTTGAAGTTAAATATTTCACTACAAATGATTTCAAAGTAAATATCTCAAGCATGCATGTCCACAGTAAGGTGGATTTTAATTGTGAATCAACTGTACAGGTTAAAGTATGAAAAATGCTTTTTTGAGGTGCCAAAATCAATTATTACATTATAAAACATAACATTAACCACTTTAGCCACATTTTATACATAGGCCAATCTACAAGCTTGCGTCGCATTAGCCCTATTTTATACATAGGCTATTTGAAAATAGCCGATCTACAAGCTTGCGAAGCGTTGTGAGCTTGTAGATCGGCTATTTTAGTACTTTTACAGAGTTAAACATTTACATCATCAATATGCATATCTGTAGTCCTCTCACCGTGTTTAGTCTCAGAAAGTGAAAGGACATACTGTCAGAATTGGGTCTTGAACCTACAGTATGACCTTCTGCTTATCAAGCAGCTGCTCCACCCATACACCTATGGCTGTCTCTGTAGTATGAGTGGTTCTCAAACACTTTCGTATTAAGGACCCCCAAATTGATATGTATATGGCCGTGGACGCCCATGTCATAGGATGTAGTGCCCCCATAAGAAAGATTTATATTCAAAAGGAAAAATAGAATTCCAATTTTGGCAAGATGTGTTGGATATACCTTGATACATTGTCAGCATCGGCACTTGAACTTGCAACCTCCCATGTTGTAGGCAGGCAACATTACTCAGTAAGCCACTGGGCTTTTGTTTAATGCTTATGAAAAACCCTCATATTTCAGTGTATACCATTTGTATATTGTCCCTTACACCAGTAGGGAAACTATACTAGTCCTGTGTAGTGGAAGAAAGCTGGCATCAAAAGTGAAAACTATTACTAAAATTGATACGTATTGGCCGCAGACCTCCATCTGAAAAGATTGTGCTGGGGTGGCTATAATAAGGATTTGTTTAAAACGTCAAGATTCTTCTGATATTTGTGGGACTTGAACCCAGGACCTTTTGGACATGCAGAAAGAGTCTTTTCACAGTGAGCTATTGTGGTGACTGCTACAACAGCCAAATAGAATAGATTGATCACAAAAAAGACAGAGGATTTTTTCCATAAACATTGAAACATCTAAGCTAAACTAAATAATTTTAACTGCATTTTGATGTGTATTTTGTTGCAGTAATTAAGGAAGTGAAGGGACAGTGGGAGTTACAGTGGTTCTTCCTTAATCTGAAGCATGTTTTAAACACCACACTTAAAAGCACTAAAGAAACATGTGGAAATGTGTGGAGGTGCCATATAGTCCAGGGGCCAACACTGATATTTTCACAAATTGGTACCACCTAAGGTGACCGTAAAGTTTTTGTATTTTTGTCTTCCTACATGTCTCTAGTTTATATTTTGGTATGATAACCCTTCCAATCTTGTAGCTTAATGGCAGTTATCACTACCTACCGGCTAATGTATCCGGTAGGAGACACAAAGTAGAATCTTTGTGTCTCCTACCCCGGGCATCAAATTATTGCGACAAAAAACAAAATATATCCATGTATTCAAGGCTTCATGGGGTGTGCAATTGATAGAAAATAAATATTTTTGGGGGTAAACTCCTCCTTTAAGTTTTTCAGGGGGACTCTCTACCCATTCAGCTATGACCACCCTAGACCGAAGGAGGGTCAACTTTTACAAGCTTATGGAAAGCAGTCTTTTTTAAGCAAACACCAAAAATCTGAGAAGTTATCAATTGCACACCCCATGAAGCCTTGAATACATGGATATATTTTGTTTTTTGTCGCAATAATTTGATGCCCGGGGTAGGAGACACAAAGATTCTACTTTGTGTCTCCTACCGGATAGATTAGCCGGTAGGTAGTGATAACTGCCATTAAGCTACAAGATTGGAAGGGTTATCATACCAAAATATAAACTAGAGACATGTAGGAAGACAAAAATACAAAAACTTTACGGTCACCTTAGGTGGTACCAAAATATGGCTTGGCCCCTGGACTAATAGGCAAGCGAGTTCTGGCGTGGACACCTAGGCGACCTTCTAAACAAGGCCAAAGCAGGTTCAAGTCTCGCCTAGGCACTGAAGCACATACTCACTAGGGGTACTCTGTTACCCCTGGTGTACGGGGGATGCAGTACAGTGGGGCGGGAGGCATGCGTTAATCCGACAGACCTTTTCTCCGACTATGTGGCATCCGCGTGCGGTTAGGGTTAGGGTGCGGGTTTGGTTCGGGTTTACTGTTTAACGTCGGAGCACTGCGCTGTCGGAGGAATGCGCTGTCGGACTAACGTAGCGGTTTAGCTCCCCGGTGTTTCCACACAGTAAAACTAAGTGGTTATGGCAAAAGAAATCACACCTATCTGAACTTTTATGTAACCAAGGTAACAATGACAATTAGGTGAGGTCACTTCCTGAACTGCACTCCTCCCACCTCACTGTACTAGCATTAGCATTAGCATTAGCAGCAGCAGCAGCCAGGTAAAGTGCCTTTTATTTTCCACAGAAACGCCACTGTCAAGTCAAGACTCAGAAAGGGAGCTTTGACTTAGTGCTGAGAGAGCCTAGTGCCAATCCTCTTCCTACTGGCCCATGTATAGTCAAAACTACACCCCTGCTTTACACTACATTTCCCAAAATGCACCAGCAAAATGGCCGCTCACTACCTGATGGGAAGCACCTGAAAAGGAGTGGAGGTGCTCAATCATTATACAAACACACTTCAGAGAGAAGGAACTCCAAGTTCTACCAAAGAAGTTCAGCCCAAAGACGCCAATGGTTGGTGAACTGGTTTATTTACTTTGTTTTGCAATACTGCTTATGTGTTTGAAAATGTGTCTTATAATGTGTTCATGTTTAACTGGTTAAGTTTGAATTAAGTAACACATTGCAGCATTGTTGAAGGAACACATTGCAGCATTGTCCTCTTTGTGTTTGGAAAGAAAAGTATTAAATACAAAAGAATAATACAAAGTTAAAAAGGTTAAAATTCTGTTTATGATTTAAAACTACTAAAATGTAGAAAATTCATGAAATGACCATGTTATGGTTTATTTGAGTTAAGACTACTAAAATGTGGATTTCATGAATTTGCCATGTTTAAAAAAATGCTTAAAATGCTAAGTGAAAAATAGCCGATCTACAAGCTTGTGGGTCTGCCATTTTTCCTAAAATGTGTCTTTATTCCATTTAAAGGACTTCAAATGGTTTATTCATTTTAAATGTTTAATTCATTTAAAATATTTAAAATTATTTACTTTAATAACTTGTTTAAGACATTAATTGGTTAAAGACACTTTTTGTTTGGTCTAAGGGCTTTAATTGTTTTAAGACAGTTAATTGTTTTAGAGCATTTATTGTTTTAAAGCATTTATTGTTTTAAAGCATTTATTGTTTTAAAACATTTATTATTTGAAAACCCTAAGTTGTTTAATAAATACCCTAATTTGTTGTAAAACGGCAATGTTGTTAAACCTTGTTTTCTCTCTGTCTTTTAAGGTCTACAACCTGACTATGATTGACCAATCAACGAAAAGAAACCAACCAAAATGAAATATAAGAGTTGGAAAAATAAAGGAGTTGATTGAGTTTAAGACTGAGTTGTGTCCTTGTCTTGGGTTTGGAGCTGAACTGTGAAAGAACTTGACAGCCACTAAAATGATTAAATCATGTAACATTCATTTTTAGATCGACCTGGGATTGTATAATTGTGTACTGGGCTGTTTCACCTTTGTCCTGTTGTGTATGTTTACATTAAATGTTAGCACTCAATTCATTGATTCATAATACCTGAATGCACTTTTTATGCAAAGCTGTTCATGTGAAAGATGGTTGCATACTGAGCAACACTAGAATATTCACCACATGCTGACTGCATGTTTTCATTTCATTGTGGTTCAAGCATAGGCATAGGATGTTGCTGTGCATTTGATCACTTGGATCTGGGTGTGCATGCTTTCTTTATTATATATTTTTATTTATTTATCATGTACAATTATTTCATTTAGACCTATTTGTGTTTGCTATTAGCCTACCTATATTATTATGTGTGCAGTGTGCTTTTTGCAAACTGAAAAATGAAATGATGAGAAATGTGCATCAACAGAAGTAGCTATTGCATGCAATACTCTCCCTTCTTAGAAACGCTCTAAACGTTCTAAAACATTTTGTTGTCAAGGATCCCCCGAATTGACTTGTATTTGGCAGTGGACCTCAATGTGAAAAGATGTAGTGTCGGGGCCCCCCATGAAAAAGATTTATATTTAAAACTTAAAAAGAATATATATATTTATTCCAAATGTATTTATTTTCACACAATGTCAGGGTTAAGAATCAAACTCACAACCTTCTGTTTCTCAGGCAGGCTTTTAATCCAGTGGGCCACTGTGCCATGCCTAAATTTGAAGGCCAAATAAATAATGACAGAAAAGCCAAAGGCTTGTTTCCATTGGGGTTCATTAACATTGAAACATCTAGACAGGTAACAGCACAGCAAACCATAGACAAAGTAATATGCTGTAAAGTTATTTTTTCTTTTATTTTTTCAAAGTACTGTTGTGTTGTTCCAGAAAAAGGAATGAAGACCTTTCATATCAAGGCAGCTGGTAGCACAGTGGGTGAAGTCAATGCCAATACTGCCAACATGTTCCAGAGATTGTGGGTTCAAGCCCCACTCACTCTTTACCCCGAAAAACTTCCTGTAAAGACTGAGTTCCAGAAAATGTAGTATAAAGCTGCCCGGAAAGCAGAGAGGATTGGCCGGTACTGATGGCTCAGAGGCTAGTGGCAGGATACCTTGTACATTGCACTTGGTTCAAACCTCGTGTCAGGTACTGAAAAATAACCTATCGATGCGCGAGCAGTGGGCACTGGGAGGAACGTTTCCAGACATTAAAGCGGAGGGGTTATAGAAAAAATTGAAACAGACAGCTGAAGGTCTACCTTCAAAAAAGCTTAAAAAATAGCAGATGTACCAGCTCGCAGCTCCGAGCTTGTAGATCTCCTATTTTTTGAATAGCCAACATTAAAATGGATAAAATGATTGTGATACTATATTGACTACTTTTCCTACCGAAACTATTTTTACTGCCGAAACGAAAGTTAAATCCGAAAAAATCACTAAGTGTGGAGGCCAAAATCGTCCCCCAAAAACCTGTTAGGAGTACGTTTCAGGAGATTTAGAGTTGATTGGTAGTACTTTGTAGTGATTTTTTTTTTGGTCCCTAACATTCATCGAGCTCTGGACTTAGTAATTTTTTTTTTCACCATTGTGTGACTACCGAAACGAAAGTTGGCCACTACCGAAACGAAAGTTAAATCCGAAAAAATCGCTAAGTGTGGAGGCCAAAATCGTCCCCCCGAAAACCTGTTAGGAGTACGTTTCAGGCAATTTAGAGTTGATTGGTAGTACTTTGTAGTGACTTTTTTTTTGTCCCTAACATTCATCGAGCTCTGGACTTAGTTATTTTTTTTTCACCATTGTGTGACTACCGAAACGAAAGTTGGTCACTACCGAAACGAAAGTTAAATCCGAAAAAATCACTAAGTGTGGAGGCCAAAATTGTCCCCCCGAAAACCTGTTAGGAGTACGTTTCAGGCAATTTAAAGTTGATTGTTAGTACTTTGTAGTGACATTTTTTTTGGTCCCTAATATTCATCGAGCTCTGGACTTAGTAAATTCACCATTGGGTTTACCGAAACGTTTACCGAAACGAAACAAAAGTTGGTCACTACCGAAACGAAAGTTAAATCCGAAAAAATCACTAAGTGTGGAGGCCTAAATCGTCCCCCCGAAAACCTGTTAGGAGTACGTTTCAGGCAATTTAGAGTTGATTGGTAGTACTTTGTAGTGACACTTTTTTTGGTCCCTAACATTCATCGAGCTCTGCCAAAATCGTCCCCCCGAAAACCTGTTAGGAGTACGTTTCAGGCAATTTAGAGTTGATTGGTAGTACTTTGTAGTGACACTTTTTTTGGTCCCTAACATTCATCGAGCTCTGGACTTCGTAAATGTATTTTTTCACCATTGGGTCACTACCGAAACGAAACCGAAACGAAAGTTAAATCCGAAAAAATCACTAAGTGTGGAGGCCAAAATTGTCCCCCCGAAAACCTGTTAGGAGTACGTTTCAGGCAATTTAGAGTTGATTGGTAGTACTTTGTAGTGACACTTTTTTTGGTCCCTAACATTCATCGAGCTCTGGACTTCGTAAATGTATTTTTTCACCATTGGGTCACTACCGAAACGAAACCGAAACGAAAGTTAAATCCGAAAAAAATTACTAAGTGTGGAGGCCAAAATCGTCCCCCCGAAAACCTGTTAGGAGTACGTTTCAGGCAATTTAAAGTTGATTGGTAGTGACTTTTTTTTTGTCCCTAACATTCATCGAGCTCTGGACTTAGTTATTTTTTTTTCACCATTGTGTGACTACCGAAACGAAAGTTGGTCACTACCGAAACGAAAGTTAAATCAGAAAAAATCACTAAGTGTGGAGGCCAAAATTGTCCCCCCGAAAACCTGTTAGGAGTACGTTTCAGGCAATTTAGAGTTGATTGGTAGTACTTTGTAGTGACACTTTTTTTGGTCCCTAACATTCATCGAGCTCTGGACTTCGTAAATGTATTTTTTCACCATTGGGTCACTACCGAAACGAAACCGAAACGAAAGTTAAATCCGAAAAAAATTACTAAGTGTGGAGGCCAAAATCGTCCCCCCGAAAACCTGTTAGGAGTACGTTTCAGGCAATTTAAAGTTGATTGGTAGTGACTTTTTTTTTGTCCCTAACATTCATCGAGCTCTGGACTTAGTTATTTTTTTTTCACCATTGTGTGACTACCGAAACGAAAGTTGGTCACTACCGAAACGAAAGTTAAATCAGAAAAAATCACTAAGTGTGGAGGCCAAAATTGTCCCCCCGAAAACCTGTTAGGAGTACGTTTCAGGCAATTTAAAGTTGATTGCTAGTACTTTGTAGTGACATTTTTTTTGGTCCCTAATATTCATCGAGCTCTGGACTTAGTAAATTCACCATTGGGTTTACCGAAACGTTTACTGAAACGAAACAAAAGTTGGTCACTACCGAAACGAAAGTTAAATCCGAAAAAATCACTAAGTGTGGAGGCCTAAATCGTCCCCCCGAAAACCTGTTAGGAGTACGTTTCAGGCAATTTAGAGTTGATTGGTAGTACTTTGTAGTGACACTTTTTTTGGTCCCTAACATTCATCGAGCTCTGCCAAAATCGTCCCCCCGAAAACCTGTTAGGAGTACGTTTCAGGCAATTTAGAGTTGATTGGTAGTACTTTGTAGTGACACTTTTTTTGGTCCCTAACATTCATCGAGCTCTGGACTTAGTAAATGTATTTTTTCACCATTGGGTCACTACCGAAACGAAACCGAAACGAAAGTTAAATCCGAAAAAATCACTAAGTGTGGAGGCCAAAATCGTCCCCCCGAAAACCTGTTAGGAGTACGTTTCAGGCAATTTAGAGTTGATTGGTAGTACTTTGTAGTGACACTTTTTTTGGTCCCTAACATTCATCGAGCTCTGGACTTAGTAAATGTATTTTTTCACCATTGGGTCACTACCGAAACGAAACCGAAACGAAAGTTAAATCCGAAAAAAATTACTAAGTGTGGAGGCCAAAATCGTCCCCCCGAAAACCTGTTAGGAGTACGTTTCAGGCAATTTAAAGTTGATTGGTAGTGACTTTTTTTTTGTCCCTAACATTCATCGAGCTCTGGACTTAGTTATTTTTTTTTCACCATTGTGTGACTACCGAAACGAAAGTTGGTCACTACCGAAACGAAAGTTAAATCAGAAAAAATCACTAAGTGTGGAGGCCAAAATTGTCCCCCCGAAAACCTGTTAGGAGTACGTTTCAGGCAATTTAAAGTTGATTGCTAGTACTTTGTAGTGACATTTTTTTTGGTCCCTAATATTCATCGAGCTCTGGACTTAGTAAATTCACCATTGGGTTTACCGAAACGTTTACTGAAACGAAACAAAAGTTGGTCACTACCGAAACGAAAGTTAAATCCGAAAAAATCACTAAGTGTGGAGGCCTAAATCGTCCCCCCGAAAACCTGTTAGGAGTACGTTTCAGGCAATTTAGAGTTGATTGGTAGTACTTTGTAGTGACACTTTTTTTGGTCCCTAACATTCATCGAGCTCTGCCAAAATCGTCCCCCCGAAAACCTGTTAGGAGTACGTTTCAGGCAATTTAGAGTTGATTGGTAGTACTTTGTAGTGACACTTTTTTTGGTCCCTAACATTCATCGAGCTCTGGACTTAGTAAATGTATTTTTTCACCATTGGGTCACTACCGAAACGAAACCGAAACGAAAGTTAAATCCGAAAAAATCACTAAGTGTGGAGGCCAAAATCGTCCCCCCGAAAACCTGTTAGGAGTACGTTTCAGGCAATTTAGAGTTGATTGGTAGTACTTTGTAGTGACACTTTTTTTGGTCCCTAACATTCATCGAGCTCTGGACTTAGTAAATGTATTTTTTCACCATTGGGTCACTACCGAAACGAAACCGAAACGAAAGTTAAATCCGAAAAAAATTACTAAGTGTGGAGGCCAAAATCGTCCCCCCGAAAACCTGTTAGGAGTACGTTTCAGGCAATTTAAAGTTGATTGGTAGTGACTTTTTTTTTGGTCCCTAACATTCATCGAGCTCTGGACTTGGTAATTTTTTTTCCGTTTCGGTAGTGACACTACCGAAACGAAAAAAAATTGTTCCCCCAAAAACCTGTTAGGAGTACGTTTCAGGCAATTTAAAGTTGATTGGTAGTGACTTTTTTTTTGGTCCCTAACATTCATCGAGCTCTGGACTTAGTAATTTTTTTTCCGTTTCGGTAGTGACACAATGGTGTCACTACCGAAACGAAAAAAAAATTGTTCCCCAAAAACCTGTTAGGAGTACGTTTCAGGCAATTTAAAGTTGATTGGTAGTGACTTTTTTTTTGGTCCCTAACATTCATCGAGCTCTGGACTTGGTAATTTTTTTTCCGTTTCGGTAGTGACACTACCGAAACGAAAAAAAATTGTTCCCCCAAAAACCTGTTAGGAGTACGTTTCAGGCAATTTAAAGTTGATTGGTAGTGACTTTTTTTTTGGTCCCTAACATTCATCGAGCTCTGGACTTAGTAATTTTTTTTCCGTTTCGGTAGTGACACTACCGAAACGAAAAAAAAATTGTTCCCCGAAAATTCCCCCAAATTAACATGTATTTGGGCAGTGGACCCCAATGTGAAAAGATGTAGTGTCAGGGCCCCCCATGAAAAAGATTTATATTTATGCTGTAACACATTTTTTTAAAGTTATTTGTCTTTTTTGTTGTTCAAGTCAAAGCACCAGAAAGGCTGTACTTGTCAGCCATCTGTTAGCTCAATGGGTTGAGAGGCAGTATTCATGATCCAGAGGCCATGAGTTCAAATCCTATTGATGTCTTTCCTATGATTCTTTCCTTTGCAGACTGGCTTCCAGAAGATCAACTGAAAAACTACCAGGAAGGCTATATTTGTCATCCAACTGTTGGCTCAATGGGTTGAGACGCAGTATACATGATCCAGAGGCCATGAGTTCAAATCCCATTGATGTCTTTCCTATGATTCTTTCCTTTGCAGACTGGCTTCCAGAAGATCATCTGAAAACTACCAGGAAGGCTGTATTTGTCAGCCATCTGTTAGCTCAATGGGTTGAGACGCAGTATTCATGATCCAGAGGCCATGAGTTCAAATCCCATTGATGTCTTTCTCATGATTCTTTCCTTTGCAGACTGGCTTCCAGAAGATCAACTGAAAACTATCAGGAAGGCTGTATTTGTCATCCAACTGTTAGCTCAATGGGTTGAGACGCAGTATACATGATTCAGAGGCCATGAGTTCAAATCCCATTGATGTCTTTCCTATGATTCTTTCCTTTGCAGACTAGCTTCCAGAAGATCAACTGAAAACTACCAGGAAGGTTGTACTTGTCAGCCATCTGTTAGCTCAATGGGTTGAGACGCAGTATTCATGATCCAGAGGCCATGAGTTCAAATCCCATTGATGTCTTCCCTATGATTCTTTCCTTTGCAGACTGGCTTCCAGAAGATCAACTGAAAACTACCAGGAAGGCTGTACTTGTCGGCCATCTGTTAGCTCAATGGGTTGAGACGCAGTATACATGATCCAGAGGCCATGAGTTCAAATCCCACTGGTGTCTTTACTGTGATGCTTTCCTTTGCAGACTAACTTCTAGAAAAACAAGTTAAAACCACCAGGAAACCTGTAACTCTCAGCCAACAGCTTAGCTCAACTGGTAGAGCGTCTGTCCAATAACAAGACTTGACTTGAGTGGGTTCGATTCCCACTCGAGTCAAGTGTCCCCGGTATCTTGGGGCAACGGATAAATTGACTGAAATCCTTAGTGATGCTTCCCTTTGCAGACTAACTTCTAGAAAACAAGTTAAAACCACCAGGAAACCTGCAACACTCAGCCAACAGCATAGCTCGACTGGTAGAGCGTCTGTCCAATAACATGACTTGACTTGACTTGACTTGAGTGGGTTCGATTCCCACTCGAGTCAAGTGTCCCAGGTAACTTGGGGCAACGGATAAATTGACTGATATCCGTAGAATAACTTGTAGGAGTGTGCTGGTTCAAATCCAGTCACCACCTTTGTAACTGAAACCGAATCTGGCCAATTCGGTCTCGTTGCCCCAAGTTACCTGGGACACTTGACTCGAGTGGGAATCGAACCCACTCAAGTCAAGTCAAGTCATGTTATTGGACAGACGCTCTACCAGTCGAGCTATGCTGTTGGCTGAGAGTTACAGGTTTCCTGGTGGTTTTAACTTGTTTTCTAGAAGTTAGTCTGCAAAGGGAAGCATCACTAAGGATATCAGTCAATGTATCCGTTGCCCCAAGATACCGGGGACACTTGACTCGAGTGGGAATCTAACCCACTCAAGTCAAGTCATGTTATTGGACAGACGCTCTACCAGTTGAGCTAAGCTGTTGGCTGAGAGTTACAGGTTTCCTGGTGGTTTTAACTTGTTTTTCTAGAAGTTAGTCTGCAAAGGAAAGCATCACAGTAAAGACACCAGTGGGATTTGAACTCATGGCCTCTGGATCATGTATACTGCGTCTCAACCCATTGAGCTAACAGATGGCCGACAAGTACAGCCTTCCTGGTAGTTTTCAGTTGATCTTCTGGAAGCCAGTCTGCAAAGGAAAGAATCATAGGAAAGACATCAATGGGATTTGAACTCATGGCCTCTGGATCATGTATACTGCGTCTCAACCCATTGAGCTAACAGTTGTATGACAAATATAGCCTTCCTGATAGTTTTCAATTGATCTTTTGGAAGCCAGTCTGCAAAGGAAAGACATCAATGGGATTTGAACTCATGGCCTCTGGATCATGAATACTGCGTCTCAACCCATTGAGCTAACAGATGGCTGACAAGTACAGCCTTCCTGGTAGTTTTCAGTTGATCTTCTGGAAGCCAGTCTGCAAAGGAAAGAATCATAGGAAAGACATCAATGGGATTTGAACTCATGGCCTCTGGATCATGTATACTGCGTCTCAACCCATTGAGCTAACAGTTGGATGACAAATATAGCCTTCCTGGTAGTTTTCAGTTGATCTTCTGGAAGCCAGTCTGCAAAGGAAAGAATCATAGGAAAGACATCAGTGGGATTTGAACTCATGGCCTCTGGATCATGAATACTGCCTCTCAACCCATTGAGCTAACAGATGGCTGACAAGTACAGCCTTCCTGGTGCTTTGACTTGAACAACAAAAAAGACAAATAACTTTAAAAAAATGTGTTACAGCATAAATATACATCTTTTTCATGGGGGGCCCTGACACTACATCTTTTCACATTGGGGTCCACTGCCCAAATACATGTTAATTTGGGGGAATTTTCGGGGAACAATTTTTTTTTCGTTTCGGTAGTGTCACTACCGAAACGTAAAAAAAATTACTAAGTCCAGAGCTCGATGAATGTTAGGGACCAAAAAAAAAGTCACTACCAATCAACTTTAAATTGCCTGAAACGTACTCCTAACAGGTTTTTGGGGGAACAATTTTTTTTTCGTTTCGGTAGTGTCACTACCGAAACGGAAAAAAAATGACTAAGTCCAGAGCTCGATGAATGTTAGGGATAAAAAAAAAGTCACTACCAATCAACTTTAAATTGCCTGAAACGTACTCCTAACAGGTTTTTGGGGGAACATTTTTTTTTCCGTTTCGGTAGTGTCACTACCGAAACGGAAATAAAATTACTAAGTCCAGAGCTCGATGAATGTTAGGGACCAAAAAAAAAGTCACTACCAATCAACTTTAAATTGCCTGAAACGTACTCCTAACAGGTTTTTGGGGGAACAATTTCTTTTTCGTTTCGGTAGTGTCACTACCGAAACGGAAAAAAAATTACCAAGTCCAGAGCTCGATGAATGTTAGGGACCAAAAAAAAAGTCACTACCAATCAACTTTAAATTGCCTGAAACGTACTCCTAACAGGTTTTTGGGGGAACAATTTTTTTTTCGTTTCGGTAGTGTCACTACCGAAACGGAAAAAAAAAATGCTGGTGACGAAAAATGACAAAAAATGCTGGTGACGAAGAAATGCTGGTGACGAAAAAATGCTGGTGACGAAAAATGCTGGTGACGAAAAATGCTGGTGACGAAAAATGACGAAAAATGCTGGTGATGAAAAAATGCTGGTGACGAAAAATGACGAAAAATGCTGGTGACGAAAAAATGCTGGTGACGAAAAATGACGAAAAATGCTGGTGACGAAAAAATGCTGGTGACGAAAAATGACAAAAAAATCTGGTGACGAAAAATGACGAAAAATGCTGGTGACGAAAAATGACGAAAAATGCTGGTGACAAAAAATGCTGGTGACGAAAAAATGCTGGTGACGAAAAATGACAAAAAATGCTGGTGACGAAAAGATGCTGGTGACTAAAAATGACGAAAAATGCTGGTGACGAAAAATGACAAAAAATGCTGGTGACGAAAAATGCTGGTGACGAAAAATGACGAAAAATGCTGGTGACGAAAAAATGCTGGTGACGAAAAAATGCTGGTGACGAAAAGATGCTGGTGACGAAAAATGACGAAAATGCTGGTGACGAAAAATGACAAAAAAAGCTGGTGACGAAAAAATGCTGGTGACGAAAAAATGCTGGTGACGAAAAATGCTGGTGACGAAAAATGACGAAAAATGCTGGTGACGAAAAAATGCTGGTGACGAAAAATGACAAAAAATGCTGGTGACGAAAAATGCTGGTGACGAAAAATGACGAAAAATGCTGGTGACGAAAAAATGCTGGTGACGAAAAAATGCTGGTGACGAAAAGATGCTGGTGACGAAAAATGACGAAAATGCTGGTGACGAAAAATGACAAAAAAAGCTGGTGACGAAAAAATGCTGGTGACGAAAAAATGCTGGTGACGAAAAATGCTGGTGACGAAAAATGACGAAAAATGCTGGTGACGAAAAAATGCTGGTGACAAAAAATGACAAAAAATGCTGGTGACGAAAAATGCTGGTGACGAAAAATGACGAAAAATGCTGGTGACGAAAAAATGCTGGTGACGAAAAATGACGAAAAATGCTGGTGACGAAAAATGCTGGTGACGAAAAAATGCTGGTGACGAAAAAATGCTGGTGACGAAAAATGACAAAAAATGCTGGTGACGAAAAATGACGAAAAGTGCTGGTGACGAAAAATGCTGGTGACGAAAAAATGCTGGTGACGAAAAAATGCTGGTGACGAAAAGATGCTGGTGACGAAAAATGACGAAAAATGCTGGTGACGAAAAATGACAAAAAATGCTGGTGACGAAAAAATGCTGGTGACGAAAAATGCTGGTGACGAAAAATGACGAAAAATGCTGGTGACGAAAAAATGCTGGTGACGAAAAATGCTGGTGACGAAAAAATGCTGGTGACGAAAAATGCTGGTGACGAAAAATGACGAAAAATGCTGGTGACGAAAAATTACAAAAAATGCTGGTGACGAAAAATGCTGGTGACGAAAAATGACGAAAAATGCTGGTGACGAAAAAAATGCTGGTGACGAAAAATGACAAAAAATGCTGGTGACGAAGAAATGCTGGTGACTAAAAAATGCTGGTGACGAAAAATGCTGGTGACGAAAAATGCTGGTGACGAAAAATGACGAAAAATGCTGGTGACGAAAAAAATGCTGGTGACGAAAAATGACAAAAAATGCTGGTGACGAAGAAATGCTGGTGACTAAAAAATGCTGGTGACGAAAAATGCTGGTGACGAAAAATGCTGGTGACGAAAAATGACGAAAAATGCTGGTGATGAAAAAATGCTGGTGACGAAAAATGACGAAAAATGCTGGTGACGAAAAAATGCTGGTGACGAAAAATGACGAAAAATGCTGGTGACGAAAAAATGCTGGTGACGAAAAATGACAAAAAAATCTGGTGACGAAAAATGACGAAAAATGCTGGTGACGAAAAATGACGAAAAATGCTGGTGACAAAAAATGCTGGTGACGAAAAAATGCTGGTGACGAAAAATGACGAAAAATGCTGGTGACGAAAAAATGCTGGTGACGAAAAATGACAAAAAATGCTGGTGACGAAAAAATGCTGGTGACGAAAAATGACGAAAAATGCTGGTGACGAAAAAATGCTGGTGACGAAAAATGACGAAAAATGCTGGTGACGAAAAATGACGAAAAATGCTGGTGACGAAAAAAATGCTGGTGACGAAAAAATGCTGGTGACGAAAAATGACGAAAAATGCTGGTGACGAAAAATGACGAAAAATGCTGGTGACGAAAAAATGCTGGTGACGAAAAATGACAAAAAATGCTGGTGACGAAAAATGCTGGTGACGAAAAATGACGAAAAATGCTGGTGACGAAAAAATGCTGGTGACGAAAAATGACGAAAAATGCTGGTGACGAAAAATGACGAAAAATGCTGGTGACGAAAAATGACAAAAAATGCTGGTGACGAAAAATGCTGGTGACGAAAAATGACGAAAAATGCTGGTGACGAAAAAATGCTGGTGACGAAAAAATGCTGGTGACGAAAAGATGCTGGTGACGAAAAATGATGAAAATGCTGGTGACGAAAAATGACAAAAAAAGCTGGTGACGAAAAAATGCTGGTGACGAAAAAATGCTGGTGACGAAAAATGCTGGTGACGAAAAATGACGAAAAATGCTGGTGACGAAAAAATGCTGGTGACAAAAAATGACAAAAAATGCTGGTGACGAAAAATGCTGGTGACGAAAAATGACGAAAAATGCTGGTGACGAAAAAATGCTGGTGACGAAAAATGACGAAAAATGCTGGTGACGAAAAATGCTGGTGACGAAAAAATGCTGGTGACGAAAAAATGCTGGTGACGAAAAATGACAAAAAATGCTGGTGACGAAAAATGACGAAAAGTGCTGGTGACGAAAAATGCTGGTGACGAAAAAATGCTGGTGACGAAAAAATGCTGGTGACGAAAAGATGCTGGTGACGAAAAATGACGAAAAATGCTGGTGACGAAAAATGACAAAAAATGCTGGTGACGAAAAAATGCTGGTGACGAAAAATGCTGGTGACGAAAAATGACGAAAAATGCTGGTGACGAAAAAATGCTGGTGACGAAAAATGCTGGTGACGAAAAAATGCTGGTGACGAAAAATGCTGGTGACGAAAAATGACGAAAAATGCTGGTGACGAAAAATTACAAAAAATGCTGGTGACGAAAAATGCTGGTGACGAAAAATGACGAAAAATGCTGGTGACGAAAAAAATGCTGGTGACGAAAAATGACAAAAAATGCTGGTGACGAAGAAATGCTGGTGACTAAAAAATGCTGGTGACGAAAAATGCTGGTGACGAAAAATGCTGGTGACGAAAAATGACGAAAAATGCTGGTGACGAAAAAAATGCTGGTGACGAAAAATGACAAAAAATGCTGGTGACGAAGAAATGCTGGTGACTAAAAAATGCTGGTGACGAAAAATGCTGGTGACGAAAAATGCTGGTGACGAAAAATGACGAAAAATGCTGGTGATGAAAAAATGCTGGTGACGAAAAATGACGAAAAATGCTGGTGACGAAAAAATGCTGGTGACGAAAAATGACGAAAAATGCTGGTGACGAAAAAATGCTGGTGACGAAAAATGACAAAAAAATCTGGTGACGAAAAATGACGAAAAATGCTGGTGACGAAAAATGACGAAAAATGCTGGTGACAAAAAATGCTGGTGACGAAAAAATGCTGGTGACGAAAAATGACGAAAAATGCTGGTGACGAAAAAATGCTGGTGACGAAAAATGACAAAAAATGCTGGTGACGAAAAAATGCTGGTGACGAAAAATGACGAAAAATGCTGGTGACGAAAAAATGCTGGTGACGAAAAATGACGAAAAATGCTGGTGACGAAAAATGACGAAAAATGCTGGTGACGAAAAAAATGCTGGTGACGAAAAAATGCTGGTGACGAAAAATGACGAAAAATGCTGGTGACGAAAAATGACGAAAAATGCTGGTGACGAAAAAATGCTGGTGACGAAAAATGACAAAAAATGCTGGTGACGAAAAATGCTGGTGACGAAAAATGACGAAAAATGCTGGTGACGAAAAAATGCTGGTGACGAAAAATGACGAAAAATGCTGGTGACGAAAAATGACGAAAAATGCTGGTGACGAAAAAAATGCTGGTGACGAAAAAATGCTGGTGACGAAAAATGACGAAAAATGCTGGTGACGAAAAATGACGAAAAATGCTGGTGACGAAAAAATGCTGGTGACGAAAAATGACAAAAAATGCTGGTGACGAAAAATTCTGGTGACGAAAAATGACGAAAAATGCTGGTGACGAAAAAATGCTGGTGACGAAAAATGACAAAAAATGCTGGTGACGAAAAGATGCTGGTGACGAAAAATGCTGGTGACGAAAAATGACAAAAAATGCTGGTGACGAAAAATGCTGGTGACTAAAAATGACGAAAAATGCTGGTGACGAAAAATGCTGGTGACGAAAAATGACGAAAAATGCTGGTGACGAAAAAATGCTGGTGACGAAAAATGACAAAAAATGCGGGTGACGAAAAATGCTGGTGACGAAAAATGACGAAAAATGCTGGTGACGAAAAAATGCTGGTGACGAAAAAATGCTGGTGACGAAAAGATGCTGGTGACGAAAAATGACGAAAATGCTGGTGACGAAAAATGACAAAAAAAGCTGGTGACGAAAAAATGCTGGTGACGAAAAAATGCTGGTGACGAAAAATGCTGGTGACGAAAAATGACGAAAAATGCTGGTGACGAAAAAATGCTGGTGACGAAAAATGACAAAAAATGCTGGTGACGAAAAATGCTGGTGACGAAAAATGACGAAAAATGCTGGTGACGAAAAAATGCTGGTGACGAAAAATGACAAAAAATGCTGGTGACGAAAAAATAATGGTGACGAAAAATGCTGGTGACGAAAAATGACAAAAAATGCTGGTGACGAAAAATGACAAAAAATGCTGGTGACGAAAAAATAATGGTGACGAAAAATGCTGGTGACGAAAAATGCTGGTGACGAAAAAATGCTGGTGACGAAAAAATGCTGGTGACGAAAAATGACAAAAAATGCTGGTGACGAAAAATGACGAAAAGTGCTGGTGACGAAAAATGCTGGTGACGAAAAAAAGCTGGTGACGAAAAAATGCTGGTGACGAAAAGATGCTGGTGACGAAAAATGACGAAAAATGCTGGTGACGAAAAATGACAAAAAATGCTGGTGACGAAAAAATGCTGGTGACGAAAAATGCTGGTGACGAAAAATGACGAAAAATGCTGGTGACGAAAAAATGCTGGTGACGAAAAATGCTGGTGACGAGAAAATGCTGGTGACGAAAAATGCTGGTGACGAAAAATGACGAAAAATGCTGGTGACGAAAAAATGCTGGTGACGAAAAATTACAAAAAATGCTGGTGACGAAAAATGCTGGTGACGAAAAATGACGAAAAATGCTGGTGACGAAAAAAATGCTGGTGACGAAAAATGACAAAAAATGCTGGTGACGAAGAAATGCTGGTGACTAAAAAATGCTGGTGACGAAAAATGCTGGTGACGAAAAATGCTGGTTACGAAAAATAACGAAAAATGCTGGTGATGAAAAAATGCTGGTGACGAAAAATGACGAAAAATGCTGGTGACGAAAAAATGCTGGTGACGAAAAATGACGAAAAATGCTGGTGACGAAAAAATGCTGGTGACGAAAAATGACAAAAAAATCTGGTGACGAAAAATGACGAAAAATGCTGGTGACGAAAAATGACGAAAAATGCTGGTGACAAAAAATGCTGGTGACGAAAAAATGCTGGTGACGAAAAATGACAAAAAATGCTGGTGACGAAAAGATGCTGGTGACGAAAAATGCTGGTGACGAAAAATGACAAAAAATGCTGGTGACGAAAAATGCTGGTGACTAAAAATGACGAAAAATGCTGGTGACGAAAAATGCTGGTGACGAAAAATGACGAAAAATGCTGGTGACGAAAAAATGCTGGTGACGAAAAATGACAACAAATGCGGGTGACGAAAAATGCTGGTGACGAAAAATGACGAAAAATGCTGGTGACGAAAAAATGCTGGTGACGAAAAGATGCTGGTGACGAAAAAATGCTGGTGACGAAAAATGCTGGTGACGAAAAATGACGGAAAATGCTAGTGACGAAAAAATGCTGGTGACGAAAAATGACAAAAAATGCTGGTGACGAAAAATGCTGGTGACGAAAAATGACGAAAAATGCTGGTGACGAAAAAATGCTGGTGACGAAAAATGACAAAAAATGCTGGTGACGAAAAAATAATGGTGACGAAAAATGCTGGTGACGAAAAATGCTGGTGACGAAAAAATGCTGGTGACGAAAAAATGCTGGTGACGAAAAATGACAAAAAATGCTGGTGACGAAAAATGACGAAAAGTGCTGGTGACGAAAAATGACGAAAAATGCTGGTGACGAAAAAATGCTGGTGACGAAAAGATGCTGGTGACGAAAAATGACGAAAAATGCTGGTGACGAAAAATGACAAAAAATGCTGGTGACGAAAAAATGCTGGTGACGAAAAAATGCTGGTGACGAAAAATGCTGGTGACCAAAAACGACGAAAAATGCTGGTGACGAAAAAATGCTGGTGACGAAAAATGACAAAAAATGCTGGTGACGAAAAATGACGAAAAATGCTGGTGACGAAAAATGCTGGTGACGAAAAATGACGAAAAATGCTGGTGACGAAAAAATGCTGGTGACGAAAAATGACAAAAAATGCTGGTGATGAAAAATGCTGGTGACGAAAAATGACGAAAAATGCTGGTGACGAAAAATGCTGGTGACGAAAAATGACGAAAAATGCTGGTGACGAAAAATGACGAAAAATGCTGGTGACGAAAAAATGCTGTTAAAGAAAATTGACAAAAAATGCTGGTGACGAAAAATGCTGGTGACGAAAAATTACGAAAAATGCTGGTGACGAAAAAATGCTGGTGACGAAAAATGACGAAAAATGCTGGTGACGAAAAATGACGAAAAATGCTGGTGACGAAAAAAATGCTGGTGACGAAAAAATGCTGGTGACGAAAAATGACGAAAAATGCTGGTGACGAAAAAATGCTGTTGACGAAAAATGACAAAAAATGCTGGTGACGAAAAAATGCTGGTGACGAAAAAATGCTGGTGACGAAAAATGCTGGTGACGAAAAATGACGAAAAATGCTGGTGACGAAAAAATGCTGGTGACGGATAAATGCTGGTGACGAAAAATGACGAAAAATGCTGGTGACGAAAAAATGCTGGTGACGAAAAATGACGAAAAATGCTGGTGACGAAAAAATGCTGGTGACGAAAAATGCTGGTGACGAAAAATGCTGGTGACGAAAAATGACGAAAAATGCTGGTGACGAAAAAATGCTGGTGACGAAAAATTACAAAAAATGCTGGTGACGAAAAATGCTGGTGACGAAAAATGACGAAAAATGCTGGTGACGAAAAAATGCTGGTGACGAAAAATGACGAAAAATGCTGGTGACGAAAAATGACGAAAAATGCTGGTGACGAAAAAAATGCTGGTGACGAAAAAATGCTGGTGACGAAAAATGACGAAAAATGCTGGTGACGAAAAATGACGAAAAATGCTGGTGACGAAAAAATGCTGGTGACGAAAAATGACAAAAAATGCTGGTGACGAAAAATGCTGGTGACAAAAAATGACGAAAAATGCTGGTGACGAAAAAATGCTGGTGACGAAAAATGACGAAAAATGCTGGTGACGAAAAATGACGAAAAATGCTGGTGACGAAAAAAATGCTGGTGACGAAAAAATGCTGGTGACGAAAAATGACGAAAAATGCTGGTGACGAAAAATGACGAAAAATGCTGGTGACGAAAAAAATGCTGGTGACGAAAAAATGCTGGTGACGAAAAATGACGAAAAATGCTGGTGACGAAAAATGACGAAAAATGCTGGTGACGAAAAAAATGCTGGTGACGAAACAATGCTGGTGACGAAAAATGACGAAAAATGCTGGTGACGAAAAAATGCTGGTGACGAAAAATGACAAAAAATGCTGGTGACGAAAAAATGCTGGTGACGAAAAAATGCTGGTGACGAAAAATGCTGGTGACGAAAAAATGCTGGTGACGAAAAATGACGAAAAATGCTGGTGACGAAAAATGACGAAAAATTTTGGTGACGAAAAAAATGCTGGTGACGAAAAAATGCTGGTGACGAAAAATGACGAAAAATGCTGGTGACGAAAAAATGCTGGTGACGAAAAATGACAAAAAATGCTGGTGACGAAAAAATGCTGGTGACGAAAAAATGCTGGTGACGAAAAATGACGAAAAATGCTGGTGACGAAAAAATGCTGGTGACGAAAAATGACGAAAAATGCTGGTGACGAAAAAATGCTGGTGACGAATAAATGCTGGTGACGAAAAATGACGAAAAATGCTGGTGACGAAAAAATGCTGGTGACGAAAAATGACGAAAAATGCTGGTGACGAAAAAATGCTGGTGACGAAAAATGCTGGTGACGAAAAATGCTGGTGACGAAAAATGACGAAAAATGCTGGTGACGAAAAAATGCTGGTGACGAAAAATGACAAAAAATGCTGGTGACGAAAAATGCTGGTGACGAAAAATGACAAAAAATGCTGGTGACGAAAAAATGCTGGTGACGACAAATGACGAAAAATGCTGGTGACGAAAAATGACGAAAAATGCTGGTGACGAAAAAAATGCTGGTGACGAAAAAATGCTGGTGACGAAAAATGACGAAAAAGGCTGGTGACGAAAAAATGCTGGTGACGAAAAATGACAAAAAATGCTGGTGACGAAAAAATGCTGTTGACGAAAAATGACAAAAAATGCTGGTGACGAAAAAATGCTGGTGACGAAAAAATGCTGGTGACGAAAAATGCTGGTGACGAAAAATGACGAAAAATGCTGGTGACGAAAAAATGCTGGTGACGAATAAATGCTGGTGACGAAAAATGACGAAAAATGCTGGTGACGAAAAAATGCTGGTGACGAAAAATGACGAAAAATGCTGGTGACGAAAAAATGCTGGTGACGAAAAATGCTGGTGACGAAAAATGCTGGTGACGAAAAATGACGAAAAATGCTGGTGACGAAAAAATGCTGGTGACGAAAAATTACAAAAAATGCTGGTGACGAAAAATGCTGGTGACGAAAAATGACGAAAAATGCTGGTGACGAAAAAATGCTGGTGACGAAAAATGACGAAAAATGCTGGTGACGAAAAATGACGAAAAATGCTGGTGACGAAAAAATGCTGGTGACGAAAAATGCTGGTGACGAAAAATGACGAAAAGTGCTGGTGACGAAAAATGACAAAAAATGCTGGTGACGAAAAAATGCTGGTGACGAAAAAATGCTGGTGACGAAAAATGACGAAAAATGCTGGTGACGAAAAATGACGAAAAATGCTGGTGACGAAAAAATGCTGGTGACGAAAAATGACAAAAAATGCTGGTGACGAAAAATGCTGGTGACGAAAAATGACGAAAAATGCTGGTGACGAAAAAATGCTGGTGACGAAAAATGACGAAAAATGCTGGTGACGAAAAATGACGAAAAATGCTGGTGACGAAAAAATGCTGGTGACGAAAAATGCTGGTGACGAAAAATGACGAAAAGTGCTGGTGACGAAAAATGACAAAAAATGCTGGTGACGAAAAAATGCTGGTGACGAAAAAATGCTGGTGACGAAAAATGCTGGTGACGAAAAATGACGAAAAATGCTGGTGACGAAAAAATGCTGGTGACGAATAAATGCTGGTGACGAAAAATGACGAAAAATGCTGGTGACGAAAAAATGCTGGTGACGAAAAATGACGAAAAATGCTGGTGACGAAAAAATGCTGGTGACGAAAAATGCTGGTGACGAAAAATGCTGGTGACGAAAAATGACGAAAAATGCTGGTGACGAAAAAATGCTGGTGACGAAAAATTACAAAAAATGCTGGTGACGAAAAATGCTGGTGACGAAAAATGACGAAAGATGCTGGTGACGAAAAAATGCTGGTGACGAAAAATGACGAAAAATGCTGGTGACGAAAAATGACGAAAAATGCTGGTGACGAAAAAAATGCTGGTGACGAAAAAATGCTGGTGACGAAAAATGACGAAAAATGACGAAAAATGCTGGTGACGAAAAAATGCTGGTGACGAAAAATGCTGGTGACAAAAAATGACGAAAAATGCTGGTGACGAAAAAATGCTGGTGACGAAAAATGACGAAAAATGCTGGTGACGAAAAATGACGAAAAATGCTGGTGACGAAAAATGCCGAAAAATGCTGGTGACGAAAAAATGACAAAAAATGCTGGTGACGAAAAATGCTGGTGACAAAAAATGCCGAAAAATGCTGGTGACGAAAAAATGCTGGTGACGAAAAATGACGAAAAATGCTGGTGACGAAAAATGACGAAAAATGCTGGTGACGAAAAAATGCTGGTGACGAAAAATGACGAAAAATGCTGGTGACGAAAAATGACGAAAAATGCTGGTGACGAAAAAAATGCTGGTGACGAAAAAATGCTGGTGACGAAAAATGACGAAAAATGCTGGTGACGAAAAATGACAAAAAATGCTGGTGACGAAAAAATGCTGGTGACGAAAAATGACAAAAAATGCTGGTGACGAAAAATGCTGGTGACAAAAAATGACGAAAAATGCTGGTGACGAAAAAATGCTGGTGACGAAAAATGACGAAAAATGCTGGTGACGAAAAATGACGAAAAATGCTGGTGACGAAAAAAATGCTGGTGACGAAAAAATGCTGGTGACGAAAAATGACGAAAAATGCTGGTGACGAAAAATGACGAAAAATGCTGGTGACGAAAAAAATGCTGGTGACGAAAAAATGCTGGTGACGAAAAATGACGAAAAATGCTGGTGACGAAAAATGACGAAAAATGCTGGTGACGAAAAAAATGCTGGTGACGAAAAAATGCTGGTGACGAAAAATGACGAAAAATGACGAAAAATGACGAAAAATGCTGGTGACGAAAAAATGCTGGTGACGAAAAATGACAAAAAATGCTGGTGACGAAAAATGCTGGTGACAAAAAATGGCGAAAAATGCTGGTGACGAAAAAATGCTGGTGACGAAAAATGACGAAAAATGCTGGTGACGAAAAATGACGAAAAATGCTGGTGACGAAAAATGCTGGTGACGAAAAAATGACAAAAAATGCTGGTGACGAAAAATGCTGGTGACAAAAAATGCCGAAAAATGCTGGTGACGAAAAAATGCTGGTGACGAAAAATGACGAAAAATGCTGGTGACGAAAAATGACGAAAAATGCTGGTGACGAAAAAAATGCTGGTGACGAAAAAATGCTGGTGACGAAAAATGACGAAAAATGACGAAAAATGCTGGTGATGAAAAAAATGCTGGTGACGAAAAAATGCTGGTGACGAAAAATGACGAAAAATGCTGGTGACGAAAAAAATGCTGGTGACGAAAAAATGCTGGTGACGAAAAATGACGAAAAATGCTGGTGACGAAAAATGACGAAAAATGCTGGTGACGAAAAAAATGCTGGTGACGAAAAAATGCTGGTGACGAAAAATGACGAAAAATGCTGGTGACGAAAAAATGCTGGTGACGAAAAATGACAAAAAATGCTGGTGACGAAAAAATGCTGGTGACGAAAAAATGCTGGTGACGAAAAATGACGAAAAATGCTGGTGACGAAAAAATGCTGGTGACGAAAAATGACGAAAAATGCTGGTGACGAAAAATGACGAAAAATGCTGGTGACGAAAAAAATGCTGGTGACGAAAAAATGCTGGTGACGAAAAATGACGAAAAATGCTGGTGACGAAAAATGACGAAAAATGCTGGTGACGAAAAAATGCTGGTGACGAAAAATGACAAAAAATGCTGGTGACGAAAAATGCTGGTGACGAAAAATGACGAAAAATGCTGGTGACGAAAAAATGCTGGTGACGAAAAATGACGAAAAATGCTGGTGACGAAAAATGACGAAAAATGCTGGTGACGAAAAAATGCTGGTGACGAAAAATGCTGGTGACGAAAAATGACGAAAAGTGCTGGTGACGAAAAATGACAAAAAATGCTGGTGACGAAAAAATGCTGGTGACGAAAAAATGCTGGTGACGAAAAATGCTGGTGACGAAAAATGACGAAAAATGCTGGTGACGAAAAAATGCTCGTGACGAAAAATGACAAAAAATGCTGGTGACGAAAAATGACGAAAAATGCTGGTGACGAAAAATGCTGGTGACGAAAAATGACGAAAAATGCTGGTGACGAAAAAATGCTGGTGACGAAAAATGACAAAAAATGCTGGTGACGAAAAAATGCTGGTGACGAAAAATGACAAAAAATGCTGGTGACGAAAAAATGCTGGTGACGAAAAATGACCAAAAATGCTGTGTCACTACCAAAACGGGAAAAAAATTACTAAGTCCAGAGCTCGATGAATGTTAGGGACCAAAATAAAAGTCACTACCAATCAACTTTAAATTGCCTGAAACGTACTCCTAACAGGTTTTTGGGGGAACACTTTCTTTTTCGTTTCGGTAGTGTCACTACCGAAACGGAAAAAAAATTACTAAGTCCAGAGCTCGATGAATGTTAGGGACCAAAAAAAAAGTCACTACCAATCAACTTTAAATTGCCTGAAACGTACTCCTAACAGGTTTTTGGGGGAACAATTTTTTTTTCGTTTCGGTAGTGTCACTACCGAAACGGAAAAAAAATTACTAAGTCCAGAGCTCGATGAATGTTAGGGACCAAAAAAAAAGTCAATACCAATCAACTTTAAATTGCCTGAAACGTACTCCTAACAGGTTTTTGGGGGAACATTTTATTTTTCGTTTCGGTAGTGTCACTACCGAAACGGAAAAAAAAGTACTAAGTCCAGAGCTCGATGAATGTTAGGGACCAAAAAAAAAGTCACTACCAATCAACTTTAAATTGCCTGAAACGTACTCCTAACAGGTTTTTGGGGGAACAATTTATTTTTTATTTCGGTAGTGTCACTACCGAAACGGAAAAAAAATTACTAAGTCCAGAGCTCGATGAATGTTAGGGACCAAAAAAAAAGTCACTACCAATCAACTTTAAATTGCCTGAAACGTACTCCTAACAGGTTTTTGGGGGAACATTTTTTTTTTCGTTTCGGTAGTGTCACTACCGAAACGGAAAAAAAATTACTAAGTCCAGAGCTCGATGAATGTTAGGGACCAAAAAAAAAGTCACTACCAATCAACTTTAAATTGCCTGAAACGTACTCCTAACAGGTTTTTGGGGGAACAATTTATTTTTCGTTTCGGTAGTGTCACTACCGAAACGGAAAAAAAATTACTAAGTCCAGAGCTCGATGAATGTTAGGGATAAAAAAAAAAGTCACTACCAATCAACTTTAAATTGCCTGAAACGTACTCCTAACAGGTTTTTGGGGGAACATTTTTAGCGGTGCCAACCGCTCTACACTTGACTTTTGACTTTTGTATGTCCGTCCGTCCGTCCATCCGTCCGGCGGTTTCAGCACGGGATGAGCACGGCAAAGAAGCAACACATACAAACACACGCGCACACACACACACACACACACACACACACACAGACTTGGAGCTTGCCTCTGCCATCTCTCCTCTCATTGGCCACACGTGCCAGTGCTTATCAAAGAGGGGTCCAGGGACCCCCAGCGTATGTTATGTCCGTCCGCCCGTTTAAGCACGGGATGAGCACGGGATTTTAAACAGCTAAAACTCCAGTTTGCAGCATGCCACCAAGTCCACATTTGGTATGTGGACTTAGACCACCAATAGGCACGAGCATGAATTGATGAAGTTATCAAAGAGGGGTCCAGGGACCCCCAGCGCCCGTATGAGCACGGGATGAGCACGGGATTTTAAACAGCTATAACTCCAGTTTGCAGCATGCCACCAACTCCACATTTGGTATGTGGACTTAGACCACCAATAGGGACCAGCATGAATTGCTGAAGCCCCGCCCCCTCTGTCTTCCCATTGGCTGGCCTTCAAACAGCCATAACTCAAGTTCGCAGCATGCTATGGAGTACAAATTTTGTACATGGACTAAAGCCAGCAATAGGGACGAACTGTAATTACTTAAGCCCCGCCCCCTCTGTCTGCCCATTGGCTGGGCTTTAAACAGCCATCATTCCAGTTTGCAGCATGCTACCAAGTACAAATTTGGTAAGTGGACTCACACCACCAATAGGGACCAACTGAAATGAGTTAAGCCCCGCCCCAAAGGCACCGCTTCCTTCACACAGGGTGTGATTTTTTTTTTCGTTTCGGTGGTGTCACTACCGAAACGGAAATAAAATTACTAAGTCCAGACTTTTGACACTAAGTTTTAACTGACCATGATACTGACCATGTTACTGACATATGTCATTGAGTGAGTGAAAGTGTGAGGAGGGATATACACTTTTATGAGTATGAATTTATCTTGATTTTGTTCACCTGTGTGATACTCATAGCTGCACCTTATTATATGGGCATACCTAACAATAGATGGCCAAAACAAATTAAACTCATTTTTGTGTATTTTTATATCAAAAGTCCCTAAAAAAACAATCTTAATTACTCAATCTTAAAAACGTGCTCCTTGTCAGAATCTAGTTGTATAAAAATATCAGAAAATGTCATTGCACCGGACCTTTAAGATTCAAACCCCCAATCATCAGATTTGTGAAGCATCTCCACCTTCTCTTGTGCAGCCAGGCCTTTCACATCGATGAGATGTTTAAGGGCATATTTGAGGTGAAGGGAGAGGTCAAAAGATGGTTTGTGTGGATCGGCAGATTCGTCACTCCGCTAAATAATTCAAGATGTAAACTCCTGACAATGGCGTTGAGTGATGCTAGCGGCGGCGATGATATTTTGACTGCAATTGATGTTCTCTTTCTGTAATCAAACTGGGGAGGTTGTGGCTTCATGTGGTGTTGCTTTTACACTATGGAAACATCCAACGTAGTATGACAGCATATACTTTCTTTTACAACATAGTATAGTCTTGACTTACTTGACTTAAGTGTCCTCCATTTCACTCGGTTCTTTGCGGTTCTTTCCAGATCTCCCCAGTTGAGCCCACTCTCTGTAATATAGTATTAGTTGTTAATTCTTCATTTCTTTGATTACATCTCATAACGTTTTGGACAACATAGCAGACTTGTCATTTTTACCACTTATAGGGTGAATTTGTCCTTGTTTACATTTTTTGAAATTCCTTTTCATGTTTTTTGATGCAAACGATTTGCTCATTTGTTCTTTTTGAAATGTGTACACTTCCAGGCCACTGTAAATGAACCATCTGAAACTCAGAAAATCAAAGGACTTAAAATAGAACAAAGCCTAACTGTGGAATGATGTGGTGAACATCATTTCAAAGTTTCCAAGTTGCTTTATTATACTTTAGTGCAATTAGTTTGGCTTCATAAAACAAAACAAAGCATTACTGTACCAGACATTTTATCAAATATAACAACTTTATCGAAGAATCAATTACACCGAAGGAGACAAGTCAGATATGAATGAAATGCCTGTTTTATGAGATGCAAACCAACACACTGGCAGAGGATTCTGTCAATAGTTGTCCCTCACAGCCTGTGCCCTGTGCCTGAGCTGTCAATCACACTATCTCTCACCATAGTCACCCATTTAAAAGCATTTCCTAGGGAATGTGATTGACAGGCGTGTTTCTATGCAGGGGCGTGGTCTCAAAGAGTCAAGCTGGGGTGCATTATAGAGGCGAGATACATAATAAGAACTACAGCGCAGGAAAAGGCCCGACCCCTGGGTATGGTTTCCCTCTTTGGCACAAAGCAGTCATTCAAACAAGATGCAGATAGAATGGCTACCTCTTGCTGAGTTGAGAATCGAAATGTGAAAAGATCAGCGAGCTGGACAAGAAATAACTGGAATCTTATCGGATCTTAACACTACATCCACCGTGAAAACCTGCGGCACGCCACAAGTGACTTGTCTTGGTTTTAAAATGTCAGCTGGTTGACATTCTATTTGCCTGCCAGACTCAGTTGTTGGAGCATTTATCAGTTAATTGTTTTGTTTCCTAATTTCTTCTTATTTTGTTCATCTGCTTTCCATCTGTTTTAACTTTCTCTTTTGAAACTCTCCTCTCTGAAAACAGTACATACCTCCTAAGTTTCAAACACATTTCAAAAAGTGTAAAATAAAAGCTGGAAGGGGGGGAGGGGGGGGTCTGTGATCCTGCCCTGTAATTCCTCGACACATTTCTAGAACCCTGTGCTTGAGTGTAAGCCCAAAATCAACAACAGATAAGCCTTTTTCTGTGTGCTGGCTCTTTCATCTGGGTGCCCCGCACCCCCACCCAAGCACACACAGAGAGAGAGAGAGAGAGAGAGAGAGAGAGAGAGAGAGAGAGAGAGAGAGAGAGAGAGAGAGAGAGAGAGAGAGAGAGAGGAGGGGAGGGATCTTAAGGATTGTGGGGCTCTCTGAGACCCCAGAGGAGGTATACTATACTGGGGAGTCAGGGGGATGGGAGGTAGAGAGAGAGGAGGCTCCTCTACCAGCAGAATTCCCACTAATTCAATGGTTCTCCACTGGTTTTGCTGAAGTATGAAGGGAGGACACAATATAACGTCGGGTGGAAACCTCATATATCCAGAACTGTTACTTTTCAGCATTAAAACTCAAAAATAGCAAAAGTAGCAGATCGAGTAGCTCAAAACATGTCGCTTTACGCCATTTTCGAGCTTGTAGATCTATTACTTTTGATGCTTTTGTGTGACACTGTAGTGTGATTGTTGTTTATTGTTTATTTTAGATCCCCATTAGTGACTGTCTCAGCAGTGACTATTCTTCCTGGGGTCAAAGAGTACAATAAAAAAGAATTACAGTGCAATTAAAAAAGTATAATTGATAAGCACAAATAAGTAATGTTCCATTATTGAGCCATCGCTACATTCATCAGTGATCCTTTCTGCACATCGTATGACCCCTGTTCTGTTGGTTACGGTGACAAGACATGGGATAATGTCCCCGTTTCAAGCTGGGTGTCCCCGAGTCCCAACAAACGAACGCTAAAAAGTCCCGGTTTTCAACATTCACTATACCAAACTATCCCAGTTTTCACCACAGTTAAAATAACACTTGTTCTGAGAGATGTGCCAAGTGCTAAAATAGTCGACGACCATCCTGATGAAAACACCAGGTGAAGATAAAAAAAATAAAAAGTCAAAGAAACGATCAGAAGTAGCAGAAATAGCAGATGCATTGCGAGGCGTTGTTAGCTTTTAGATCAGCTATTTTGGTGATCACAGTGGTGTCACACGGATTAAAGTGATAAGGGTCTCAGTTTGGGTTTTTGATGAGCAACTTGTT
The DNA here is from genome assembly GCF_963454915.1 of Gymnoscopelus microlampas. NCBI lineage: Eukaryota > Metazoa > Chordata > Actinopteri > Myctophiformes > Myctophidae > Gymnoscopelus > Gymnoscopelus microlampas. Next base: position 33,061,255 of record NC_139955.1, read on the forward strand.
GAGAAGCATACACCAGACTTTCCACATTGGACTCGATTCACTTATAGAACGCCTTTCATTAGCAAGTTGGCAGAAAGGTGGCATCAATAACGAGTCATCTTTTATATGTTTTAGATAACATTGCTGTAACAGTTTTGGACATATGAGGTTTCTACCCCGACAGAGACGGTACAGCATTGTGATGCACAGTAGCACTGCAGCCATCTATTCTTCCCTGCATCCATTGATTTAATTAACGTGCGGACCAGAAATTACTGAAATGCTATGAGCTATGATGCCATCTTCCTCTCAGGGGACTTAAGCAGATAATACATGTTTAGGCGTTTAGCCAATGCTCTTACCGTTTGGGACTACATGAAGACCAGGAAGCGTTTGCAAGGTCATTTCCTTTGACTGAAGTAATCAGAGTGCTTATCATTGCTTTCTGGTAATACTGCTGATAAGCATTTAAGTGTATTCTAGTGTGACAGTCATTGTACTGGAAGTGGGAAGCCATCATTGGTGGAAGGAGTACAAGTTAAAGTAGCGATACCACAAAGTCAAAGTACAAATATGTAAGTAGCAAAAGTAAACATACGCATTATGCAGAATGGACATTTGAGAATCATAGGATATATATATATATATATATATATATATATATATATATATATATATATATATATATATATATATATATATATATATATATATATATATATATAAATAAAATATTATATTTATAATTAACCACTGAAGCCCCATTTTATGCTTTGGCTATTATTTTGAAGATTTTTCAGCTATTTCACAATAATTATTATTTTAAAAACATTTGCTTCTTTTCTTTCCAATACCCCAATAGGCTACTGAATGGGGACGCCAGGTTGAAAGTGGTTACCGCAAATACACAAATCAGACTTAAATAAACACTCAGGACTGTATAAAGTTCAGCACGGCTGCTTCGGGAGCGGGAGGAGGAATTGACATTAGTTCCTGTTTAGGCATTGCATTGTCCATTCTTTTGTTTGGTTGTGTGATACATTCCATGGAATCAAGGGTTATTCATACTGTCACACTCATTCTTGGTCACTCTTGGATGATGAGAGCATCAGCCCCCAATGCCTTAAAGGTGTAAAATGGTTTTCTAGGCAACCCTTTAGGGAGGGAGTGTAGTGAGGTCAGTTCCTTTATGGAAGTAACCAGAGTTCTCTTCCTGTCTATTCTCCTCTATTCACACAGCCCTGGCCTTCATTCCCAGAGTGAAACTAGACACCCAGGGTTTTGTTATGGGTTTACAGCTCCGGAGGACAAGGAAGACAAACAACAGGAGACATAGAAAAAAGGGCCCTGTATCTACTTGGGCTCAGCCCGATTTTATACTTTGTCGTATGACGCGACGCGTTGTGAGCTTGCATGCAAGCTTGCATGTCAGCTATTTCCGCCGCGCGGCACCGTCGCACTGCGGAGCATAGAGTAGTCACATGACTGCTGTAAAGCTGTCGCCGAGGTTAGGAAACATTAAAATGAGCTACAGCCAGAGGGGAATGACTCTGAGGACAGTCATTTCGGAATCAGAATCTTCAGTTCTTCTGATAAATAAATCGGGTGCTATAATAGAGTGTCTGAAACCCCACAGTGTTAAGGGATTATGTCATTAGAACATGTCGGTCAGAAACCTCTTAACTTTTTGTGTTTTTTTGTAAATTAACGGCTATACTTGATCATACTATAGCGTCACTCAAAAGTAGCTGATCTACAAACTCAAAACGCAGCGCGAAGCGACCGTTTCGAGCTTGCAGATCTGCTAATTTTGCTGTTTTTGAATTTGAATCCTGAAAAGTAACTGTTTTGGACATGAGGTTTCCACCCGACAGAGACGATATAGAAATCAATGAAGTGAGGACATCGGGCTTATTTGTGTGACCCATGAGACTTCAGAAAAAGTAGGATTTTTGACTGGTCGAACCTATATATATATACTCAAAAGTATTTCAGTTATACTTAGCATTTAACCACTTTCAACCTAGCATCCCTATTCTTGGGCATGCCATTATACGCCGAAGATTTTCCAAAACGTTAAAAAATGTCACTCCAAATTCTAAGTTTTCAACGGAAAAGCAATATGGAAAACAGCCCTATGAATCTAAGCTCACAGCTATATTTTCACTATTCCTCGTAGCCTACTAAGATGTATATCTATAGGTCATTAAAGATACAAGCAAATTCTAATAATTATGTAATTACGTATATTTAGTCGCGTGCTGGTGACACCGTGCACCGAAAATAGCTGAGCTTGTAGATCGACTATTTTATGTTTGTTAAAAACACAATTGCGGTCTAAAATATCTATATACATACAAGTATATGGTCTATGTCAGGTGGAAACCTCATATGTCCAAAATTGTTACTTTTCAGGATTCAAATTCAAAAATAGCAGATCGACAAGCTCAAAACGAGCTTGTCGATCTGCTATTTTTGATGCTTTTGTGTGACGCTGTAGTATGAGGACGTAAGGCGTTAATTTACGGGGAAAAAAACACAAAAAGTTTTAATATGGAGATAAGAGGTTCCTGCCCGACAGCAACGATATGTATAAGTTTACAAACGAACGTGTGTGTTTGGGTGGGTGGGTGGACGGGGGCTTCCCTCTCAACTACCTTCTTTCCAACTACACCGCCCCCCCCCCGCCCCCCCCCACGACAGAAAAGAACAAAATCCCTCATAACCCCCCACTACCACCACCACAGCAGCCAGTGAGGAGCAGAGAGAAGGGGGGGGGGACTAAACTAAAGCCCTCCATTGTTGTCCCCCCCACCCCCCTCACACACAGGATCACCATGGCCTGGGCAGTGAAAAGAGAGGGGATGTGGGGGTAGGAGGGTGACTTGGTTGGTTGTAGGTGTGTGTGTGTGTGTGGGGGGGGGGGGTTTGACCCTCCAGCTCAAACACAATGGTGTGATACGAGTCGGCCCTATCTAATCAAGGGCAGGAGGTCACTTCCGAACAACCGGGCAATAAAAGATTATTTCCAGCCGCATAACAGAGGAGCCGTTAGAGGAGGAGGAGGAGGAGGGAGGGGGGGGGGGCTGGAGAGAGAGAGAGAGAGAGCGAGAGAGAGAGAGACAGAGGGAAAGGGAGGGATGCAGAGTGTATGTGCTCAGGGGATGGATGAGGGGGTGGGCTGTCTGTGAGAGGAGGAAGTGCATTGAAAAAAGCCAGCAGACGGGAACCATCTGGCTGGGTGCGTAGTCTAATCTCCAAAAAAAAGTGGGGTGAGGGTAGGGGGGGCTAAGGAGGAGGCGTGGGGAGCGGGGGGGGGGTGTCCATGCACATCCCTTCCTCCCACACACACACACGCACTGGGAAACCATTTGTTTGTTTATATAATTTATGCATGTGTGTCCATCTATCCATCTATCTATCTAGGTTCATGAGAGGCCTTAACCACATGAACTCAATAGCATCCATCCCTATTCTCGGTCCTGGGGGAAACATTCGGCGGATCTATAGCAGATCTACAAGCTTGTAGAGCGTCTATTTTTGATGAAGAGATTTGGTGTATGAAGAAAAAAGGAGGGGAGCCCTGGGGGAGCCCGGCCAAAGAAGTATTTGGGTTTAAGTTCATGTCTCATTGGTTTAGTATTTCTAGCAGAAAAGACTGAACAAAAGCTGTGTTAAGGGGTGAGATCCAATAGAAGGCAGAAGTACAAGGACATGATCTGTTCATTGTTGGAATCATCCGAGAACAAGTTAAAGCATTATTAGGTCAACACAACACACGGCTGTCCAAATCGAGCGTCTCGCCTGATGCAGACAAGACTTTTCATCAGATGTTTTTACTGAGGAATACATTCGAGATGAGATAAGACGTGTCCATAGTGGATCCATTCTTATCTGTGTCTTTTGGAATTCACATAGCTTTGTCTACCGTCTTGGCCAACTATAACATTTATAATAGCCCTATCCTGTGCCAGTGAGTCTTAACAACTGTCCACTTTCAGAAACAGCCTCCATCCGGAGAAATGCCGCTGCTGATGTGATTAGCCAGTCAAGTCTGTAAAATCTACGAGGGGCTGTTATACTGACTGACTGGCAAAAGGCTTAACACTTTAGTTCCACAGGAAGGAAGTGGCACCTTGAATAATGATGAGTCATTTGCTCTGACAGAAAGCCATTGATCCCCGCTCTCCAAAATAATGCCTCCTCATAAATTACAAAAGGATCTCCAATCAAATGATTTGCACAGGGTTGTGTATTGATCCCCGTGTCTCCGACACCTTCCACCTGAGTGGCCTGTGTCTGCAAAACAGCAGACAAAGACAAGAGGCAGGAAGGAAGGAAGCGCCTGTTAGAATGTGGTATCAGGTAGCCATTAACACTGCATAGGTACACAACAGTGCATGGATGAGAGAAGGGTGGGGGGTTTGAATGTGTGAATATTTTACACTAAAACCTGTGTGTGTGTGTGTGTGTGTGTGTGTGTGTGTGTGTGTGTGTGTGTGTGTGTGTGTGTGTGTGTGTGTGTGTGTGTGTGTGTGTGTGTGTGTGTGTGTGTGTGTTCCCAGGAGCAAATACGGAAGAAGCAATGAGACACCTCCATCTTGAATAGTCTTAGACACCTGATAAAACAACATAGTCATCACCACAGGCACTTTATGGTGGCCAAGGAGAGAGCCACAAATAACCTTTCCTGTACTAAAACACAACCGGGCTGACAAACAGGGCAGACTGTTGTCTAAACTGGGTTAATTCACCTTTGTGTTTAGGAAGTAAGAGTTTAGTGTCATGTAAATGAGGTGTATTTGGAAATTCCCATACAGCATCAGCAACATTATCTCTAAAGCCTCTCTCTTTCTGACCTGTGCGGGGGTCAGACGAGGGCCTCTAAATACGCCAGAGAGGCGAGTCTCACTCCCATGTTACCCTATGCAGCTCCTTAAAACCAGTATCTGCGTAGATAACTTGCGTAAACTTCGGTCATCCCATGGAAGTCCCCCAAAGACCAAAAAACAAACAAAACAGGCTGCCATCCGCTCCCAAGATCCAACCTACCCCCACATTTCCCCCTGATTGCTAATTTCTATTTATATGCCATGAGGGGAGGAAATAATGAAAGCCAGATGACTGGCCCCGAGGAGTAAAATGTGAAGCTGGCCCTTCTGGTGATGAATGCTGTTGAGAGCAAGGAGGGAGGTGGTGGTGGTGGTGGGGGTATAGAGAGCTCCACTATGGCAGTGGTGGCGTCAGCAGTGCCCTGGCTCAGGGTGAAAGGACTGCCCTGGTAGGATGTGTGTGGGTTTTTGTTGGAGGTTCCACCGTGACTCACTCGGTAGTCATGCGTGTTTGCACTTGCATGGTCTCCCTCCACAAAAAAAACAAAAAAGAAAGAATGAAGAGAAAACCCAAAATGCTGTACAATGCCTACGTCAAACCCCGGACAACTCCAAATAACATTACGTGGGTGTGCGCCGCTGCTAAATTTACTCCTGCGCCGAGTTCCAGGAGGAAGGATGTTGGTGGGACACTGTAAAATCCTCAGTGTTAATTTAACACTGAGAGCGTACAGACGTGTACACTCTCTGTTAAATGAACCGTGAGGATTTTACTGTGGACCAAACGGTCCACAGAGATAGAAATACTTAATTTTGACTAAATATATACTCAATAGTGACTGAAACCGCAGCTTTTTTTTGCAGCAGATGGTTAGACCCAACAATGAATATGAACCTCAATGTAAGGCGTTTAGTGAATATTGTCGCTTGGCAGGGTTTAAAGTAAAAAAAAAATAACTACTGAACAAGCAAACAAAACACTTGCAGGTTATTTTAGACACCGCAGTTAGTTCCATCGGATGGGGATTGAGGGACATTTTAAGGCACAGCGGAGCCAAGTTCTGGAAATGGTAGGAGCAGGATCCGTTTCCTTATTTGGATTAGACTGGAAAATATCAAGTAAACAGCGTCTTCCTGTCCACTGCTTTCTGAATACAGTTTAGACCCCCCCCCCCCATCCGCATGGGGGAACCATAATGAAAACTAAAAAAAAGAGGCCTCCTATTGTTTGCGATTGTCCAAGAGCCAGGAGCAAATGGGGGCTCAAATTGCAGCTCTGAAAGGTAACAGGAAATTGACAAATCACTAATCCACTCCTAACTATTCAGGGCAACAAAAGGTACATTCCACCAAAAAGGAGAGGAGAAAAAAAAGCACATTAAGTACAGAGGGCCCATTTGGAGGGAGGGGTCATTTAAAGCAAAATGCTGACCAAACTAAAATAAGGACTGCATGCTAGTAAAAGCCTAGTCAGCTAAATGACAAAAGCAACTAGATACTTCCTTTGTGTCAAGTGTTTACCATTAAGCTCTCACATCTGCAAACTACTTTCACCTGACCTTTAATTACCCCGAGACATTGTCATTCACCTCGATTTGTGTTGTGAAATCAACAACATAACGAATGGCCACGGCTCCCTATCTAAAAGATTATAGAAACTCTTAAAGCGCCTCAGGGCGCGCGCGCACACACACACACACACACACACACACACACACACACACACACACACACACACACACACACAAACACACACAGACTATGGCATGTGATTGATCACTCACACAGTTGTGGGTTACAGCTTTTTGTTTTAAATGCTCATGATGCCACAGCTAATCCATAGAAGCATGTTTTCTGACAAGCCCCCAGTAATGCATTTCCTGCCCCCCCCACCCCCCTCTCTTCCCCTCCCCCAATTGACATTTCTTCCTGACCAACCAACTTTGAAAGAGATGATCTCATCCCCTGGGGGGGTGGGGTGGTCAGTGAACTTCCCAAGTGATAAATGCACTGACCAGAGGGGAGAGGGGGGAAAAAAAGGAAAGAAAACCCAGCAGCAGCCAAATGGGAGGGGGTGGGGGTGTGGTGGGGGTGGGGGGGTCGCCCCTGTTGTTGCCTTCAGTGCAGGAACCATGCCATAAAGCCCTGCATTGATAGCCCTGGGTTTATGATCTTTGAACAGGTGGCCCTGGGTCGTTGTAATGATGACTCTCCCATTGCTTAAGGCAGGCAGGCAGGCAGGCGCACACACACACACACACACACACACACACACACACACACACACACACACACACACACACACACACACACACACACACACACACACACACACACACACACACACACACACACACACACACACACACACACACACACACACACACACACAGAGTATGGAGACCATTTGGGAGTTGCAGAACATTCTGATCTAGCCATTTTAACCACTGAAGTCCTATTTCAAAAATAGCTAAGATGAGCTTGTGAGGTTGTAGATCTGTTATTCTTTTTGCAACTTTTGAAAAAATATGAATATTGCCTAGTATAATGCCATGCCCAATTAGGGATGCCATGTTGAAAGTGGTTGAAAGCCCTGGGGGGAAAAAAGCTACAGTGCATAGTTTTGTGGTGACCTATGGTTGAGAGGCTCTTTTAAAAAGTAGAGAAACTTCCTTTGAAAAATAAATAAGCGGAGGCTGCATTGATGCTAGTAGCTTCGGGGCTATAGCGTGTCAATGACCTGTTTTGTTTAGCTTTCAGAGTTAGTGAGGAGGATTGTGCCAAATAAGTCCTCCAACAATATAAACAGGCACTTTTCTAAGCTACACGTTGCTTCTTCCGGCTGCAGATTATTATTGAATACCACTGCTGTAGTGAACACGCACACATACACACACCAAGAGCATTGATGTGATCTTCACTAATGCACACTCCAACCCAGAAAAAAAGTGACGCGAACATTCCTTTAAAATCATTTGTCAAGCGGAAGTTGGTCATTATCGTGGCAGGATCCCACAGAACAGGCAGATGTTCCTCAAATTCAAACAAACATAATCAAGACACCAAGGCAGTGAAGTTTTTTTCATTAATTAATATATTTTCTGCATTAAAGTTAACATAGTTTTTTCTTTTGTGCCACCCTTTAATTTTTCAGTAAGTATTGATATTTTGTTATATTCAGACATGAGTAAATTTAAGACTGTCTTTTGCAATAAATATCATAAAATAATAGAGCTTCACATAATAAATATTTTTTTACAACAAAAAAATGTTTTAACAGACATTTTCTTTTAAAAAATAGCCAGAATTCCTCTTATGGATTTGAGCATACAATTTACAAAAAAAAAAGTTGGTGAATGCCACAGAATGCAAATGGAGAAGTCCAGATGGGTGGAGGAAGAGAAACATATCCAACAGAATGACAATACTATGAGATTGATGTGCTTTCCTTAATGCAACATGGCAGAGGCAGCCATGGCTTTTTAACGTAGTAGCAAATGAGAGTTGCAGACACACCTGTTTGCTATGAATACATGGTAACAGCTACATAAACGCCCTAGAAGTATATCGTCCTTCACAGATTTGGTAAGAGGCTGCTCCCTTTTGTGATGCCAAAAGCATCAGGGAAATTGCCTACCCTAAAAACAGACGAAAATATTTATTTAAAAAAAATATATAGTGTTAATGAGGAGCTGAAGATAGACATGGAAACAGTTAAGGCAAACACTGGTCTGTAAAAACATGGTCCTGATCCAAAACAAAAATAAAATAAGAAGAATTGAGTGGTTTTTGTTACTCCTTTCGCTTAGCTCCTTAGCAGGATTCCACAAGTGGAGGAGAAGAAAGGGAGACTGGGATGGGAGGTGCTTAGAATTTTCTGATAAACATCAATTTGTGACTGACTACCATCATCATCATCATTATCATCAACATCGTTGTCAGATCCATGTTAAAGAGTCCTCCGCTCATGCACGCGCGTCCCCCAAAACACACACAGCCACGCAGGAGCGATCAGGAAGGCTTCTCCTGCGTCTGCGCGCCCCAGCTCTCCAGTTTGCAATAGACAGTGTTTGAGTTCTTGCAGCGGCAGCCAGGCCTGTTGACCCGATCGTAGCAGCCCTGACACGCCTTCAAGCAACCCTTCACGGGCGGGTAGCACAGCAGGCAGGGGAAGAGTACCGACATTAATCCCATGCACAGGAAGCGTGAGCAGCAGTGCGAGCGCGACAGCGAGCAGGGGTGGTCGGCGCACGAGTCCCCCTCGTCATCATTGGAGCAGTGGTAGAAGATGCCCTTGACGAGGCACATGCACGTGCCGTGTTCCAGTGCGCTCTCCGCTGAGCAGAGGCACTGGCCATTGCAGGCCAGGCACGAGGGCAGGCTCCGCGGTGCCGTGCAGTCGCTGCACTTGCACTTCCCACATCGTTCGCAGATGAACTGGTGCCCACCGAGTCCGACCGCCCCCGTCGGTCCGTTACCGTCCGATAAGTCCGTCTTCCCTTTGCCCGAGGGCTTGAGCGGAACCTCCAGGGGAGGCAGCGGATGGAAGTGGGAGTTGGGCTGGGGCTGCAAGAGTGCCTTGGGCTTGGGTTGGGTCCGAACAGGGCGCTGGTGGTGCAATGGCACGCCGGGCCTTGAGGGGGGCGAGCGCACCAGAAGTCCCTGCTCCGAGGAAGCGCTACTGTTGCTCCCCGAGCTGGCGGCGCTGCCTGTGCTAGTGGAGCGGCTGAGCCCAGGGATCCGCGAGGAGCCGCCGTACTGCTGCCCGCCACCGGACACCACCACCACACCGCCTCCCACGTGGTGGTGGTTAGAGTTGTGGTGGTTGTGGTGGCCAGACAGCCGGTGCTCGTAGTTGTTGTTCACATTGACGAGGATGACCTCGTGAGTCCTCTCCTGCTTGTCCTGTGTCCTGGGGGCCTGGCGGGGCGCGGGGGGCCTAGTCCGCACCACCACCGAGGGCCCCTCCGTGTACTCGTTGTTGGAGCGGATGGCCTTGATCTGGTCCAGGGACAGGATGGTGGTGGCGGCTGTGCTAGCGGCATGGTGGTGGAGCTCCCGCTCGTATTCCGCCCTCTGTAGCCTGCCCTCCAGGGCCAGCGAGGGCTGCTGGATCACCACTAATGAACCACCGGGGCCATGCTGACTTTGGAGCTCCATCTGGGGCGAGGATCACCACTTCCGACATTCACCGTGGACTTGGCATGCATCGGAAAACCTGCGGGGAGGAGGGAGGGAGGCCAGGATAGACAGAGGAGTGGAGTGAGGGGGGAGGAAGAGGGAGATGTCATCAGCAAATAAAAAGAGAAGCCAAAACATGGCTGGCAAACAATGTCATGGTGGGAAAAAAAGAGAGGTGAAATGGCATGTCCCATGCTATTCTACTTAATGTGAAAACAATTCAATTTTAAGATTATTGTTAGCATTATGTAGTAGGATATGCACAGCTCTCTAATGCCAAATAGAATATAGGAATAAAACGATGAAGAAAAACGAAATGTGCCATGTCCTATTAAGAGCCGTTATTTTAAATTATACTGGTTATTTTGATAGGCTATCTGGGGGGCCTAGGTTAAGACTATGTATGCCAACTTTTCTTATCAGCGTGAGCTTCACAATGTCATAATATTTGATCTCTCTTTAGTGAGGCGACCAGGGGGGGAAAGTTGACCATTAACACAACTTATTTCTATTAACAAAACTCTCAGTAGCTTCCTTCCTCACTAATACGCCACACATTTAAACTTCAGTAGGCCTGCGAATACTTCCCCTCTTCATTTACATGTGTATGACTAGTTAACATTTAAATGAGGACACGATCCAAGGGAACTAAATAAGCTGCCTCACTTAGTATTCTATTACTAAACCCCCCAAAAGGGTTTCAGGGGGAAACGGGGACAAAAGTAGAGCCAAAAAAACTAAAACTAAGATCAAACCCAAGTCTCAACAAAAACCTCAAAAACACATTTACATTAGTGCAGTCTACAACTTGATTATAGTGACGTAGTGAACGATACGCCTAGACTAGTATTTGGAAGGGATATTAGTTGGCGTATGAGTAGCCTAAGACAGTGCTTCTTAAAGTGGGGTCCGGGGACCCCCAGGGATCCTTGGGGGAGTTCCAGGGGGTCCCCAGCTAAATGATAGATAGTTAGGAACCAAATGGACCCTAATGGGTACACTCTCAGAGTTAACTTAACATTGATTTTACAATACAAATGTGGGTCCCAGAGATAGAACTGCCATTAAATGGGGGTCCGTAGCCCTAATGCATGTCAAACAGGGGGTCCTAGAAATTAAAATGGTTGAGAATCACTGCTAGAGTCGTAAAAATCGTCTCTTATGGGGGTCCCTGGCGTATCTTTTCAAATGGGGGTCCGCAGGCTAATACGTGTCAAATTTGGGGGTCCTTGACATGAAAAAGTGTGAGAACCACTGGCCTACTACGACATAATAAACAACAGCAGGAATTTAAAGGCTTCGAGCCTACAGTGACATTGTGAAGCAACGCCTGGGATCTCAAACAAATAAAATAATCGCAATTCAGAAGCAGTCCAATTAAAACAATATATCTATCCCAACAGCAGATGTGTCAGCCTGGGGACATGTGGCCGATATCTCTACGAAAAATATGCTCTTTATAGCAAAAATACACTAACTTCTATTTTTAAGAGTCAGATAAATAGCATTTACACCACTGTGTGCGAATTCAAAAAGACGACATTGAGCACGAGATAATACTAATGCAAGTAGGTTTAAGGCTACTCTATTAAAAATATATATTCTAATGCAAATAGGTATAAGGCTACTTTATTAAAAGATATGATGCAAGTAGGTATGAGGCTACTTTATTAAAAGCCACAAAGCCTGGAGGAGGTCAAGGGACATTAAGAGAGAACGGATACAAACAGAGAGAGACGGGGAGAAAAAAACTTATGAATGAAAACAAGCGACGTGGGGGAGGGGTGTTTGACTGACAGTCATTCCTTATGGGAGGGGGGGGGCGAGGACGAGTGGCCTGTGGTTTGAAAAGCAGCAGACCCGAGGACTAATTCACCAGCCAACTGGCATCTAATCCGACTGATCACGATCTAACTTGAAAAATGACAACGCAAATAATATGTGAAGATAACTTTTTTAAATATTATTTTTTGCTTCTTTCTTGCAGAGATCACATTGTGATCTCTGCAAGAAAGTAGCTAAAATAATAGAAAAAAATACTCCCAGAAACCTGACCATATACCGTTCGAACAGTGTGGCGGATTCTAGGTCGGGACGCTCCGCGTGGATATATAAATAAATATATTATAAACCATAATCACACACTTTTCAAAAGACATTTAATGATAACATCCAGGGCTGCTTACCTATATGCAATCATCCATAACGTTGAATCCATGAACGCAGTCTACCAAAACTCCATCCAAATGGGACCAAGCAGCAGCGATATTATGTCCAAACGGCGTAGACTTATATATTATAAAACATTCGTAACGTTTTTCTATAAATCCAGTACCAACGTATCCTCTTGTTTTCCTTCTTCTCGTTATTCCCTTGTTAAAAGTTCAGTGCAACTGCATTTTTCCCACCAGGAATAGTAAATCCACAAAAGGAAGCTTCTTGATGAAAAAGGCAACCCAATAAACGTTGCGCACTTGAGGCCGATCTGAAGACAGTCAACCCAGTTTTTAGTCCAGTACAGCCAAGTAGTAGTAGTAGCCTACAATTTGTTGGGGAAGAGAAAATCACCAAAGATCGGGGGGGGAAACAATATCGCAATTCAAAGACAATCAGCCAATATATCCAGAAATCTTCGAATCGAATATTTGCGTGGAGAAACGCAGAAAAAAAGTGGTGTTTTTTTGTTGTTGCACGGGGTTGATTCACGGAGAAGGTGCCTCTCGTCGCTCCAACCAACACAACACTGCAGGACTGTCTAGCACTGAATGAATGGGAATGTAGGGCTGACTGTTCGCTCCACCAGCCCAGTTAGCCCGCTCCCATTGGTCCACTCACTCCCATTGGCCACTCCCATTGGACATTCACTCCCATTGGCCACTCCCATTGGTCCATTCACTCCCATTGGCCCACTCCCATTGGCCATTCACTGGCCACTCCCATTGGTCCATTCACTGGGCTGAAAAAGGATACATCGCATCCGCTCTTGATTCATTGGGCAGATGTGGAAGGCCGGCCCGATAGAGATGTGTGCACTGGTTAAGGTGGACCGGCCTTATTTATTTATTTCTTCCCTCTTTTTTTTTTCTCCCCCTCTCCCCTCCACCACCAAGGCTGAACAGGAAAAAACTAATTTCCGTTCTTGTGAAGCCAGGAGGCAGGCTATTATACAGTGGTTCTCAAACTTTAGCTCTGACAGTATACACATGGAATGGGTCCATTTGGTTCCATTTGTATACTGACAGAGAGTCCCTGGACCCTACTTTGAGAACCACTGGGCTAATACATGGAGTGAGGATTTCATTTAATTTTAAGATGAATGTTCTCCCAAAAGCGAGATCAAATAACCGGGGTTACGTTTGAAACCTATATTTTATCCCGATATTCTATAACTCTATGGTTTCTCCTCATGCTGATAATAAGTTAGCGTGTGTACCCTAACATTACTACAATTTATGGAACACTGCATAAGCTCAAAACAGACAATGTTTAGCTTGCACGGTCTCTGCACTGCACACACGAATACACACAGGACAACTGTCAGTCTTCGCAAGTTCCCTGTTTTAGCAAATGGCACTTTTTTTGTTGTTGCTTTTACGCTGGTGAAAATAAATAAATGTGTTGGTTCCCGGTCCACCTTAAGAAAAAAAAGCACCCCGGGAGCGAGGGGAAAGAGCTCCCCCCTCCCCTCTCCCTCCCTCCTCCTCTCTGTTCTTGACTGTCTGGTTTGATTGGTGTCGCAGGATGCGCTGCATCCGGATCCATGAGAAAAGGAAGTTCAATACAAAGTCAATTTATCCCCCATTCAAATGGAAAAATCAATAGATGACTGACCTGCATCTCATTTAGGGTCAGCAGCAGCATGCAGCAGCAAAGTCTTCATAAAACTATTGGAGTTTAGAGCAGTAGTTCTCAAACTTTTTCATGTCAAGGACCCCCAAATAGACACTTATTACCCCACGGACCCCCATTTGAAAAGATAAGCAAGGGACCCCAATAAGAGAAGGTTTTTATGGCTCTCTAGTAGTGATTCTCAACCATTTTAATTTCAAGGACCCCCAGTTTAACATGCATTAGGCTACGGACCCCCATTTAATAGCATTTATACCTCTGGGACCCCAATTCATATTGTAAAATCAATGTTAATTTAACTCTGAGAGTGTACAAATGGAACCAAATGGACCCGTTAGGGTAGTTACAGAACCATAACCATTTGGTCCCTGTCCATCATTTAGCTGGGGACCCCTGGAACCCCCTCAAGTACCCCTAGGGGTCCCCGTCTCTAAACCATTCAGAACGAATGGTTTAGAGAGAGACAGAGAGAGAGAGGGGCTGTTGTTAAGACGGACACAGCCCCGTGCAATAATGTTAACGATGTTTTTTAGTTTTTTTTAAGGGCTAGACATGAAAAAAAAGGCAGTTTAGTGGGGCTAGCGGCGGGGTTGGCAGTTGGTGTAAAGTAACTAGATACATTTACTCAAGTACTGTACTTAAGTACAATTTTGAGGTATTTTTACTTTGAGTATTTAAACATTTCTATACTTTTACTTCTACTCCACTACATCTCAGAGGCAAATGTTGTAGGCTACTTTTACCTCTACTACAATTATTTGAAAATGTTAGTAACTAGTTACTTTTTAGATTTAGATTTGTATTACTAAATAAACATAAATTAACCACGTGAGCTCTTTAGCTCTATATATATTTGAAAATAGCCGATCTACAAGCTCACATGCATTGCAGCACTTGTGAGCTTGTACTGTAGATCTGAAAACTTTAAATGGGACATTCTGCATAATGAGTACTTTTACTTTTGGTACTGTAAGTGCATTTTGATGCCAATACTTTTGTACTTTTACTCAAGTCAATTTTGAATTTCGGACTTTCACTTGTAACAGAGTATTTCTACATTGCAGTATTGCTACTTTTACTTAAGTAAAAAAAATGTAGCCTACTTTTTCCACCACTGCTAGCGGTGGGGTTGGTGATAAAGCAAATCCCTGGTAGATTCCCAAACGACAGATGGTCTTCTGGAAGCTCTTCTTAGCGGTCGGAAGTGCGGACGGAAATCTCACGATTACAGCAATTAGCTGATTTTCCACGGGGTTGAATGTGATGAATATCCCGGTCGTGCTTGTTTTTTCTCTCCCCACGGATAGCGGTGTAAAGTAACTAAGTACATTTACTCAAGTACTTAAGTACAATGTTTTACTTTCTTCAGTATTTACAATTTTTAATACTTTAGCTCACAATGTGAGCTTGTAGATCGGCTATTTTTAAAAAAGTATACATTTTGAACTTGTGAAATGGGACATTCTGCACAATGAGTACTTTTACTTTTGGTACTTTAAGTATATTTTGATGCCGAAACTTTTGTACTTTTACTCAAGTACATTTTGACTCATATGCGACTCATTTGTTTTTGTATAATGATCAGTTGTCAATCAACTATGATTAAAATAAACACAACAGTAAATCATAAATGTGAATAATGCATTTATTACACAAATTCATTTTCTTTTCATAGGAACACAAGGATTTTGCATACAGCATAAAATAATACAACAGAATAGGCTAGGGATTTGAGAGCAATAGAATGGAACCTCTAAATGATTGGTCAACTTTATGGTAATATCTGTTGTTTTATTTGTATGTAATGGTTTATTAGGCTATTTGGTACTAGTCTGAGATGCTTACAAACTAACACCAAAGTAGCTACAGTTCCTTGTGCATGGGAGTAAACCGTGAATGAAACTGCTGGTATTCTGGTGACAGTGCATGGTTTACTTTAAACCACAGCCAACATTTGCATTTGGCTGGTGGTTAGCTGGTGTTAATATTCTTGTCTAGAAAGACTTGACTACAGTGTCTGGTACAGTTGAGCCTTCTGCAGATGTTGAATAGGCAAAATTCAACAAAATACTACAGTCTTAAGAGAGGTGCAGCATTATCTTAACTACCACCAGCATTTATTTCCACTAGGTTTTCTACTTATGGTGTAAAGTATAACTAAAGCTGTGTTTTCACTACAGTGCCAAAAGTCTTTGACTTGAAAAAGTTTGGAGAACCACTGATGTAGAGCATTCATTTACAGAAAAAAAAAACACACGGTTTCTGCCATTTGGCTTATTTAGCAGAGTCATCATGATCATCATCATGATCATCAAACGAAGCACAGACCACTGCGCTGCTGCTGGTAGTTGACATACAGCTGGAGGAGAGAGTCTGGGATGCGGGGCTGGACAGCGGTCAGGGCGCTCTCAAAGTGTCTGGCACTGATGTGCTGGGCTTTGATGTCCTCCTGAAGGGCCAGGAGGCCAGCCTCTCTGCATACTGCTGTTATCTGCGACAGGAAACAGACGCACACAGATCAGTGGTGGACAGTAACAGAGTATATTTACCTTGAGTACTGTACTTAGGTGCATGTTTAGTAGTAGAGTGTCTGTACTTTACTTGAGTATTTAGTATTTTTTGGATACTTTCACTCCAATACATTTCAAAGACAAATATTGCACTTTTGACTACACTACATTCATAGGAAGGGAAAAAGTACATATTGAATTTACCACTTAAGCCCTAAAACTTCAGTATTATTGATATTTGAAGTTTAGAATACATTTACCTTGAGTACAATTACTTCAGTAATCTTCTTTTTTGTACATTGTCGCTGTCGGGCAGAAACCTCCATCTCCTCCTTCTCCATATTCTAACTTTTTGTGTTTTTTAGTAAATTAACGCCCTACTTGATCAGACTACAGCGTCACACAAAAGCATCAGAAGTCGCAGATCCACAAGCTCGGAACGCGGCGCGAAGCAACACGTTTTAAATTTGAATCCTGAAAAGTAACAGTTTTGGACATATGAGGTTTCCACCTGACCAAGACAATATATGTACTTTAAATGTTTTATTGTATTGTATTTGTATTTCTTTTTGGACCACTTATGACTTTCACTCAACTACATTTCAAAGACAATTACTGTGCTTTTGACTCCACTACTTTTCTAGGAAGGGAAAAAAGTACATTATGAATAAACCACTTAAGCCCTCTTTCAAATACTGTGAAAATAGCAGATCTACAGGGCATGTAGATCTGCTATTTTCACTATAATTGATGTTTTTTGTACTTACATTTGTACTTTTGAATACGTAAGTATTGCCCATATTGATATCGGACCTGTTTTTCTGTTTCTTTCTCTCTCTCTCTCTCTCTCTCTCTCTGGAGACAAATAAATAACACAAGCAGCTTCGCTTATGTGTTTGTAATGTTAGTTAAAGCCATTCTGGATTAAGAGCATCAGCTGATTAACTCATGTGTAGCATTTGAATACTGGGGAATTACTTTCACATGCATCAGGTAAAAACAATAATACAGTTTTGGCATGTTTTGCTTTATTTAGATAGGATACTACAGAGACAGAAAACTGAAGGTCATGCAACACACCACTCCAGCTGGAATCCAAACAGGGATGTTGTCATTATGTGGTTGACGCACTTTCGGATCATATACCGCCAGGGGTGGACAGTAACTAAGTACATTTACTTGAGTACTGTACTTAAGTAATTATTTTTCAGAGTATCTGCACTTTACCTGAGTATTTGTATTTTTGTTTTATGACTTTCACTCTTATCACATTTGACTCCACTGCATTTCTAGGAAGGGAAAAAGTACATTAAAAATTCACCACTTATTCCCTATTAAAAATATAGTGAAAATAGCCAAGCTTGTACATTTTCAGTATTATTGATATTTGATGAAAACATCTGGAAAAGTTTGGAATTGTTTTGGAAAATGTAAAAATTTCAAGACAGCAATGCAATGATATAAAAAACTAAATCAGGCCTACTTTGTAATTTGTACTTTTGCATACTTAGTATCTTTAAAAGCAAGGACTCCTCTACTTCAACTCAAGTACACATTTGACAGAGCAACTTTCACTTGCAGTCGAGTAATATTTCACCAGGAGTATATCTGTACTTTGACTCAAGTACTGGGGCCGAGTTACTTTGTCCACCACTGTCTACCGGCCTGCCCTGGTAAAAAAAACACACAATACTCAGCCGTTATGAGTCGTCCTGGTGTGGGAGCTGGTGCCAGTATCATTAGTTGCCAAGGAACCGAGTCAGTCTGGATAGCGGGGCAGCCGCCAAAATGCCTAAAGTATAAGAGATGTGAGCATAGTGTGCCCCCTCTTACACTCCCACATGGCCTCTTTCCTACAATAGCAGAATTATGCAACGGTGCCACGGAGAGGAGTGGTGTGTGCAGTGCTTTGCAGTGCCGTGCTCTTGCAGCGCAGCATGCGTGTTTGTGACCTTTGGGAGAGATTCTGCACACGCCAGGGGAGTGAGTCACTTCCGAATTGGTGGTGATAGCTGATGAAGGCCAGGCGCCTTTTCCCAGCAGCGCCACCCTCCTCCTCCTCCTCCACCTCCCCTCTCTAGAACTACCGCTTTGTTGTTGGGCATGCTCTTCAGTCGCTGCTGTGCGCAGACAGACGTGGGGAGGGCCAGCTTATGCAACTCCCTCCAATAAGAGGCCAGAGTGGGACCTATCTGTTTTTAAAGTCGCTGATAATGTCGGGCTGCTTTAAGAGGTTAGAAGGACATGGAGTCCCGTGATGCAGCACAGCGACGGAATGTTAAACGCCAATAAAGAGTTCTGCATGTACTGTAGCCGTGGTATAGTCCATGGCTATATGTAGTGCAGTGTGTGGACCGCAACGCGTTCTCACATTATCACGGCAATGACAACTTAAAGAGGG